>NC_137823.1:10793091-10835591 GCF_963921795.1 Nannobrachium achirus | reverse complement strand
CAGAACCTACAGTACAACCAAAACATGGTCAGGGTAACAAGGACCTATACTGTAAGTTCAAACAGTAGTTAATAATATAACCTTTATGGTCATAATGAGCCTCATCCACAAACCATACATTTATGTATCATAAATCATATCTAACAGGCACACATGAGATCTTTATCGCGGTGAAGAAAATGTCCAACCGAGAGCGAATCTGTCACTGTCAGCAGTCAATAACATGCCTCCTGTTTACATTGCGTGTCTATGGGTGAGTGAAATGGCCGTTCTAAACGCAGCGCTGTGCACATGATCTAAATCAGGAAGCGCATGCATTCAGGCAGTGTAACTCCGTACTGTCTCTCTCTGTGTTCAGGACCCCTCCAGTCAGTGAGACCGTGTGGAGGTCCCTCCTACAGGACCTCTTGGACATGCAGCAGAATGTCTACAAATGCCTGCAGCCAGAGACCTGCCACCAGGTGGTGCTAAAACCCTTCTCTGTTTTCATTCATCCCTTTAAAGGACAACTTTGCCCATTTTCTTTTTCAACCGATCCTCATAGTCCATGCTCATTATGATATGGTTGTTGTTCCATTGTTGTCTATTCAGTCTCTGTGCCTCAGAGGAGGGCTGTGGACTAGGGGTGTAACGATACATTTTAATAGCGTTTCGATACATATCACGATACATGGTTGACGATACGATACATGGACGATATTGGTTCATTAATGGCGATACGATACGATAATATTCGATTCAATGATTTAAAATCGATATAGTAACTATTGGACATTATATTTGAACACATATGGACACACCTGCACATTGACATGAACATAGACATTACATACATCGATTTGATACAAAGTCAAACGATACGATTCGTTTTTAGCTGTTTTCATTTTGATATACTTTTTTTTGTTGATAAAAAGCAATATTTCGATGCAGTTACTATATTGTTACACCCCTACTGTGGACAGTTCAGAAACTTGTCTACCAGTGACATCATCGATGGGGAATTCAAGCTAATAGAAACTAATAATAAATATAGGGCTTTTAAATCAAAATGTCCCATCCACTGGGCTGAGCAAATAATCGGTCTGATAGGCGGCTTCTCCCATTGCGTGCACTGGGGTTTGTTGACTGTTAGTTTTAATTGTGTTAATTTTATGTAATTAATTCATTGAAGTTCCCAGCCCTAAAATAATGTAAATATCATTTGTAAAATGTACTGTAAATAAAATGATGATGTTTCCGCAGTGTCCACAGCCCTCCATTGAGACACAGGCAGAGTAGAATTTAGTTTTACCATGTGTTGGGGAAGTTACTTTGAAAGTGTAACTTGTACAGTTACAAGCAACTCACCATTGCAGTAACTTGATCAAGTTAGTTATACCCCTGGAGAAATGTAACTTGTAAAGTTTCAAGTTACATATAAAAAGTAACTGGGTTACTTCAAGTTACCTTTTTTTTCAGTGTTACATTGAGAATGTACATTTGGTGTACATGAAACAAAATATAATATCCTACAAAAAAAGTCACATGCCGGAAATATGCCTCTCAACTGAGTTTTATATTGTATTTCAAAAAGTTTGAAATTTTCTTTAGTAAACATCTGTGTTCCTAAAATAAAGTTAAAACAATAAGAAAATTGTGATCTGTTGAGCATACTGTACATTATGACATCTTCAATTTGATCATATCTCAATTGTATAACTAACTTAACTGTAAAAGAATAGAATAGTGATAGCGACACCGTTGCTATACATACTTACATGACATGTGATTGTCAATCTTAACAAAACGTAAATGTAAAACTATAACTTTGCTTGTAACTTCCTTCCTTCCTCACTTGAGCCAAAAATGGCCCAACAAGTATCTCAGTTACTTGACGAGTTACAGAAATATGAATGTAACTCAGTTACCAGCAAGTTACAGCAAAATGTAACTTAGTTATGTAACTCAGTTACATGTAACTTTAACTTCCCCAACACTGAACCCCAGTAAGGACCATTTACTGAATATGCAGGTTGGTTGAAAATGAGGGAAGTTGTCCTTTAACTCTGAGAACTGTACACATGTAACCAAATGGACCCTCCTCGCCGTTCCATCTCTGGTTCCATTTGCACCCTGTCTGAGTCTAAGGCAGTGGTTTTCAAAGTGCATGGGTGACGGGGCACCCTGGGGTGCCGTGACGGCTGTCCAGGGGTGCCGCGAGATAATTTGATAATATTTGGGATTTATTTGGACACTTGATTAAAAGATTTTACTTTAAGTACAACGTTATTAAAAAAAGAATTCAGTCAGTTCTAACCAAAATGGCTATTATCTCAACGTTTTCCTCACAACATAATCACTAAAATATCGTCACTGTCGGGCAGAAACCTCGTATCTCCAAGTTTCAAATGTGTACGTATTTTGGTAAAGCAAAGCCCTGCTTCATCATTCAAGACTGTTGCACAAAACTAGTGAAAACAGCCGATCTACAAGCACACAATGCCTCGCATCGCGAGGCGTTGTGTGCTTGTAGATCTAGTGTTTTCACTAGTTTAATACATTTTATAGATGATAAATACAAAACGAACGGTTTTGGACATACAAGGTTTCCATTCGACACTGACGATATGCTATAAATATAAGGTGCTGGGAGTGAAAATTATAATGTAGGGGTGCCTCGGATTACAAAAAAATATTTATGGGGTGCCCTGAGACAAAAAAGTTTGGGAACCCCTGGTCTAAGGAACTCTCAGGATTTCACAGTGCGCTGCAACAACCTTCATTTCCTCCTCTGTAACGAAGCTTAATGAACACAAAGACAAAGTGCTGTGCGAATGTTTTCCGTCTCTCTCTCCCAAAACCATTTAATCGGCACATGAAACACTGCCAAGCGCTTGACTCTTTCTTTTTCTTCATTTGACTCGCGCGCAATTAACGTCAGCGATGATGAAACGTCGTTCCGTTGCGATAATTCATTTTGTGAGCGTCGCCCGTTTCATTGTGTTCTTGTCTTCATAAAACCTTGCACATCTGTCATCCACAGCAGCTTTAGGGAGAACACAGCACTACTGTTAGATTTATCAAAAAATATATGAAACTCTACAGTTATAGACCTAAAGGTGTGCCATTTCAAAACATCACTCGTACTGACATTGGCAAGACAGTAGATATTCAGGCAGGGACATGCTGGGCCCCTGATTCAGCTCGGGAAAAAGAGTTGTAGAGGCCCTCATTGCACGCTATAGAGAGATCTCTCTCTATAGCGCTGCTGCTACTCAAATATTTGCCATTTCAGATCATGACAAGTGACAAGCCAGTGGGCCAATTACATGAATTAGGCCTATATTTCGTTGTTGTTGGTTGGAAACCTTGTATGTCCAAAACCGTTTGTTTTGTATTTATCATTTAAAAAATGATTTAAACTAGTGAAAACAGCCGATCTACAAGCACACAACGCCTCGCGGTGCGAGGCGTTGTGTGCTTGTAGATCTGCTGTTTTCACTACTTTTGTGCAAACAGTTAAATATTTTCCTAATGGCCCGGCCTGGCCTGGACTGGCCGAGAATGAACCGGCCGTTCGGGAGTTGTCCCGCTTTTCCTAATGGCCAGCACGTCCCTGTATTCAGGGGATTTGCAGAACATTGAGCTTGTATCAGCTATTTTTGCTGTTGTATGAACTTCTCTGAAGTTTAGATCTACCTATGAAGGTGGATTCTGCTTTTCAGTGGGAATGGAGTGGTTTCTTGCCATTTGTCGATTTCTGCAAAAATACTCTCCATTAGGCATTTGCAGGACCTTTCCAGGAAAAGAGCAGTAGACACTGAAGAGTTGAGACGGCACATCTGTAGACGTATCAAACTGATGTGAACTCCACTGTTATGTAAGGGATGATGAATGGCTCCGCGGTCGTTGTCGAGGGATAATCCCGACAGCCTCATAACACCCCGAGGATACTAAATAAAATTAATAATTTGACTCAAAACTAAAAACAAAACAAAGTATTCCCTTGTATACACAAGGCTGAAAGTGTTCCACAAGTGTCGCGCTGGGCGTCCCCCCCCCCAGCGCGACACGGTCGCCAAGGAAGTGCTGATCAGATAGAATCCATTTTATGATACTACGTCGTCTATTTCTCGCTTAAAATATTTTTAAAAAACATTCTTGAGAGAAACGTTTAGTTGTAAATGTCGCTGTGTGTTTGTTTACATGGCCGACATGTTGCTTACAGCACAAAATTCGCGCAGTGCAGCTTGAGTGCACCAGGTGCTCTGAGCCTTTGATTAGGCAGTGGTCTGTTATCACACGGGTGACTAACAGGTCATTTTGACCGATTTTGAGATCGCAAAGTGCAATAACTCTCCCTGTGAAGGTCTCAGAAATTTCCCCTTCCATGACTTTTCCTAAATACATATGTTCTAGTTTTTTCCCCCTTCTGAAATGTTTCCTAAGTATGAAATAATATACCATTATACCACTCTGACGTTAGTTATCGGTCATAAAGACAGGTCTCACCCATTCCTTTCCTCCCAGAAGCAAGCAAGGAGAGAATTTCACACCTTTTGCGCTCCCCATTTGAGAGGTCAAACCCCCACTGGCAGCAGGGGAGGAGGTGTTGCTCTCCTGGGCCAAAAGGGAGAGAGTTTACCTGTCAATTTGACTGATAAATGCAGTCAGAGTGGAAGTGATTTTTTTTTGTCACCCGAGTGTTATAGAGCTGAACGGTCTGTTATCAGGGAATATCAGACCTCTGATTTCAGCGATTGACCAATCAGAATCAAGCATTCAAACAAGCCGGGTAATAAAGACTTACAGATCAACACGGTGTGAGCTGGTTTAAATGTAACATCCTGCCTCCTCTCTGCTGCTCCAGGTGTTTGTGGAATCACTGCTATGCTCCAGCAGAGTGGAGAACATCCGCCTGGCCGGTCAGCTCATGCACTGCTCTAAGGTACGTAGATAGAACACCCGCCCTGGCAGGCCTCATGCACTGCTCTAAGGTACGTAGATAGAACACCCGCCCTGGCCGGTCAGCTCATGCACTGCTCTAAGGTACGTAGATAGAACACCCGCCCTGGCAGTTAGCTCATGCACTGCTCTAAGGTACGTAGATAGAACACCCGCCCTGGCCGGTCAGCTCATGCACTGCTCTAAGGTACGTAGATAGAACACCCGCCCTGGGGGGACAGCTCATGCACTGCTCTAAGGTACGTAGATAGAACACCCGCCCTGGCAGGCCTCATGCACTGCTCTAAGGTATGTAGATAGAACACCCGCCCTGGCAGTTAGCTCATGCACTGCTCTAAGGTACGTAGATAGAACACCCGCCCTGGCAGTTAGCTCATGCACTGCTCTAAGGTACGTAGATAGAACACCCGCCCTGGCAGTTAGCTCATGCACTGCTCTAAGGTACGTAGATAGAACACCCGCCCTGGCAGGCCTCATGCACTGCTCTAAGGTACGTAGATAGAACACCCGCCCTGGCAGTTAGCTCATGCACTGCTCAAAGGTACGTAGATAGAACACCAGCCCTGGCAGTTAGCTCATGCACTGCTCTAAGGTACGTAGATAGAACACCCGCCCTGGCAGTTAGCTCATGCACTGCTCTAAGGTACATAGATAGAACACCCGCCCTGGCAGGCCTCATGCACTGCTCTAAGGTATGTAGATAGAACACTTTATACAGTGCATTTATATCAGGGGTCATTTTGTCAAAATTCAATTTTTGCAAGGGACATACAAAACTCATCTCAAAATGAGTGGACTACATTTGTACACCCCAAATGGAACCAAATGGACCGATGTGGTTCCATTTGTACACTCAGAGTTGTGGTGGTATAAAATATAATGTTTGAAGACCACCAGTGCTAGCAGAGGCGTCAATTGGGTATGGCAGGGGTATGCAGCTGCCATACCCTGGGTCCAGGGGGGAAAATAAAAGTTACTTTTAAATATAAATCCATGAATGTCTCTTTGTCTATCTGTGCTGGTTATTATGTTGTTAAATTACAGTAAAATAACTACGAATGCAAAATGTAACAAAATGGTCACTTTAACAAGGTATTGTAATTCGATTCTCCACACTTGTATTCTCCCCATCTTGACAAAATGGTATATTCCCAGGTTGCGCAGGTCAGCTGCACAGGTGCAATTCATTATTGTTAATTGTAGCACATTTACTAACATGCCAAGTTAACCATTCCAGGCTGCCGTATCCAGCCCAAGAAACCGTAGAAACCTGTGTAAAAAACTGTCAAAACTTGTTTATTTATTTTTTTCAGACATTGTGAAAATGCCTCACCTCGCAGCGCGAGGCGTTGTGAGCATGTAGATCTGCTATTTTCACAATAGAACCGTGTTATACAAAATGTAATGCCTCTTTTCCACGAGGACTCCCTTCTTTGCCATACCCTAGCTTTAGCTGAACTGACGCCATTGAGTGCTAGTGGACTCCCATTGTGCCATACATGCTGTCAGTTCGAGATCAAAATAAGAACACACTAATGGTGTGTAATAAAACTAAATCTAGACACATTTGTCCGTGTTTAGACATATTGAAGACCCCTGGTCTATATCCATCCATACATTCCATCCATCCAGCACTCACCCAGCAAATGCATCTTTTGTTTACTGGGATAATAATGTTACTGAACAAACATTCCGTAACAAGGACTACTATCAGAATATGTGTCCCAGCACCCCTGAGAGCCAGTCATCTCGGGGACTGTCATTATTCCCTGCAGCCAAAATGATTTTTTTTTTTTTTTTGCTCTTTTTTTTTAATGCCACAACAGCATCTCATAATATCTAGGCTACATTTCACTTAAACGCCAGAGCTTAACTCTGCATGTAAATAAGACTTTTTTTAATTAATGTGAGAGATCGGTACATAATTCTGTTAGTCCTCCCAGTTTATATTAGCTAAAATGCTAACTAGCCAGCCTTTGTTAGCCGTTTGTAGCCAAATGCGGTAATATCGGGACTCCATTACTTAGTGATGCAACCCACAGTATTTATCCCATTAATTTAATGCCACGTGTGTTCCAAATGAACAATTATTAACCACGTAATGTATGATTTTGTGTATTATTATTTATTATTCTTCCGCCGTTCTTCCGCTGTTTCTTCTTCTACGCTGGTGAAATGATCCGTTCCTGCCTGGAGGCGTCTGTGACGTATGCGTTTGTCTTCTGTGAAGCTCCGGTGCGGAAGCTTCCTTTGTCACTGAGTTAGCTTAGCATTGAATAGATCAGTGTCGTCCTAAACTATCTAATTCTAACGTTCAGGGTGTTTGTTTTTTTGGACAATAAATTGACAGCCAAGAAAACATGGATGGAATGCAATCGTTCACTCGCCGTCGGAAAGTTGACTTTAGAGTAGACTATTCTGGTTGACTGGCTATGAGTGGCTAACGGCTAACGCTAGCTAGCGTTAGCTAGCGCTAGCTGCAGCGCTAGCTGCAGGCTATAAACAAATGAAACGTGACCCAACTCTATTGTTGCTCTCTTCTACAAGCTCACAACGCGAGGCGGTTAAGCCTGTAGATTGTGTTTTATAATCAGGTCAAATAATCCTTCTGGCTGAAGTTACACAAACACTGATTATGCTACATTTAGCACAGTTAGCCCTGTTGCACACGTAATAAATTCACTTCAACCTCGTGTTGAGCAGTTAATCCTATTTGCTACGTACGTCTACAAAAACCTTCATATTTCAAAGATAACGTGCTTACTGAAGTCTCACAGATGTCACAGTATGGTACGCTCAAGCAGAATTACCCGTATCTTTCGTATTGTTTAATAAACTGCATTTTAATCCGATCAGATGCCATTTTCTGTTGTTTTTCAGCCATGCGACCCCATCGGTTGCGAGGTGTACTGCACTTAGATACATTAATACCTTTTTAAGGAAACGACGACCGATCGGATTAAAATGCTCCTCATTAAATAATACGATCATTACGGGACATTCTGCTGGAGCGTACCCTATGGTGACATCTGTGAGCCTTCACTAAGCAATTTATCTTTGTAATCTGACCGTTTGTGTAGACGTATGTAGCAAATTGGTTAAACTGCTTCACGGTTGGCGCACTGTAGCGTCTTTACATTTAGCCCAATAATGCTTGAGATGCTGTTGTGGCATTATCTTTTTAGAGAGCAATAACTAAAGTTTAAAACATACATAAACCACTTTAGCCCTATGTTATACCAAGGCTATTTGAAAATAGACGATCTACAAGCTCACAACGCATTGCGGTGCGACGCATTGTGAGCTTGTAGATCTGCTATTTTCAAACATTTTGTACTTTTACTTTTGGTACTTTAAGTACATTTGGATACCAATACTTTTGTACTTTTACTCAAGTACATTTTTTATTCTGGACTTTTACTTGTAACAGAGTGATTCTACATTGCAGAATTGATACTTTACTTTATTATAAAATGTTGGTACTTTTTCCACCACTGTGTAAACGTTTGTGTTCTCATGCCAATAAAGCTTCTTTGAATTGAAGATTGAATTGAAGATTGCTCCCCATGTGGCGGAGTCAGGTCATTGCAGGTTAGAAATGTATTTAAAACTTGAATATCTCAAAAGTACTATTTCAGCATGGCATCATTCTATAAGCCATATCTTCAAAACTGTTGGGTCAATCTCCACAACCAATATACCATTTTGTAGCTATGATCCCCAGCTTTCAAATGAAATGAAAACATGAAAATGAAAAAAATTGCAATGACTGGCTCTCAGGGAGATTGGGACACATAGATCTGTCTAAGACCATTTTAAGAACTTACTACTATACCAGCTTTAACCCATTCAGAACGGGTACACATTATTATGTATCATTATTTTATGCTTTAACTATTGAAAAATAGCAGATATACAAGCTCACAGCTGCGAGCTTGTAGATCTGCTACTTTTGAAAAGTTGTGAAAATTAAGAATTTTGACCCGATTCTATAAGTGTCTTTTGAATCCTTCTAAGGTTTTTTGAAAAACCTATGTTTCTATGTCGGCAATCTGGCCAGCCATCATCAAAGAAAAGGTCCTTTTCACTTAACTGGAGCTCAGTTAGTCTGTTCTTGAGAGACTACTATGTCAGTGGTTCTCAAACCTTTTCATGTGAAGGATTATATTTATTTGGCCACGGACCCCCATCTCAAAATATTTAGTTCCAGGTTGCACACGTTCGCTTTGAAAATCCATATATTCAAAGATTTGCACACATGTTCACGACTTTTTCAAAAATAGCAGATCTACAAGCTCGCTGTGAGCTTGTATATCTGCTATTTTTCACTGGTTAAAGCATTCAATAATTCTAGGCCTAAATAAGATTAGAAGCAGCCTTGCATACACACCCTGTATGAATCGGTGTCCACATTGCAGCCACATGCATTACGGGTGTTGTTTCCATCAGTACCATGTCTATGACAGCCTTACTAAACGTTACATTACTGTTCCCAGATCAGTCAGGATGTACTGTAACATGTTATTGACAAGTTCTAACGTGTCCTTGCTGTCCCCAGGTCAGCCAGGACGTCCCGGTCAGCCTGTCCTTCCGGGGTAAGGCCCAGGCTCTCAGGGTGAACTATGACAGGAGTGTGGAGCTGGTGCTGGCTGCTGCCAGGGAATACTTCAACTCCTCCACCACACTGACCGACCCCTGCATGGACCTGGCCAGGTGGGGGCTCTCTCTCTCTCTCTCTCTCTTTCTCTCTTTCTCTCTCTCTCTCTCTCTCATACAGACAGACAGACAGACAGACAGACAGACAGACAGACAGACAGACAGACAGACAGACAGACAGACAGACAGACACAAGCAATCAATAGCCAACACACACACACACACACACACACACACACACACACACACACACACACACACACACACACACACACACACACACACACACACACACACACACAGAGAGAGACAGACAGACACAAGCAATCAATAACCAAACAAGGCTCACAGACGTCAATATGATGACGTGTGGGACAATGACCTTTGAACCTGTTGCCCTTTACCTGAGTTATGCGAGCGCGCACACACGCACACACACGCACACACACGTGCACACACGCGCACACACACACACACACACACCCACACACACACACACATACACACATACACACATACACACACAAACACACACACACACACACACACACACACACACACACACACACACACACACACACACACACACACACATTCACAACACAACACTTAGTCAATACAAAATACACTCTCTCTCTCCCCCATCTCTCTCTCTCTCTCTCTCTCTCTCTCTCTCTCTCTCTCTCTCTCTCTCTCTCTCTCTCAGGTTCTTGTCTGATCATAAAAGTGAAGTGATTCATCTCTTTTATGGCTCTCTACTGTCTCTTCATCCTGTGTTTGTTATTCATCCACAGAGGAAAGGTTAGCCGGGGAGAAACCTTTCAAACAAATGACAGCAGCATTTCAAATGTATTTAAAGACAGTCAGTTTACAGTTTAGGCATTTTAGCTTTTAATCCAAAGCCACTTACAATAAGCAGGTAATACATCAATATAACAAGCAAGATAATATTTCAGTACATCAACAACAATATAACAAATGCAGAGGAATATCAGTCTAGAAAAAACAATAACATAGGTAGACCATGCAAAAAAGCGTTTCTAAAACCTAAAAAATGCTAACTAGCTTCATAAATGGTCAATGAGTGTTACAGTAGTGCTATGGGTTTAGGTGGAGTCTGAAGAGGTGCATCTTCAGTCCACGGAGGAAGCTAGGGAGTGAGTCTGTAGTTCTAGAAGTGCTACAGGGAGGTTATTCCACAGTTTGGGGGCCAGGAGGGCACATTGTCTAGGACGAGTGGAATTCTTTCATGGAGTTTTTAGCGAGGGTTCTGTCAGCATCCCTGTGTTGGCTGATATAAGTGAACGGTGGGGGTGTAGGGGTTGATCAGGTTTTGGAGGTATGGAGGAGCTGTACCTTTGTCTGCTTGAAGGTCAGCATCAGTGTTTATATTCAGTGCGGGCCGCAACCGGGAGCCAGTTGAGGGAGCGGAGAAGGGGGGAGACATGTGAGAATTTTGGCTGGTTGAAGACCAGTCGTGCCGCGGCATTTTAAATGCACATGCCGGGAGGCCAGTGAGGAGAGAGTTACAATAGTCAAGTTAATATATGACAGATGTCTGGATGAGTAGCTGGGCTGACTCCTGGGTGAGGAAGGGTCTAATTCTACAGATTTTATAGAGTGTGAACCTACAGGACCGGGTGACTGATGCAATGTGTGCCTTGAATGATAGCTGGCTGTCCAGGATCACACCAAGGTTTCTAGCAGTTGGAACCAAAGTCACCAATGCATTATCTATGGAAATAGTGAGATCTTGCATGGGGCAAGACTTAGCTGGGAAGAAGAAAAGCTCTGTCTTGTCCGGGTTCAGCTTGAGGTGGTGGGCTGACATCCACTGTGAGATCTCGGCCAGACATGCAGCAATGTGTTCTTCCACCTGGGTGGAAGAACAGTCGCTCTGTTTATGTCCATGTACAGAGATCACTCTGTGCTGGAATACACACACTGATTTGTAGTCCTTAACCCATTCAGAAGGTGTACATATTATAGTGTATTATTATTTTATGCTTTAACTATTGAAAAATAGCAGATATACAAGCTCACAAAGCGGCACCGAGTGCCGCGCTGCAAGCTTGTAAATCTGCTATTTTTGAAAAATTGTGAACATTTGAATTTTGACCCGATTCTATAAGTGTCTTTTGAATCCTTCTAAGATTTTTTGAAAAACCCATGTTTCTATGTCAGCAATCTGGCTAGCCATCGTCAAAGAAAAGGTCCTTTTCACGTAAATGGAGCTCAGTTAGTCTGTTCTTGAGAGACTACTATGTCAGTGGTTCTCAAACATTTTCATGTTATGGACCCCCAAAATGATATGTATTCGGCCACGGACCCCCATTTCAAAATATTTAGTTCCAGGGACCCCCCAGAAGCAAAATGTGAGTTACAAAAGTTCGCTTTAAAAAGACATATGTTCAAAGATGTGCACACATTTTCATGGCTTTTTCAAAAATAGCAGATATACAAGCTCACAGCGCTGTGAGCTTGTTATCTGCTATTTTTCACTGGTTAAAGCATTCAATAATCCTAGGCCTAAATGGGTTAAGGTGGTTGTGTTCATTAGAACACACACATTAGACAGACATCCTTCTCCTGTCACAACAGCTCTCACATCTCCCTGCTGCTGTGTTTGCACATTGTTGTATTTGAGACAGCAGATATGACAGTGTTTTGTCATTATTCATCTGTGGGAAGTATGTGTCTGTGATGTCTTGGTACAGTGGACAGGTCTGTCAGCTCATGTACAGTACAGTATATATATATATATATATATATATATATATATATATATATATATATATATATATATATATATTTTTTTTTTATTTTTTATTATTATTATTTTTAGTCCAGTTGGTCTCGGGACTGCCCATAAGTCTGACATCGGTGTTTAGGTAGGGTTAGAGACGTTGATATATTGTTGCGACCACATGTTGCAACAATACAGGGAATGTGTGCTCTCACCATCTTGTTTTCAAAGAAAGATCTGTAAAAATACTGTAAAAATACTGTTCCTACGAAACAGTGTGGGCTCACATGTAACACCATGTTATGGGCACAAAGATCTACCCTTTGGCTGCACCTCATTGGCTAAGGGCCCTGCCGTTGTACTGTCTCAGGAGAACTTGACTGATACATAAAGAAATAATGAAGATAACATGCGTGTGCTCGCTTTCGGCGAGCCCACACTTATTTTTTCTACGTAAAAGTTAGTTTAACTATTGGGATTTCATGTCTAACAATCGTGCATGTTTCTCTTCATAACATAGAAAGCCTGGTATCTCAGCTTGGAGGGAATCCTGTGTTTTTCTCTGACTCTCTGTTTGTCCTTGACTAAACTCTGCTTCGTGCGTGTGTGTGAGTGTGCACGTGTGCGTGTGCGCGTGTCATATGTAGTACACAGGGTAAAATATCTGTGTCTGTGGGACAGTTATTTTTGTCCAAAGGACATGGAGACATTAAGCACACACACACACACACACGCGCGCACGCACACACACACACACACACACACACACACACACACACACACACACACACACACACACACACACACACACACACACACACACACACACACTACACACACACACACACACACACACACACACACACACACACACACACACACAGTGGGATGGGAGATAGATGTTGCTGTCTTTGTGTGTCTGGTTGGTGGGGGGGTGAGGGGGGGGGGAGTGAAGGGACATCTCTATTGGTTAGTATAAATGACTGATGACCCAATTACTGTCCCACTTCCTGATAGGTGTACAACACACGCACACACACACACGCGCGCGCACGCACACACAGTTCAGAGAGTTACAACCAGACGGTGCATTGATGGCCTGGTTTTCATAATCCGTCATGCAAACACACACACACACACACACACACACACACACACACACACACACACACACACACACACACACACACACACACACACACACACACGTGTGCACGTGCACGCTACAGCCAGGTGGTGGTGATAGTGTAATGTGGTTATTAATTATGTCTCTATAATAAAGTTACTTTGTAGTCATTATGTCCCCATAAAGTCACATTTTCAACACTCTGATGTATTTACGTCACCAACTGAACCTGCTATATTTGGAGGGATCTTTTTTTGTCAACTTGTCATTATGTAGAAAGTAGCTAAACTGTTGTCTTGCGTTGTATCATTTTGTATTTGTGGTCTGTGTTAAGCACTGCATATAACTTACAAATAAAGTGTGTACAATTAAAATTTACATTAGTTTCAATTTGAGTCACTACTCTATTGTATATTCTGTTTGTGTGTTATTAATGTGGTGTGTGTGTGTGTGTGTGTGTGTGTGTGTGTGTGTGTGTGTGTGTGTGTGTGTGTGTGTGCGCGTGTGCGTGTGTGTGTGTGTGCGCGCGTGCGCGCGTGTACATCAGGGCGTGTCTCCAGCTCATCACAGATCGTCCTCCAGCCATCCAGGAGGAACTGGATCTCATCAGCGCCCTCTCTCTGCTGGAGGACTTCAGTGTCAACATCCTGCCACTGCAAGGTAGGCTGGCCGAGCGCGGACGTTCTATCACCCAGAAGGGCGGGGATACGAGCCGCTGAGATCAATAGCATTTGTTCACCGACCTCTGTTTTTTTCAGCAGCTGGCCAGAGCTCTTAACACATAGGATGCCATCATAGGGTTAATGGAACTCACCGGGCCGCGTGTGCGTGCGACGTGCGACGTGCGTGCATACATCGGCTCGGGTGATGGTCCCACATCATAACGTTAACGTGGTCTTGTATAATCCAATTCAATGTGTGATCGCGTCGCTCCATCAAGACATCATTGCGGGGCAGCCCCCGTTCACATAACATGGAGCTACAATGAGCTCTGTTTACCAGCGCTCTGCGTGCGTCATGCGTCACCAGCGCGCGTCATCAGCGAACGCCACTGAGGCTTATGGGTAATGTAGTGTTTTTTTGCTAATCTGGCGATAACATTTTAATATTGATTATTATTTATTGGTAGAAACGCCAGGAACGCCAATTTTGATATAAAGACGTTTCCAGACGTCCTTTTGGCAATTTACGCAGCCAATGTGTTAACTGCTCCCTTTGAACTTCAAAGGGGTTGTGCACTGAGGTAATTGATTGGGCCATAAAAGTGTCAAGAGTGATCTGTCTTATCAATGAAAGCATCAAAGACAACGACCTGTTTGATGCCTGTCATAGAGCGGAGGGGGAGGGAGGGAATGTGTTTGTATACACACAGACTCGCCTGATTGGCTGTACCACAGTTACTGGGGGCTTTGCCCAGGCTTTTCTGTCTTGAATGAAATGCCTGGATCCTGAGGATACTGCAGGGTAACAGCCAAGATGTTTATTAATATACCAAGATAGTGCAACCTGGTTGGAGCCACTAGAGGGCGACATGGTACACAAATCCTACAAATAGCCTCCTAAGTGGGCACCGGTGTCTGACGGCAAATCTCGTTAACGTCCTGTTTACTGGTTCTAGATCCCACGAGAGTGTGTTGCTGGGACAGAAAAGGGGCGATAATAACGTTGATTTTTTTTTTTTTTTGTATCTCTGAAAAAAAGAAACGAAAAAATGTATTTATTATGAACATTGTGGGAATATTGTGTGGCTTGTGACGATAGATCCAATATTAACCGTAGTTCAGTGACCGTGGAGCTACAGAATGGTTCAGAAGCTGTGTTCACGTTCACTCTGCCATTGGAAATGAATAGACTCCAAAACTGCTTCCACCTACGTCACATGGATATGGGAAGTAAACCGAAATTGCCATGTCTTGCTATTTCCTTCTTGGCTAAACACTTAACAGCCAAGACGGATTTATTCTGGGATAAATCACGACATATGACAGATATGTTGATACATACAGTATACTGTATATCAGGGGTCTTCAACAGGGGGTCCGGGACCCCTAGGGGGTCCTCAGAGTTACTACAGGGGGTCCCCCAAATCTTTGTTTGATAGAAACTTTTTTTCTCCTATTTTATATTATCCACTTGAACCCTATTCTGAGAACTTAAGCCTAAAATAGCCTCGCAGCGCGAGGCGTTGTGAGCTTTGGTGTAGAGGAGAAAACGAGCAGACTAAGTACAGAGTGAAACGTCAAGTTTATTATGTATTGACGGTCCAAGTGGTTAAATATCTGAAAACACAAATTGACATGAATGCAAAACACACTAATGATTATTCTGTCAAACAATGAAACTATATGGAATCTATGAACAGGTTGTGGGGGTCCCTGCTTCATCTCTCTCTCAACTAAGGGGTCCTTGGCCTGAAAACGTTGAAGACCCCTGCTGTATATTGTAAACAAGTCTCTCTCTCTCTCTCTCTCTCTCTCTCTCTCTCTCTCTCTCTCTCTCTCTCTCTCTCCTTCCCTCCCTCCATCCCTCCCAGTGCGTCTGAGGTCTAACCGTGTGTCGGTGGTAGAGCAGTGCATCTCTCAGTCTCCTACAGCCTACAAGCAGTCTGCTACCCTGCTCAATCTGGCTGCACTGCTGCGCGTGGCAGGTACATGCATATGTACACACACACACACACACACACACACACACACACACACACACACACACACACACACACACACATACATTTATATTATTAAGCAAGTTGCGAACTCAAAGAGCTTTACAATGGTCCATTCATTCATACTCATGTTCTAACTCGGGGGGCTCCATTTTGATTGTCTTGTACCAGATCGTATGCTTTAACTTAACAATATTGCTGCCATTTTGAACATAGCTGTAGTAAGCAGCTGCCAAATTGTCCTTACCTTTTAACGTGGGCACGTGCACGCATAGTGCATGATCTGTGCGCGAATCATGTAGTAGACCGGTAGACAAGATGACAGCTTTCGAATAAAAAAAAAATCCATTGGAATAGACAAATCCGTTGCCAGGCTGTTACCCCTGCGGTAGCCGCCGGTGTTACATAAGAAAACATTGGAAACGGCCAGTTGTGCGCTATGGTAACACGTGCACATAGCAGACGATATGTGCGCGGATCATATGCCAGGCGGGCACAAGAATCGAAAAGCTATCAAATAAAAAAAAAAAGATGATGAAATGAACGTGCTGCTCCTTTCTCTGTTTACAATGCAAACATATGGGACGGAAGCTACGATTGGGCCTTGGACAGGATACGGAAACCTAGATACGGTCAGAACCGGAAATACGGCAGGATACAGTTAGGGGGCGGGCCTAAGACTCAGAAACGGCCATATACAGCGATCATACTTTTAATTGTTTCATAATGATTAAAGCTAATTAAATTTCCGGGAACGACGGGCATCGCAGCGTGGTACAGCGGGAAATCAACGGTTGCTACGGGAATCGCAGAGTATGAGTTAAAGCACAAGATTAGGTTTTTTAGTACTTTTATTTCCTTGACTGATTATATTGTTTCCTAGATAGATATTCATTTGCATTTGTTATATTGCTGTTGATGTACTGACATATTATCTTGTTTATTATTGTGATGTTTTATCTGCTTATTGTAAGTCGCTTTGGATTAAAAGCGTCTGCTAAATAACTAAACTGTAAAGTTACTGTTAACTGTAAAGGCCTGTCCATACTGTCTCCGACCACCTAACCTTTCGTCAGAACGGTTCCGGTTCAACAACACAATTACGTCACTTGCAACTTCTGAAAAGCATTACCCCGAATGAGAGTTCGGAAAGCTGCACGTCAGAAAGCCGGAACTCTCAGACGAAAAGTTGGGTGATCGTAGACAGTATGGACAGGCCTTTAAGTTAACTCATACTCTGTGATCCCCGTAGAAACCGGAGATTTCCCGCTGACCGCGGTGCCATGCCCATCGATCCCGGAAATGTAATTAGCTTTAATCATTATGAAAGGATTAAAAGTATTATCGCTGATTTACGCTGATTTTGGCTCTTTAGGCCCGCCTCCTAACTGTATCCGGTCGTATTGCCTGTCTGGACCGGATCTAGCTTTCCGTATCCGGTCTGAGCCTGGGCCATAGTCCCGCCTCCATTGGTTTACATTGTAACAGAAGAGGAAGCTACTCGGCGATGGAAAGCTCGTTTTTCAATCCGATTTTTGCGTTTGGAAACTTTGATCCAGTCTCTACACGCCTGGATTATGATCCCCGCACATATCGTGCGTTTTGTGCGCGAACATGTCCACGTGTTACCATAGCGCACAGCTGTCTATTTCAATGTTTTTTTTTTTATTCGAAAGCTGTCACCGAGTCTACACGTCTACTAGATGAGTCGCGCACAGATTGTGCACGATGCGTGCGCGTGCCCACGTTAAAAGGTAAGGACAATGTCAATGTTTAAAATGGCAGCAAAATTGTTAAGGCATAAGAGCTGAGACTTAAGACAATAAAAATACAACCCTGGAAGTGATAAATAAATTATCATGCAAAATACCTTAGAAAACCGTGGGAAAATGTTCAACATCGTGTTGTTTCCTGTTACACGGTCTAACCTTTCAGGTAACTTTGTTGATTTTTTATCTTTTCCCACATTCACTTTTCACCCTGCAGTTTGTCCTCCGAGCAAAGATGAGAGTTCATTTGGGTTTTCAAAAATGCTTGACAGACTCTTGATGCGCGCACATACACACACACACGCATGCACGCACCACGCATGCATGCATGCACGCACTAACACGCAAACACACACACGCACACACACACGCGCGCATCTGTTCAGTAGTTTCGGGCTCTGTATCTGTTGCGATCTTGTTGTCTTCTGTTAGTTAATTTATCTCTGTCTCACATCAAAGGCCCTGCTCTCAATCAAACAAAAACAAAGAAACATATTCATTCCCTTGTCAATAAATAACTCAGTTAAACATGATGCAGACATGGGAACATTTGGGGGAGAGGATATGGCAGCATACACTGGACGCACGCTATGTACAATATACTGTAGGTCAGGGTTCCCCAATAGGCGGCCGTGGGCCATTTGCGGCCCGCGGGGGGCTACCGTCTGGCCCCCACCAAACCCAGTAATAATGGTGGTATAAAAGCAGCAACAACACTAGTATATCATCATTGTCGGGTGGAAACCTCGTATCTCCAAATGTGTACGTTCTTTCACAAAGTAAAGCCCTGCTTCATCATACAAGGCCGTCGCACAAAAGTAGTGAAAACAGTAGATCTACAAGCACACAACGCCTCACGGTGCGAGGCGTTGTATGCTTATAGATCGGCTGTTTTCACTAGTTTAAATCATTTTTAAAATGATACCGTAAATGCGAAACGAACGGTTTTGGACATACAAGATTTTCACCCGACAACAACGATATCTGAACTGTCGCTGGAGTAGCGGGAACGCCACCGTCGCCCCCTGCAATGTTGAGGCCCTCGGCTTGGTACTCTAGACATAATTCAGCCCTTGGGGAAAACTAATTGGGGAACCCTGTTGTAGGTCTATTTACTACTTATTTACTATTTACAATTGTTGATGGACATTAATAATATACCGTAAATATTTGCCCAGTCTGAGTATTATGTGCTGCTACAGATGATGGATTACTAGTTTATTGGGGGATTTGGTATTTATTTAAACTGCAGTTTATGTCATGAATACATCCACACCACACACATCAATAAGGTGACCAATTTGTTTCTAAATAATGCTGTTGTTGTTTTCTTCCACTGTGAATCAACTCATGGACCTGTATGAAGGAGTCATCACCACATGAATAGTTTGACATAATTTGCAGACATATGTTTGGATTGTTTATTTGTTATTCATGTCCGAGGAACCTCCTCGTGTCTAATGATGCTAAGAATCTGTACAGCAGAGTTTCTCAAATGGGAGTATGCGGACCCCTAGGGCAGGGGTTCCCAAACTTTTTTTGTCTCAGGGCACCCCATAAATATATATATATTTGTTTTAATCCGAGGCACCCCTACATTATAATTTTCACTCCCAGCACCTTATATTTATAGCATATCGTCATTGTCGGGTGGAAACCTTGTATGTCCAAAACCGTTCGTTTTGTATTTATCATCTATAAAATGTAATAAACTAGTGAAAACAGCAGATCTACAAGCACGCGAATCGGCTGTTTTCACTAGTTTTGTGCGACAGTCTTGTATGATGAAGCAGGGCTTTGCTTTACAGTTAAAATTATACTAAATATTTCTTCAAGTGTCCAAATAAATTCCAAATATATAAAATGATCTCGCTGCACCCCAGGGTGCCCCGTCACCCACTTTGACAACCCCTGCCCTAGGGGTACGCGGAGGTACTTTATTGGGTACAAATCATGATAATATTATTCATCCATCCATCCATCCATCCATCCATCCATCTTCAACCGCTTCTCCGGAATCGTGTAGTGGGGGTAACATTTCCAACTGAGACTTCCAGAGTTCCCTATCCTGAGCAACTTCCTCCACTCCCTCCCGGATAGTAATAATTAACTTCAATTGAATCAGAAGGAGCAGACACATTCCTCATATCATAGCATTATATACACCACTAGTTATATTCAGAAATCAGGGGAAGGGGTACTCAAGCTAAAAAAACACAACTGCACATACCTGTACATCAGTGTTTGATGTACAGGTATGTTGTCTTGTAGTTTCTGTCACTTATATCTCACGTGTGTGTGTGTGTGTGTGTGTGTGTGTGTGTGTGTGTGTGTGTGTGTGTGTGTGTGTGTGTGTGTGTGTGTGTGTTTGTGTGTGTGCGTGTGCGTGTGCAGGAGATGAGGAGGTGAAGCGTAAAGGGCAGGTGTTGACCCTGCTAGCAGAGCAGGCTCTGCAGTGTCTGGACTTCAAAGAGTCTTTCATCCACTGTCAGGACCTGATGTCTGCAGGTACACACACACACACGCACAGTAATTTATGGGTATAAGTCAGTGGTTCTCAACCTGTGGGTCGGTACCCCCAGGGGGGTCCCCAAATTATTTTGGGGGGTCCCCAGATGACTAGCTTCATGTGAAACATTGTTTTCTCACTCAACTGTAAACAAACCAACACAAAGTGTAAGTGTACAGAAGGTATCTGCACATTTCTAAAGTGACAATTTAAGGTCTTTTTAATACCTCTAAAATGACAAATTAAACATTGGACAAATTGTCAAATATTAGAGGCAGAAATTGTGAAAATAGCAGATCTACATGCTCACAACCCCCCGTTGTGAGCATGTAGGGACGGGTGCTCTTCAGGGTGGGGGGGTCCCCAGTTAAAATATGATTATTTTGGGGGTCGCGGCCTGAAAAGGTTTAGAACCACTGGTATAAGTAACAGCGTCTCCGCCATATGTGGCGGCTGTCAATTATGGCAGACACAGCATAATACTTAACTTGCTTTTTTGCCTCCTTTTTGGACATACCAAGTTGTTGAAACCCTCTAACAACCAGTTAGATATGTCCTAGGCTGCCAAATATAAGACAAATAGTCTGCACCTATAAACCGGCTCTGAGATGGCATTTAGCAGTATTCAAGGATCCACAAGAGTGGAAAAAGCAGCACACCAGAATGAAAATACAAGACGGGCTCAGATATTAAGTTCCATTTTATTCTGAACGCTGACGCGTTTCGGCGTGAAGCCTTCTTCAGAGCAAGTTTTAAAAAAAGTGATACAATTCAGTGTGAATCCATTTAAATAGGATACAAATAATCATCCCCACCTGTGTAGGGGGGAGGTACTAGCTTAATCATTTACATTCTGAGTATCAGCATATACCATGGCAGTTCAGAATTAACAGTACCAAGTTATGAGTATCAAGTCACAGAAAAAGAAAAACAAGCATAGTTTTCTTCTCTTTTGTACATTGTGTCGTGATTAGAATTTAGAATACATGAAGGAATCTCAGGGGAACCTTGAGAAAGAAAAAAAAAAAATCATAAACTCCAGATGTACACTATAAGAAGGGTTTGTCGGAGAAGTCATCATTTAGGCCCTGTGGTTGCATAGTATTAAGTTGGCCTTAGCAATGGTTGGTATTTAATGAGGCTAGGGTTGTATTAGTTGTCAAAGATGTAAATATGTCTGGGTTAACACTGGAATGTTTGTACAGTACATGCTCACTGTAGATGCATGATATATTTTTTTTACGCACGCACGCACGCACGCACACACACACACACACACAGTAACTATACCATAAAACAGTTCTATTACACATCAGAGCCAGCGACTATTCAGAAAAAAACAAACATTCAACGTCACAGTTCAGGGAGCGTCAAAGTACAGTTAAAGACAACCCTACCAGGTTGACTCACTGTCTTACATGTATATGATGAACTTTCCCCTGGCTTCTCCTTATCTGTCCCTTTGACTGTACTAATCATGTCTTTTATACTGCAAGAAGGCAATCAGTCTGTAAATCATTCATTTTGATGAGTAGGGTAAATGTTCTTTCCTTTTTTTTTACCTGTACCTCAAGGAAGTATCAACATTGTTATATTATTCTTATATATTGTAGTAAAGCTACAAATACAAAAGAAATTAGACTATATAAAAATGAACGCTTGTCCAATCATCACAAAACCTACAGGAATAGTTTTAATCCATGACGAGCTGTGTTTTAATCTCCCAAAGTATTATCATCATAACTGGATCCCAAGTTCCCAATGTTTGATTGTGATATTTAAATTCATACCCTGAACCTCATTATCGACACTAACTAGCCAACCATCATTAAAATTATAATTATAACCATTTCCATTGTTTTTTTGTTAGCATTACTGCTATTATTGGTAATAGACAGTTATACACTATACACAAACCTTACAACAGAGTTAATGTTCCCCTAAAATGCCTCAACAGAGATCTCGACATCAGAGTCAAAGGACAGATCTACTATAGGGCTGAGACAATATGATGATGATGGTGGTGGTGATGATGAGGTGTCGTCATCATCATCATCATCATCATCATCACCACGTCTAACTACTTCATCCACAGTTACACTGATCTTTCCCGGTAACATCTTCAGAGGGACAGTATGACCACTGAAGATGTATGGGAAGAGTGTTTCAGTGAAAGTGTGTGTGAAGGTGTGTATGTGTGTGTTAGTATCAGGATCAGAGAATGACAGCTTTCCTTCATTCCAGTCCAGCTGGACTCTGATCCTCTGAGGTTTCTGCTTCAGGACTCTGATCCTCTGAGGATTCTGCTTCAGATCAGTGTCTGACCCTGGTCTGGAGCCAGCTGTGTATTTACCTTTAGATAACCTTATGCTCCAGAGTTGACCCTCTCTGTCTCCCTTCCTCTGGTAAGACTCTCCTCCTAACACACCCACATCCCAGTCTGCATTGTCTCCAACCTCAACATCCCAGCTGTGAATCCCTGAGTTAAAGCCCTCAGAACCCAGGACATACCAGTAGTGATCAAACCTCTCTGGGTTGTCAGGAAGCTGCTGTCTCTCTCCACCTCTCACACTGGTCAGATCATCAGACAGGGTGAAGCGTCGATGGGCAGTGTTGGGGTCCAGAATGACAGGAGTGTAGGAGACAATGTCCTTCATCTTGTTCCAGACTCTGAAGGTCAGGTTCTTAAGGTGTTTGGTCACGTCTATCAGTGCTCCTGAGACCAGCTGTGGGTCCTGCAGTGTGAACTGGACTCTTTCCATTGTGGTCTTGTAGTTCTGCAGGAATGAGATGTGTTCAGCTCTCAGCCCCTCCTCTATGGCTCTGATGTTGTTTGAAAGGGTTAATGTGTCTCTGTTCAGACCCTCAATCTTCTCCTTCATCATCTGACTCTTCTGCTGCTCGTCCTCCCTCAGTGCAATGATGCTGGCCTCCTCTTCCTCTTCTAGAAACTGGTGCATCTTCTTAAACTCTTCCTTAATCTGTGTCTCTGTGTGCCGGGCCTGGACCTTAACATGTTTAGCTGTGCGGGCACTTTTCTTTTTAGCTTTATTAAAGACCTTCAGTTTCTTCTGTAAAGGCTTCAGTGATTTCTGGACTTCCTCCTTGTGATCCTGAGCAGCTTCATCGATGGGTCTGAAACTGTGCTTGGTGTGTTTTTTAGAATCTCGACACACAACACATACTGGCTGTTGACATTCCAGACAGAACAGTTTGAATTTCTCAGCATGCAGACTGCAGAGATCCTCAGACCCTGATGAAGTTCTCTTACGTTTTGCAGCTCTCTGTCTCTCTTGTATGAAAGCCTCACACACGTTCTTCAGAGCCAGGTTACGGGGTAGATGATCTGTTGGATGTATTTCCATACAAACTGGACATTGCTTTATTCCCTTCTGTCTCCACCATTGCTGCAGACAAGCATTACAGAAGCTGTGGCTACATGACAGGAGAACAGGATCTTTAAAGATGTCATGACACACAGGACAGGAATAATCCTCTTCTGGAAGAGACGACGTGGAAGCCATTTAGTCTCTGAGTGAAGCTACAAACACTCTGCTCAATACAGGAAGTCAGTCAGTGGTGGTAACACTTCCTCCTCTAGAATGTTCCCTGAAGTTAACTCTCAGTGTGAATGGTGGTTGTTGTTACAGTCCATTCAGCAGCAGGTTCCAGTGGTCTGGGTCAGTATTCCCTCCTGTAGCTGTGGAAAGACAGTCTGTCCTCCTCACTGGAAGTTGTGTTTGATGTGAAGGTCAATCTTATCGTCCGTCTCTCCGTGTTTGTGTCGATCGTGTCGTCGGTGAGGAAAGTAAGGGTAACAATCTCTCCGTGTCATGATTTATGTTCAGTCAAGGGGCAGGGCCGCGGCAAGGCCATAAATTGTTTCAAAGTTTGCTCATGTATTGTTTCCGAGTGGACTTTGACTTCAATGTGCTCTGCACAGGTTTTTATTAACCCTTTCACTCGCCAACTGTCAGCGTTGGAGGAGGTGCTGAACCACACCAGTATGGCAGTAGAATAGTAATACAAATATAATAATAATAATAATACAACAAAAGAACTCTGCTAAAAGTAAGCCATTTACCATGCGGCCTGTGGCTCGTGGCACAACCCTGAAACAGTGGTAAATCAGCCAACAACCCACAACCTCGAATGGTAAATTGCTTTTCTACCACTTTTTCCATATAAATGAAAGAAAACACAGTTGTAACTTGCAAGTATCTTTAGTCACAATCATTAATTGTTTCAGTGGGCGGGGTCCATGAGCCAACTCAAGGTTGTTGGCCTATTTACCACTGTTTTAAACCAATCAGAATCCACTCAATCCAGTATTTGAACATGTGACTAGAAAAAGTGGTTGAAGTTCCCATTGTACTCAATTCATCAACTCCATTGTACTCAATTCATCAACAAGACATAGAATACAATACAATGCATGATCATACATACAGGCACAGTGGACCAGTGTTGATTTAGAAAAAAATTAAAAATATAACTACTTGAAAAGCACCTTTAAATCATAAATGTAATGATTAAGGCTGGGACTTTAACTGATTAATTGCGATTAATTAATTACAGAAAATTAACGCGATTAAAAAAATTAACTCATTTTAATCGCACTTAGTTTTTGCACCACAGAACCTTCAGTTTCGGGCATACCGATCATAGCGATGCACCAACCAAGAGGAGACAACAAACGCAAAGGAAGAAGTAGCCGATCAGAGCGCTTTGCTTGGCCCAGTGGATGCGAAATATAGATTTAAAAAACTCACTCATTGACGCACTCGTACAACAAAATGTGTTTTACTTGAAAAAAAAAGCTTCTCAGGTCAAATATCGATGTGCGATAAAAATGCAATTAATTGCGATTAATTAATCACAGAACCTGTAATTAATTAGATTAAAAATTTTAATCGCATCCCAGCTCTAGTAATGATTAGTGTTTAACACAAGTCGATGATATATTTAAAGATGGGGTGCCATGATTTCTTCCTCCTTAAAACATGATGATCAGGTATTAGGATTATACTAGGAGGAAGATGTGTACAGAAAGAGTTAAAATATAGTTTTTATGTGGCCACACCCACCAGTTCATTAAGTATGCCTGGTTGCCAGGTGGGTTGGTGACCCAGCTGAAGTTAGCTACACCCACAGTGTTGGGTGAATGGTAAAAGGGGAGGGGATGAGTTTATGATGTCATTAAATATGCGTTTTTCGATCGAAAATGCAAACAACAATACATATCAAATACATATAATTCTAGGGGGTCCTTGATATGAAAAAGTTTGAGAACCACTGACAGAGAAATATAGGTTTTTCAGAAAACTGTTAGGATTTAGATAACCTAGCCTGGTGATCGTTAACAACGGGCGGTTTGATCCGGTCTAGGCGGAAACGACAAGCCGAAGAAGTGGCGTCGCTTTGTTTTGGTTCTCTCCCCTTTTGTTTCCCCAATCCCTATTCAAATGCTCGAATAGCCTAGTGTAGTCTTGCCAGTCGCTACGAGTTGGAATAAAAGATGCATATCCCAAACAACATTTTCAAAAGCAAAACTACGCCGCATCAAGGAGTTTATTAGGTAGGCCCTAAAAGTATGTCCTTGAGCGCAGGGGAATTATTTTGGGTTAAAACTGACGTAAAGTGATCCCAGACTAGGATTTAGAAGACTTTTTTTTTCCTTTTTAAAGGAGTAGTTCACCCCCAAAATGACTTTTTTTCCCATTGATTAGTCACGCCATGGAGACTAGAGTTCAATAATATTTTTAGTTTTTTGTCGCATTCCTAAGACAAAAATGTGATAGCAATAAATGTACCCCCATTCGTTCGGGACCCGTTTCGAAACGGGTCCCCATCCGGAATCAATGGGGGTAAATTTACTCTAATCAAATTGTTGTCTTAGGAATGTGACAAAAACCAAAAAAAATATTATTGAACTCTAGTCTCCATGGTATGAGTAGAAAAAAATAGAAATGAGTAGAATCAATAAAAAAAAAAGTCATGTTGGGGGTGAACTACTCCTTTAACTCATCTAGTGCCATTCCCGAGATGTCTCGCGAAATGTACTCGAGTATGTGTAGTGCCATTCACAGGATATCTCGGGAAAAGTAATATATTACTGTAACGGCGAGTACATTACCGAGAAGAATGGCCGTTGGTCCGGAGACGAAATCCGTCGCTGATTTCGCATCATCACGGCTCCACGAGCACAAAATAGTCCCATCCATAACATTGAGGTGGACGGGGGATCTCATCTTTAATGTCCATTATCTCAAAACTACACTTTAGAAGCTAGGATGGAGGCAGATGCTCGCTTATGTTACACAGTTATAAAAGCTCCCGGTCGGCCATTACACAACTCCACGTGGACACGGATCGGTTCCGGCGCACGATCCGATGACGTCAGACCGGAAGTGATTGCGCGGTGGACTTCTGGCCTTCAAAATAAGATAACGGCGGTGATGCCAGCCTGAAGGTGGCGTCGTGGACTTTATAATCCGTTAATTTCAGGGGCTCTTAATGAGTTAAGGTCTAAATTTGTTAATAAAGGGTGCTGTCCTCTTGTCCCGTCCCGTCCAGGCTACGCCCCGGGCTGGGAGGTGTGCAGTCTCCTGGGACAGTGTGAGGGCTACCCGGAGCTGGCGGCCCGCCAACAGCTGCTGGCCTTCTCCCTCACCCACTGCCCCCCCGACAGCATCCAGGGGCTCCTGGGGGCCTCCAGCGACCTCCAGACACAGGTGTGTCCCTGCACCGCTCACCTCCTCTCTGCCTCAGTGCAACACTCCATGCTCTCTGGCCTCAATGCCTCCACCGCTCAGGGGCCTTCATTATTTTATACTTTAGCTATTGAAAAATAGCAGATATACAAGCTCACAGCGCGGCACCGAGTGCCGCGCTGTGAGCATGTAGATCTGCTATTTTTGAAAAGTCGTGAAAATGTGTGTGAATCTTTGAATATATGTATTTTTTTTTAAGTAGCAGAAAAATAGCAGATATAAAAAAAAGATATAAGAAGAATAGCAGACATACAAGCTCACAGCGCGGCACCGAGTGCCGCACTGTGAGCTTGTAGATCTGCTATTTTTGAAAAAAAAAAGTCGTGAAAATGTGTGCAAATCTTTGAAAATATGTATTTTCAAAGCGAACATTTGCTAACTAAAATTTTGCTTCTGGGGGGTCCCTGGAACTAAGGGTTAGGGACGGGTTAGGGTTATCATTTTGAGATGGGGTCGCCATGGACAAATACATATCATTTTGGGGGCCCTTCACGTGAAAATGTTTGAGCACCACTGACATAAAAACGTAGGTTTTTCACACAAAAAAAAAAAAAAAAAAAAAAAGGAATTTGAAATGTTAAAGATTTTCATGATTTTTCAAAAGTAGCAGCTGTGAGCTTGTATATCTGTTATTATTTTCAATAGTTAAAGCACAGGGGCCCCACAGTGAGTCCTCGTACCCAGGGCCCTGCCTCAGTGCAACACTCTGGCCTCTCGCTGTCTCTCACAGCTCAGTCCTGTCACATTCACACACCACCTCTGCTTCCAAACAGGCTTGTGTAACAACAACGGTGTGTTTGCATTCCTCCTCACTCTGACCGTCTGCTATGTTGACCTAGTTAATCGTTAACATTAAACTTAGAAAGAGGCTTTTCCTACACACACCTCATGTATTGACCTAGTGTGAAACTGTTGACACTGAAGCTATTCCTCACAAAAACATAATGCTTGTGTGTGTGTGTGTGTGTGTGTGTGTGTGTGTGTGTGTGTGTGTGTGTGTGTGTGTGTGTGTGTGTGTGTGTGTGTGTGTGTGTGTGTGTGTGTGTGTGTGTGTGTGTGTGTGTGTGTGTGTGTGTGTGTTACTTATTTATAGGAGAATCCACTAATGCTCATGATAAAATGAGTGTGGGTTAAATGGATACCCAGGGTTCTTATAATGAGGGTTAAAGGAGTAGTTCACCCAAAGAATGTCTTTTCTCTACAGGTGTTGTACCAGGTGGTCAACTACCAGATGGACCCCACGGACCCCCACAGAGGACCAGAGGAAGAGCACTCCCGCTGCCCCCAGGTAGGTGGGTGGGTGTGTTTGCGTTAGGGCATTCACCAAATATTCGATATATGCGAATATCAAAGTCACTATTCGACGTTGTTCACCCAAGTCGAATATATATATTTTTTTTTTTTGTCAATGCCCCTGGTGGATGAATTTTTTAATGCTCTATACCAGGAGTTCTCAAACCTTTTTAGGCCGTGACACCCAAAATAAACATATAATAATTGATAATTGATCAACCCCTGCCTTCCCTCCCCTACAGGCAAAGACACGCACGCATGCACGCATGCACATGCGCTTACATACTGTTATCTCATTGTGTTATCATTTTATGGTTGGATCAACGTCCACTCTAGGTATGAACTGTGTGTGTGTGTGTGTGTGTGTGTGTGTGTGTGTGTGTGTGTGTGTGTGTGTGTGTGTGTGTGTGTGTGTGTGTGTGTGTGTGTGTGTGTGTGTGTGTGTGTGTGTGTTTGTGCACGCCTGTCATTCTTATCTCCTGATTCCTCAAGCTACAGTAAATGAAGTATTAATGATTTCCACTAAAGGGTTTGGCCATCGTTGGTTGACATTGGTTACAGTAGCAGTTGGTGTAATCACACTATATGTTTATGTCTTTATAACCGAGATCCTTCAAAATTGGGTGCCGTGATCCCCCCACCCCAACGACATAATCGTCAGGTATCATGATTATACTTGGAGAAAGATTAATTTGTTTTTCCAAAAAAGTGTACAGAAAGAGTTAAAATTAGGTGTTCATGTGGCCACGTTCATTAAGTATGCCTGGTTGTCATGGTGGGTGGTGACCCAGCTGAAGTTAGCCACACCCACAGTGTTGGGTGTATGGTAAAAGGGGAGGGGATGAGTTTATGATGTCATTATATCAGTGTATTTCAATTGGGCCTTGGACTGAGAGGCTTTCAGCTTTCAGGAAGTAACCAAAAATACACAGGGAAAACATATTTGCACATTATAACCACAGCTGGTGGTCTATTAGAGTAATGTTAACTCCATAGACACTTACAAAACATATTATAACCACACCAGGGGGTCTATTAGAGTAATACCAGTTAGACGCCTAAGGGCGAAAAGCGACCTCGCCATAAAGGGTGATGTCTTGGCCATCTGGCCAAAGGGATTCCCCTGGCATCACAGGGAACTCCATATATGGTAATAAAAGGGACGTGGTTCCCCTGACATCACAGTAATTATATATTGACATTCACAGATAATTATGAGCTTAATATTGATTATATCAGGGATCTCCATATATGGGCATAAAAAGGATTTGGTTCCCCTGGCATCAGAGGGATCTCCATATCTCCATATATGGGCATGAAAGGGATTTGGTTCCCCTGGCCAACACAGGGATCTCCATATATGGCAATAAAGGGGATTTGGTTCCCATGACATCACAGTGATGTCAGAACATCACTGCATTAGACAGACAGGTACGGTCAAGATGTGACGGTTCTGATAGTAAACTGCGACCTGCAGTCGCAATTAACTCCATAGACACGTACAAAACATAATAAAGTACTAAACTATGGCAGCCCCCTTTCAGATTCTCAACCAGACACTCTACCTCATCAGTCTGTGTCGTCGCATTAGTTTGATAGTAAACTTTACACTCCTATGTATTAGTATTAGGGCATTAACGACTTGTGATTTTTGCAAGTCGACTCGACTCAGTAAAAAGTTGAGTTGAAGTCGACTTTATCGTTTGATGACGTCATCACATCACACACGACCCCCCAATTATTTTGGGGGGTCCCCACAGATGATTAACTTAATGTGAAACATTGTTTTCTCGCTCAACAGTAAACAAACCAACATAAAGTTTAAGTGTATATAGGGTATCTGCACATTTCTAAAGTGCCAATTTAAGGACTTTTTTTAATACCTCTAAAATGACAAATTAAACATTGGCCAAATCGTCAAATATATAGAGGCAGAAATTGTAAAAATAGCCGATCTACATGCTCACGACGCCTCGCATCGCGAGGCGTTGTGAGCATGCTGATCGGCTATTTTCACAATAGAACCGTGGTATACCAAAGGTTATGTAGCACTGTTACATTGGATCATTCCGTCATTGATAATAAGCAATCCTACTGTTTGAATGCTGTACAGACACACACATGGAGCAAAACTAATGATAGAAAGAAAATACAAAGATTTTTTATTTATTTTTTCAACCTCCACTTTCGACTATCTCTGGTGGGAGTCGACTTGTGTAATGAAGTTGCCTCAGTCGACTTTTTCGTTAATGCACTACTATGTATTTCCCCTCCCTCTCTCTCCCCCTCCCCCCAGACCAGTGGTCCCAGTCGGGCCTCCCCAGTGGGGGCAGCGGGGGTCCTGCTCCAGAGGACCACCACCAGGACCATGGAGGTCCTGTCCACCACGGGACTGACCACCAAGGCTGTCCTGACCGCCGTCACGGACCACCGCTGGTGGAGAGACTCGCTCAGCTACCTCCGCCCGCTCACCGTAAGAACATCCACTCTACACTTGCATTATTTTTTGATTACCCGTTTCCAAATCGAGATGAATAGGCTAACGCCTGCGCCGCAATTTTGCGGGGGTCCTGCGGTTGTATTGTGAGTTGAAGGAAGCTTGGATACATATATACTGTACATGTTTGTCCCGTGGACAGACGTATTCTTCTAAGCGATTCCTTGTTTCGGATGACAAAGTGCAGTGTGAGCGCAAACGTATCAATTAAATATGCAAGAATGTGGCAACTTCACCCCTCCCATTCGCGCAACTAAACCTAATTATATTCTGAGAATGTGTCCTTAATCCACTAACATTAATTAAATTCCACTAAATGTGTTCTAAATCCTTACAGTTTTCTGAAAAATCCATCTTTATATGCTCAGTGGTTCTCAAACCTTTTCACGTCAAGAACTCCAAAATATGTATTTGGCCACACAGTAATACAGTATCTGCCTTAAAGTCCTGTTTGCAATTTGGTGTTAGGGGAGTTTCTCACCTGAACTGAGTCAGTGGGTCCCTAGACATTAAGAATCACAGAGGTGCTCGTCCGCCATAGTGCCAGGAATGGCGCAATGGCCAAATCAAATATGGCTGCCATCGGCTATGATGAAAATCCAACTTTTCTGTTTCTGGGTGTATATGCACATGTAATACCTCTATTTGGACTAATTGTGGTGTGGGGAATTCATTTCTGATATTGTTTTGACCATTTTGGGCGATTTGGACCTCAAAAGGTCATGGTCAAGGTCATTTTGCTATTCCGAAGACCGTGGGCCATAACTTGGCCATTGTTAGGAGTAAAAACAGGTGCAGTAGGTCTAAATCAACTAATGCTGACATGTATAATTCATTTCTGACATTGTTTTGACCATTAAGGATCATCTTGTCTTTGAAATATCAATGTCAGTGCCATTTTTCAAAAACGATTTTGTTCATTACTTGCACTTTTATAGTATTTTGTGTAAGTTTGTTACTATTTTATAGTAAGTTTGTTTTGTTTATAACAAAAGACATACTAGTGAGAAATACAACAAGTAAGCATCCACATTTAACTTTAAATTGGGGTTTAAAATGGGTGTTTAAATGAGCAAATAAGACTATTTACGAATAAAAGTGACAAATAAAATTACACAACAAAATCACACACACAATTAAATAACAATTTCCCTCAAAGTGCACCATATTGGGATTGTGTGCATGCAAGTTAGTATGAGGTGTTTTTACAGGATTGATTTGACATTGTTCCATGGCAAAATATGATGCACAGAACTCCATCAGTGTCGAGTGTCTTGCTTCAGACATGGCAGGAGTGTACTAAAGTCAAAGTGCTCCTTCCATCCATCAGAGCTTGACATTGACTTTTTGAGGCAGTTGTCCTTTGGACAAGTATATTTCCCATTCACTTGTCCGGAGACAAAAGTCACTTGTCCGGATAAAAATTTCATACATTGAAATAATAACAAAAGGACGGCTAATGACCCCCCTTGCTCCCTCCACTCCATAGTATGGGCACTTGTCCCGGACAACAGGACAAGCCTTTATGTCATGCCCTGTTCCATGTTCCATTGGTTCTAGTCTTTCCTCAGGTTCCTTGGCTGTTCAAGCAGGTGGCAAGAAATGCGCTAGAAAGGTGCCTTGTTGGTCTCAGCAGTTGTACTTCTCTGCTACCAATACTGTGTCTTGTTCTGTCAAGGTCTTTGCCTCTCCAAAGTTTGTTAGACATTGTACTCGGTCAGAAGCCATAACTACATGTTTAATCCTCACCTGGCCCATGCAGTCATCTCCTGTCTCCAAGGCATATGTGCCTTGATCACTGTCTTGGCTAGTGGTGCTCCAAGATGAGACTGCTTGATGCAGTGCAAGTGAGTCTCACCAGTGCCATACTGCTGCCAGATCTCCTTCATCCCCAGTGCTTGGAAATATGGGGTGTAGTATAGCAGTAATGTGAAGGAGACAACAACTCTCTGGGGTCCGCTCATAGTTCCGACATCCCATTATTCTGACCATTAGGTTAGTGAAGGTTAGGGATAGGCTTAGTTATAATGGAGGCTGTACATGCACCAGGTGTCAGCCTCCTTAATCCTATTCAAGATGTCTGGGATCTCTTCTCCACTAGCGACATCATCAACAGAGACAACAGAGCTGATAATGGTAAATGGACTGCATTTACAGTATATAGCGCTCTTCTCCAAAGCGCTGTACAATGTATTTCACATTCACCCATTAACACACACATTCACACATACATTCACACCAAGAAACCATGCAAGGTGCTCATCGGGAGCAGTTAGGGGTTCAGTGTCTTGCTTAAGCACACTTCGACAAATAAGCAGGAGGAGACATAAATCGACCCTGGAACCTTCAGATTCCAAGGCAGCCGTTCTTCCTACATCGCCACAAGCTTGAATGGCCACCATATTCCGAACACACAGCTGGAGAGCTGTTTGTTCACCTCAGACACCCAGAATGTGTAAAGTTGATGAGGGATGGGTGCGTCTATCGACTCTGTTATCTCTGATGATGATGAGTGGCTCCCTGCAAAAGGGGCTGGAGGTGAAGAGATCCCAAAGATTGAACTAGATTGAGGAGGCTGTCACCAAGCTGCTGGTACATGTGGAGTCAACTGGCCCTATTATAACTAAACCTACCCATAACCCTAACCTAATGGAGGGAATAATGGGTCACCAGGATTATGAGTGGACCCCAGAGAGTTGTCGTAGTGATACTTCCAAGCACTGGGGATTAAGTAGATCTGGTAGCAGTATGGCACTAGGTGTGCAGCGGCACATGCTTCTACAGCATCAAGCAGTCTCTCATCTTGGAGCACCACTAGCCAAGACAGTGATCAGGGGACATATGCCTTGGAAACTGGACATGACTGCATGGGCCAGGTGGGGACTAAGCATGCAGCTATGGCTTCTGACCGAATACAATATCTAACAAACTTTGGAGAGGCAAAGACCTTGACAGAACAAGACAGCATTGGTAGCAGAGAATTACAACTGCTGCCTGAGACCAACAAGGCACCTTTCTAGTGCATGTCTTGCCACCTGCTTGCAACAGCCAAGGAACCTGAGGAAAGACTAGAACCAATGGAACATGGACGGATGCAAGGAACACTTCGACTCTCGAGGATATGGCTGCCTTGCTGAATACATCCTGTAAAAACACATCATACTAACATGGATGCACACAATCCCAATATGGTGCACTTTGGAAATTGTTATTTAATTTTGTGTGTGCTTTTGTTGTGTGATTTTATTTGTCACTTTTATTCGTAAATAGTCTTATTTGCTCATTTAAACACCCATTTAAAACCCCCCTTTAAAGTTAAATGTGGATGTTTACTTGTTGTATTTCCCACTAGTATGTCTTTTGTTATAAACAAAACAAACTTACTATAAAATAGTAACAAACTTACAAAAAATACTATAAAAGTGCAAGTAATGAACAAAATCGTTTTTAGAAAATGGCATTGACATTGATATTTCAAAGACAAGATGATCCTTAATGGTCAAAACAATGTCAGAAATGAATTATACATGTCAGCATTAGTTGATTTAGACCTACTGCACCTGTTTTTACTCCTAACAATGGCCAAGTTATGGCCCACGGTCTTCGGAATAGCAAAATGACCTTGACCATGACCTTTTGAGGTCCAAATCGCCCAAAATGGTCAAAACAATATCAGAAATGAATTCCCCACACCACAATTAGTCCAAATAGAGGTATTACATGTGCATATACACGCAGAAACAGAAAAGTTGGATTTTCATCATAGCCGATGGCAGCCATATTTGATTTGGCCATTGCGCCATTCCTGGCACTATGGCGGACAAGCACCTCTGTGATTTTTCATGTCTAGGGACCCACTGACTCAGTTCAGGTGAGAAACTCCCCTAACACCAAATTGCAAACAGGACTTTAAGCCAGATACTGGACTACAGACCCCCATCTCAAAATATGTTGTTCCGGGGACCCCCCAGAAGCAAATATTTGAGTTACAAAAGTCTGCAAAAAAAGAAACATAGCCAAAGTATGAAATAATGGTTAAAGTGGTTCAATCTAAAGCCACACAGAGGATTTCCAGGCAGTGGCGTCAGTTCAGAAAAAGCTAAGGTATGGCAACATGACTGGTGTCTTGCACGCGCGCCAGTCATGTTGCCATATCTTAGCAACAGGCATGATATATTTATTTTTAGAAGTACTTTTTTTTTCTGTTAATACCTTGTTAACACATTGGCCGCCATTTTAACATTGACTGTATGGCTCCCCTGCCATTTTGTTTAATGAAAAAATTGATATATTTTTTTTATATTGACATTTTTCCTAAATTCTGTGTTTTTTCTACAATGTTATACCGTACCTGACATGAAAGAAGACAAGCTCTAGTCTCATCAAAAAATAAAGAAATTGAATAAAAAGCTTTTTTTTCTATAGTTGTAGCCATCTCAAAATAGCCATTTTTGACCAAAATCCAGCTATATTTGAAATAACAGGAGTTATTCACCTTTTTGTGATTGATGGCTTTTCGAGCGAATAACTCTGTTGATATTTGTATTTATGGCGTCAGGCACTTATCAGATAAGTGTACTAGTGTAATAAGTGTAATTGTGTAATAGGGCAATAACTGGAATAGTGTAATAGGGCTGTAATAGGTCACCTCTTGCCCTTAGGGCGTCTTACTGACTTCACACAAATAGAAATAAGCTTTTTACCTTTTATTCAGCATTCAAGTGTTTTATTTTGCACAGATCACACACGCACGCACGCACGCACGCACGCACGCACGCACGCACGCACGCACACACACACACACACACACACACACACACACACACACACACACACACACACACACACACACACACACACACACATAACTTTATATAAGGCCTATGTGTATAACTGTAAATATGTTCCCCATATTCAACTTTTTTATTTATTTGTGGCACTTGCTTTGGCGATGTAAACGTAGCCTATGTTTTCTCATGCCAAAGCAAAGCCCTGCTTCATCATACAAGACTGTCGCACAAAATAGCAGAGTAACTTCATTGCTATCAGTTCTCTATATGTCGTTGTTGGGTGGAAACCTTGTATGTCCAAAACCGTTCGTTTTGTATTTATCATCTATAAAATGTACTAAACTAGTGAAAACAGCCGATCTACAAGCACACAACGCCGGCGTTGTGTGCTTGTAGATCTGCTGTTTTCACTAGTTTAGTACATTTTATAGATGATAAATACAAAACGAACGGTTTTGGACATACAAGGTTTCCACCCGACAACTAGAGAACTGATAGCAATAAAGTTACTCTGCTTGTTGGTGATCCGGCCTGGGTCTGTACCGGATGCGGAGACGTTTCTTGCGTGCATGTGAATGTTACATAACCGGATACAGTAGGCGGGCTTTAGAACGGAACAGACTGCAGCGATCACACAGACACCCACGCCCTCCTTCAAGCTGCAAGCACTCCAAGCAGTTGTTGCGCGGCGCGCCTCAAACACGAGCACATGCGCGATTGCGCGTGCACGCCATAGGGAGGACGCACGCTGCTGCTGCTGCTGCAGAACAACAACAGTATAGTTTAGGTTAGGATGTAAACCACAACAGTAAACTTACTGACAATGACGATCGCCGTGTTTGAGTTTCTTCCTGTTGGATTCCACTCGGTCGCGACGTGTTGTAGATCTGCTATTTTCACTACTTTTCTTTTGTTACACCGCTGGTAGTTTGGACGCAACCTTCTTGTGAGAACTGGAATATAATACTCCTCATCAGCCTCCATGGTCACGCTTGGATGCAAGGCGTTGTGTGCTTGCATATCTGCTATTTTCAGCAGTTTTGTTACATACCGATGGAAGTTATATGGACGCGACGCGTTGCTTTTCTTCAATGGTTGCCTGACTTGAGGAGTCCGCCGGGGGAGGGGGGATATTTTCTCCTCTCCACTCCCGTAGCAGGGCTTGAAGATCGGTTGGTGCTCGACTGGACCGGCCAACGGCGCTGCATCTTGTCCAGTAGGTGATTGTGTTGTTTGTAACCTCGCCTCACCAGGCTTTATATATGTGTGTTTGTAGTGGGCTGAGGATCTGTTCCAACTGGGTGTCGGACCAAATGATGGGCCCTGGGTACAAGGATTCACTGCGGGCCCCCCATGAATTTTCTTGGGTGATTTCAAAAATAGATATATACAAGCTCACAGCATGGCACCGAGTGTCGCGCTACAAGCTTGTAGATCTGCTATTTTTCAATAGCAAAAGTATAAAATAATGAAGCCCCTTCCACCTTGGGCCCTAGTAACTCAGACTCAGTCCCACTTTTCCCTTGTGAGTTGTGACGCTCCTGCTCTGATCTTGTTGTCTGACTGGGCCTGGGACATAATATTTTGTCGTGGAGACTTTGGGGGTTATGAAGGTGTGTGTTCTGTTGGCCCATGTGGCAGGTTATGGCTTTCCAAGTGAACATTTTACTGGATTTTGTTTGATTTGTGCATGGTCTCAGATCCAGCTGCTCCGTTTCGCTTCTGCGAGCCCTTGCACCAGGCATGTACACACATAGACATCAAAGGGGGCTTGAGCCCCTGCCCCTGAGGGCTGCATTCAATAGAATTGTCCACCAAAAGGCCCCTTTAGAAATGTCAGCCCCTGCCTCTCTAAATATTCTCTGCACATCCCTGCCCCACATCCCTCTACATGCGTGTGCCCAGTGTGTCGCTGATTTCACTCTGCGGGCTGCAGGCTGCCACTCTAAATGCATTCACTGTGGTTTATTGAGAGTTTTATTCATTTTTATTGAGATTTATACATTATTACACTCTTGTTTTCAAACACACTTACTTTGATGAGTGATATCTTTGGTTCCCTTTAAGTGAGAAACCCCAAACTTTGTCACGGGCTAATTAAGAGTCTAATTAAACATTACATTATATAAAAGCAAATTCTCGGGACTATCGGGCCTGGCGGGGAACGACATTTAAAATTTCTCGGGACTATCGGGGGAGGCGGGGAATGAGTTAAAGTGACCATTTTGTTAAAATTTGCATTTGTAGTTATTTTACTGTAATTTAGCACAGATACACAAAGAGACATTCATGGATTTATATTTAAGAGTAACTTTTATTTTCCCCCCTGGACCCAGGGTATGGCAGCTGCATACTCCTGCCATACCCAATTGACGCCCCTGTTTCCAGGTCTAAAGTGGCTGACGATGCTTTATTTCCACATCTCCACAGGGTACCAGCGGCGGCTCTGCCAACCAGGAGGGGGCGGGGCAGAACACCAACCTGGAGAGACAAGGCTGCAACCCCTTCTACCAGGACCTGATCAATGACCCATATGTCCACCCTGTGAGTTAGATTGATTGATTGGTTGGTTGAATGCTTTATCAACAGTTTTCAAAAAGTACACAGATAAAGTCATACAGTAATTGCGACCGTCAGGTCGCAATTACTACCAAAACCTCCACCGGCTGTCTGTCTGTCCGTCTGTCCGTCTGTCCCTCCGTCACACGTCACACGTCACACTTTTGCCCTGCTCATATCTCCGCAACCGTTGCCCCGATCCATGCCAAATTTTGCACACATACTCCTTGCCTGCCAAACCACAACCTCCATCAATTCTCACATGCCCCTCTTCTAGCGCCACCATGAGGCCCATTCTTGAAAAACACATTTTTGGACACTGCTCCTACAATTTTTGCCCTAAAATCACGCAAATTGGTACACAGTATGTCTACACTCATCTCATCAACATGGATATGTCCCATTTAGCGCCACCTTCAGGCCGATTTTTTAAAACACATTTTTGGACACTGCTCCTACAAATTTGGCCCTAAAATCACGCAAATCGGTACACACTTGCTCTACACTGATGTCATCAACATGGATCATGTAGCGCCACCTTCAGGCCTATTTTTTCAAACACATTTTTGGACACTACTCCTACAGATTTTCCCCTTATATCACGCAAATCGCTACACAGCATGTCTACACTCATGTCATCAAAATGGATCTGTCCCATATAGCGCCACCATCAGGCAGATTTTTTCAAACACATTTTTGCCCACTGCTCCTACAGATATTGCCCTAAAATCACGCAAATCGGTACACAGTATGGCTACACTCATCTCATCAACATGCATCTGTCCCATATAGCGCCACCATTAGGCCGATTTTTACATACACATTTTTCCACACTTCTACACATTTTGGCCTAAAATCACTCTGTGACCTGACGGTCGCTTATCTCCCGAATTAGGGAGTCTTATGGTGCTAAAAGGAGAACACTAAAATGCTTGTTTCCATTGTGGCTCAATTCATCAAGATGTATTAACACATGGGATGCCGTCATAGGGTTAATGGAACTCACCGGGGCGCAGGGTTGTTAAGTAACGGATTACATGTAACAGGATTACGTAATCAGATTACAAAAAACAGGTAACTTGTAAAGTCTCAGGTTACATTTTAAAATGTGTAATCTGGATTACAGTAACGGATCTGAATGATGGGGGTTACATGCTGGATTACATTCTCCCCTTGCCCTCATCAATTTTACAAATAAGTTATAGCGCCAAACAATAAAATAATCAAGTCGAATCAGCGTAAAGTACTGCCACTTCGCTTAAGTAAGATTCTGTTGTCCTTTTCCTAATTTCATTGGCTCAATATTCTTGTTTATCAACGGTAAAACTTGTTTTATTTAATTCGAGAGTTTTGCTAAACAGTAATCCAAAAGTAACTGAAAGTAACTAGTAGTTACTTTTTAAATTGTGATAATCAGATTACGTTACTGACTACATTTTCTTTGCAAGTAACTTGTAACTGTAGGGGATTCCTTTTTAAAAGTAACCCTAACAACCCTGCCGGGGCGCGTGCGCGCGGGTCGATGTGCGTGCGGGACTCGGCCTGTGTGACGGGCGCACGTAGGATCGCTAATGTTCCATCGGCGATAAACGTCTCAAGCGTTTGGTTTGGTCCCGAGAAGTTAACAACGGTCGCCATTCGACAATGAGCGTGGACGGAGGCATTCTGCGCATCGCACAAGCCAGTGACGCGCGCACCCTATAGGGCGGCAAAGCGTTATGGGTAATGTAGTGTTTCTGCTAATCTGGTGATAAAATAGTAATATTGATTATTATTTATTGTTAGAAACGCCAGGAATGCCAATGTTGATATAAAGACGTTTCCAGATGTCTTTTTGGCTATGTTTGGATTTTTTTTAGCAGCCAATACTAGGGAAGTAGTCTGGGATCACTTCACTTTTCAGGTTTGTAACCGGTCTGGAGCGGAAACCACAAAACGTCATGTTGTAGTACTAAAAGGACTACAATTTGCCGGAAAGATCAAACCGGATTCAGATTTAACCCAAAATATTCCCCTGCGCTCAAGGACACACTTTTAGGACCTACCTAATAAACTCCTTGATGCGGAGTAGTTTTGCTTTTGAAAAATTCGTTTGGTATATGCATCTTTTCATTCAACTTTTAGCGACTGGCAAGACTACACGAGGCTACTTGAGCATTTTAATAGGGATTGTGGAAACAAACGGAGGGAACCAAATCAAAGCGACGCCGCTTCTTCTAGTGGTTTCCGCGCTTTAGGCGGAAACCAAACGGCCTGTTGTGAACGAACACCAGGCTTTCTCTCAGAAAGCCTGGTGGGCGAGGTTACTAGGGAAGCAGTCCAGAAAAGGTCCAGTTTGTAAATTGCAGACAGGCGCTCTTTCATGGCGGCAACGTTCCCATCGTATTGTTATTTCCATAGAGGAACGAGAGAGAAGAAGGTGGGGTAGGCTCATTAAATGGTCACGAGTGAAGACGTATCATCTCTCTGTTTCCCCTGGTGTCCACACTCTCTGAACCATCTCCTCATGATCCGTGTCTCAGAGTAGAAAGCCCACTAGTGCACCCCACCCCCCCCAACCTCCCGGGACGCTCGTTTCCGAGCCGTAGAAAGGTCAAACTGCTCCTTTTCTTCTCACGTTTGGCCCTTTCCCCTTGCTCTCCATCACTCCCTCGCTGTCCAGATTCCTGGCATTTTCTTTTGTGTTTTTGCATTTTATTTTTTTTACACGATGTCTTTGGCTCCATCTCCTCCTGCGTCGCCGTCCTGACTTCCCCTCATCCCTGTTCACACACAGAGAGAGAGAGAGAGAGAGAGAGAGAGAGAGAGAGAGATCGAGAGAGATAGATGTTATTGTATTTAACCCATTTAGGCCTAGGATTATTGAATGCTTTAACTATTGAAAAATAGCAGATGTACAAGCTCGCAGCGCGGCACTCGGTGCATCTTGTAGATCTGCTATTTTTTAAACATTGTGAAAATTTGAATTTTGACCCGATTCTATAAGTGTCTTTTGAATCCTTCTGAGGTTTTTTGAAAAACCATGTTTCAATGTCAGCAATCTGGCTAGCCATCATCAAAGAAAAGGTCCCTTTCAATTAACTGGAGCTCAGTCTGTTCTTGAGAGACTACTATGTCAGAGGTTCTCAAAACGTTTCATGTGAAGGACCCCCAAAATGATATGTATTTGGCCGCGGACCCCCATCTCAAAATATTTAGTTCCAGGGACCCCCCCAGAAGCAAAATTTGAGTTACAAACGTTCACTTAATTTTCACACATTTTCACGACTTTTCAAAAATAGCAGATCTACAAGCTCACAACGCGGCACTCGGTGCCGCGCTGTGAGCTTGTATATCTGCTATTTTTCAATAGTTAAAGCATTCAATAATCCTAGGCCTAAATTTAAAGACATTACACTTTTTTCCCTGCATTTTTAACTGCATCTTTTCATCACATCATTGATCTTTACCACACGCACGCACGCACGCACGCACGCACGCACGCACGCACGCACGCACGCACACACACACACACACACACACACACACACACACACACACACACACACACACACACACACACAAACACACTCCCAACATATCTGCTTATTCTTCCAAAAGCTCACTTAATAGTTTTACATTGCTGTGAGCGTTAAGAAAAAGAAGAAAAAAAACCAAGGCTATCTCAAATTAATTTGGCTGACACACCTGAACTGAACAATAAACAATAACATAAAAAAGTCTGCCAGCTGTCTGAAAGGACATTACACCCCTCTCAGGCAACTTGGTAGCAATTTAGAATTCAGCCCAGTACAGCAGGGGTCTTCAACAGGGGGTCCGCGACCCCTAGGGGGTCCGCGGAGGTACTGCAGGGGGTCCGTGAAATTATTGCTTAAAAAAAAGAAAAAAGAAAAAAAAAGATTTCAAAAAATTGTATTTTTTTTTCTTCACATTTATGTTAAAAAATAAATCATGATTCTATCCATTTTGAATAGCTTGAATACATGATTACTATGCAATTGACAGATTGTTGGTATTATTGACATTGGTTCTCAGTTAATAAGTAGTATGTTTAGTAATGGTAGTGGTACGGCCCACCCTGCTCGCTGTAACTTGTACATGTTTAAAATAAAAAAATATGTCGCAGCCCCGACCCCCCCACCCTACGAGGTGGTAGGGGGTCCCTGCTTCATCTCC
>NC_137823.1:10520591-10788091 GCF_963921795.1 Nannobrachium achirus | reverse complement strand
CCTAAGACACAGAGACATGAGAATCTCTCTTTGTTGTTTGGGAGATTCTTCCATATGCCTCCATCACTCACTTGTTTTCCATCCTCAGACAGGATGAGGTAGGGATGAGCTGTTTCAGGGTCCAGAGTCACATCTACTTCATATTGCTGGATCCTCCTCAGCTCAACATCACACAGCTTCTTCTTCATCTCTTGACTGAGAGTCTTCTCCAGCTGAGCTTAAGTGGAAATTATGTTTGTATCAGCAGTGGTTGCTGGGGTGTCTTCAACAAGTGATGTCTTTACAATCCAGGAATGTTTAAGATGTGATAACAGAAGAATATCCAGGTTATATTTCTTTGTGTGATCTAATAGTCTTTCTTTCAGTGGGAGGCTCTCTTCTCTTTGACTAATGCTCCTCACACTCTGTGTAATCAGCTTTAAGTCAAGCTGACTGAAATATGACCTCATTAATATATGACATCATCAGCCTTGCCCAAATATGGAGTTCGACACAACTCCAGAATGAGCATTCACAGGAATGTTGGGTAACCACGGGGGCTGACATTTCTAAAAGGGCCTTTTGATGGAAACATCGAAATATGTAACTGACTTCCAAGCTCACAGCGCACCGCGCGGCGTTGCAATGCGCTGTGAGCTTGGAGGTCGGCGGTGCATTATACCACATTGAACTAAGCATGATCAAGTCAATGCTGGAGATGTGGCGTAACGGCGTGGATTCCTACACAGAGAGGGCAATTATTTCAACATGAGATGCTGCATTCAAGATCAGGAGAGTTTGGACAAGGCAATTCTTGCTTCTTCAGATATGCTGATTTCTATCAGCATAGTGAAAACTGCATTCATGGTCTGGAGATATGACACTTTTTACAGACGGACAAAAGAGCAGGGGCTCAAGCCCCCTTTGATGTCTATGTGTTCATGTGCCAGCTGTTGAATGAAGCATACTCTCTCTCTCTCTCTCTCTCTCTCTCTCTCTCTCTCTCTCAATTCTATTAAATTCAATCAATTCAATTCAATTCAATTCAAATAGCTTTATTGGCATGAATGTAACAATTACAATATTGCCAAAGCATCAAGTGCAGTGAAAAAGAAAAGAATGATAACAAAACAATATCGAACATACAAATAAAATAACAATATTCATTATAAGTCATAATGATTCAAATGTGCAGAATTGATCTGTGTGTGTCAAGATATAGTCCATTGTCAAGGTAGTCACATGAGTGTTGTTTACTTAACTCAGCGGGTGCCCACGCGTAAAACTCTTTGATGTCGCTGGAGGCCCACGATGCGTTTGCCGCGTTTACTGTATTTACAGTGTAACAACTTTAAATCTCACCGTAAGGTCGGGGCTACGCCGGGATGTAGCCCATTCACCGCGGGTTGCTTCGAATCGACGCTGAGAGCATCGCGCGGCCGTTTTTCGCCATATACTCCAATGCATTTCCCCATCTTTAACGCCCTTTATCTCTGATGTTTGTTTTATGGCTAAAACTGTGGCAGGCTGCGGCAAAATGACCAACTTTTGTCAATCAACAGCTATGATCAACACTGTGTAACAACACAACAACATCCTGTCTGCGGTCATGTGACCAAGTGACGTCATGACGCATGCATTGACGCAGCAGGGCCGTATTCAATACAATGGTGGTGGGTCTGGGCATCGAGAGGGGATAAATGGGGCTCAATCTTGGGGCACCCAATGTGTTAAGTGTGTGACATGCGGTCACATATTGTGCAGCTAAATGTGCTGCAGGTCCCTCCCCTAGTAGAATGTGTTGTTTGTCGTTGTCATCTAGAAATGTGAAGTTTGGAATTAACAGTTCAAATTTCTTAAAGTATTCTGCTCTTAAGTTATTATATTTGTCGCATTTTAGTAGAAAGTGCATCTCATCCTCGACCTCAGAGGTGGTACAGTGACCACACCCTCTTTGCTCCGGAGGCAGATAGGACTTCTTGTGCCGTCCTTTCTCTATGGCCAGACTGTGGTCACTCAGTCTGTATTTGGTCGGTATCTGTCTCTGCTTTTTATCTTTGATCTCAATGCATTATTGTTAATTGTGGCGCGTTTACTAACATGCCAAGTTTAGCTGCACTTGAACAACCGTTCTAGGCTGCCATATCCAGCCCAAGAAACCGTAGAAACAGGGGGTAAATAAAATGTACTTCTTAAAATAAATGTATCATGCCTGTTGCCATACCTTAGATTTTTTCTGAACTGACACCACTGCTCTCTACTCTCTCTCTCTCTCTCTCTCTCTCTCTCTCTCTCTCTCTCTCTCTCTCTCTCTCTCTCTCTCTCTCTCTCTCTCTCTCTCTCTCTCCAGGTGCTGGATGCTAATAGGTGTTTTGAACAGCAGAGTCACTCCGCCGTCTCCCTGCAGTTGGCCTCGTACTACTACAGCCTTCACATCTACGCCCAGCTGCAGCCCTGCTTCACCGACCGCACACACGCACTCTACCAGGTCAGCACCGCGTGCATTCGCCAAATATTCTAATATTCAAATATCTAAGTCACTATTCGACGTTGTTCACCGAAGTCGAATATTCGTTTTTTTTTTTTATTGATTTCTCTTTTTAAAATCACACTCGTGTGAACTGAGCGGTGGAGGCTGCGTGTGTGTGTGTACGCACGCGTGTGTGAGTGTGCCTGGCCTGAACAACAGCGCCCCTCCCTTAACATGTGTGGTCAGAAAAGGTAGTGCAGGCTACAGACAGACAGACAAGGACGGACGCACGCATACCCACACACACGGCCACATATAGGACCACCGCTCAAAAAGTATATAGTTTATAAAGCTTGGCTAGATAGGAAGTCGTAAGAATGAGTTGTCAATGCCCCTGGTGGATGAATTTGTTAACCAGGGGTTCTCAAACCTCTTTTAGGCCGTGACCCCCAAAAATAAACATATTTGAACTGGGGACCCCCACCTTGACAAGCACTTGGAATTGTAGGTATTACATTTAATGTGACTCGGTTCCGCAGATAAATATTGTGAAAATAGCAGATCTACATGCTCACAACGCCTCGCAACGTGAGGCGTTGTGAGCATGTAGATCGGCTATTTTCACAATGTCCGCCTCTTGCTTACTTAATATTTGCCAGTTTGGCCAGTCCTGTCGAATATTCGACTATTCGAATACTTTGAGGTCGAATAATTCAAATACAAAAAAAAAAAAATCACTATTCGTGAATGCCCTAGCTTGTACGTACGTCCATAACGAGAATGTCAGCATGCGAGTGACTGTGAAGTGCCTTAGCGTATAGCATATCGAACATAAAGGCCAGTCTGTATGAATAGCCCCCCCCATATACACGCTCGCGCGCACACACTCATGCACGCACGCGTACACACACACACACACACAACAGAGAGAGAAATGGCTCTGACCTTCTTCCTTGAGTGGACTCTGGTGGGTTTTATATCCCAGAAAAGAGGGGGAATGATGAAATGAAGAGAGAGAAAGGGGGGGGGGGGGGGGCTGGGGGAGAAAGAGAGCGGTAGCAGTAGATAAGTGCGTGTCCACTGACACTCAAGGTCAAGAGTGTTGCAGCAGGAATGGTGCACGAACCGCTTGCACACGGCACACCATCAATAAAGACGCACGCACGCACGCACGCACGCACACACACACACACACACACACACACACACACACACACACACACACACACACACACACACACACACACACACACACACCTCCCACTCTGTACAATCCTAATGGATGTAATAATTCCCCCTCATCCTTCCTCCACCGAAGCTCTGGAGTCCATTAAGTTCAAATCTACACTTTAACCCTTTACCTGCAACACTCTCTCTCTCTCTTCATTTAGTCCGGAGGTCAGCAACCCACGGCTCTAGAACTTCCGTGCTAATCAGTCTAAAAAGCACCAAATGTTGCACAGATGTAACCCAGGGCTTGCTCTAATGATTTAGCTAGGGTGCCCGAGTCGGCAACCTTCGGGGTCGATACAGCGGCCAAATCAAGTTGGGCTCCCATTGTATTTCTATACAATATACTACAGGAGGAAAACAAATCTGCTTTAAGTAGGATGTGAGGACTCTGAGGAGTCTAACTAAGGGTTTGTCATTATGCTGAATCCATTGCAAGCATTTGTTTTGCACAAAAAACATTCCTTGGGCTATAAATGGCCCCACAAAACGCCCACATACACACACCTCTCTCTCTCTCTCTCTCTCTCTCTCTCTCTCTCTCTCTCTCTCTCTCTCTCTCTCTCTCTCTCTCTCTCTCTCCAGATCTCATCCTCATCCTGCAAATGGTTTCCTCTGTGCTAATGTGTCTGTAATAGAGAGGAATAGTCGTTAAACTGAGAGAGAGAGAGAGAGAGAGAGAGAGAGAGAGAGAGAGACCAGACACAGATGAAAACAGGATAATGTTGCAATAAACAGCATTAACTGTATATGTGTATGTAATTAACAGGAATAGGCATTAACTGTATATGTGTATGTAATTAACAGGAATAGGCATTAAATTGTATATGTGTATGTAATTAACAGGAATAGGCATTAAACTGTATATGTGTTTGTAATTAACAGGAATAGGCATTAAACTGTATGTGTTTGTAATTAACAGGAATAGGCATTAAACAGAGAGAGGGAGAGAGAAACCAGGAAAATCTCTCTATCAACAGACCGCAGTGTAGATCAGGCCAGGGTGCCCACACCTTTTTTTTTTTTACTTGAGAGCTACTTTTAAAATGAGCAGCTCAACATGATTTACCCACCTAAAAACAATGCACAATGAGGGGATCTCTGGAATAGCGGCACTGGCAAGTACGTTTAAGTAAGACGAACTCACTTAAATAGTAGGGGGGAAATAATGGGGTAGACTTTTAGGTTCTGTGTAATGCTACTGACTCTTAAAAATGAAGCATTGCATTGGGTGCTTTACCTAGAGCTGACAGGCCCTTCAGTGACAGATCCCAAAAAAAGAGATTTGGGATTGTTTTTATAGATGTTTTTTGTTTATATTTTAATTATATATAATTATTTGTATGCACTGCCTTTGTGATCTGGTATCTACATCTACATCCATCTACATCTGGTATCCACATCTACCTTGTGGGTGGAAAGATGTTTGCAAAATGCTTTTTTAATTATTCTCAAGCTACTGAGAGAATAAATGATTCCTTGGCTAATGGCTGCGTGAACTTTGCATTGCAGCAAACAGCCGTGCACATCTCCAATATCGCCGTTGTCGGGTGAAAACCTTGTATGTCCAAAACCGTTCGTTTTGCACTCATCGTTTTAGAAATGATTTAAACTAGTGAAAACAGCCGATCTACAAGCACACAACGCCTCGCACCGCGAGGCGTTGTGTGCTTGTAGATCTGCTGTTTTCACTACTTTTTTGTGCAACAGCCTTGTATGATGAAGCAGGGCTTTACTTGAAAAGAACGTACACATTTGAAACGTGGAGGTACGAGGTTTCCACCCGACAATGACGATATGCATGTTAAAGGCAGACAGGGAACACGTTAGGTTTTCAGTGTTCTCCGCTGTAGTTACAGTATGTGCTTTTATGTGGCACCGATACCATCTCCATCCTTAGCACTACTGAGCTTTTATTGTAGAGCAGCAAAGTGGTATAACACAAAGTGTTGTTCAAAGAAGCAAGCAGATTTCATTCTGCAAGGCATACTATAAGGCATATGTTTACAAAGGAAAGTGTGTGTGTGTGTGTGTGTGTGTGTGTGTGTGTGTGTGTGTGTGTGTGTGTGTGTGTGTGTGTGTGTGTGTGTGTGTGTGTGTGTGTGTGCGTCTGTGTAAAGGATCAATATTTCTCTCAGTCAGAGATAAATGTTGGTGTGCAAATCTCAATCTCAGCACGTTGCCTACACACACACTCGCACGCACGCACACACACACACACACACACACACACACACACACACACACACACACACACACCGACTGAAAGGATACTGCTAACAGCAGCAGTGTTTCTCTTTAGTCGACATAATGAAAAGTTCCAGCGTGAAGGAGCGGGGATCGGCTCGTTATGCCTGGTGGGATAATAGAAAGCTTGGCCCCGGCGTCACTGAGCCGGTGCGGCTCGTCATGCCTGGCAGGGATAAAGGGGAAGGCAAGAGTTAGACAGCTTGAAAGTCAACAGAAACCACAAGTACAGAGATGGACCATACTACCAGTAAGACTCCCTAATCGGGAGATAAGCGACCGTCAGGTCGCAGCGTGATTTTAGGGCAAAATGTGTAGGAGCAGTGTCCAAAAATGTGTTTGAAAAAATCGGCCTGAAGGTGGCGCTATATGGGACAGATCCATGTTGATGACATGAGTGTAGACATACTGTGTAGCGATTTGCGTGATTTTAGGGCAAAAATTGTAGGAGCAGTGAACAAAAATGTGTTTTAAAAAATCGGCCTGAAGGTGGCGCTATATGGGACAGATCCATGTTGATGACATGAGTGTAGACATACTGTGTACCGATTTGAGTGATTTTAGGGCAAAAATTGTAGGAGCAGTGTCCAAAAATGTGTTTTGCAAGAATCCGCCACATGGTGGCGCTAGAAGAGGGCCATGTGAGAAAGAGGGGTGGGGTCTCCGCGCCGCCGAGGCGGACGAATAGGTACCGGCCCCGGCTCTCCCGGTCGCTCCTAGCCCGAGTTACGGCATTTTATGTACGCTGCAGTGGCAGGGGGTCCTCCACTGGGGGCGCCACCACTTTTGCATCCGTTCTGGAGCACCAGGAGTCGGTGGTCCCCGGGAATTCCCCGTGAGCAGCCCCGTTGGGGTGGTCATTTGGTCATTTTTGCACATTTGGTCATTTTTTACATCTGGGGGTCCAGGTCCCTGGGGCTCCGGGGGTCCTTGGAGGTTGTAGTTTGGCAGGCAAGGAGTGTGTGTGCAAAATCTGGCATGGATCGGGGCAACGGTTGCGGAGATATGAGCAGGGCAAAAGTGTGACATGTGACGTGTGACAGACAGACTGACGGACGGACTGACGGACTCACTGACGGACTCACAGTTTGTGGAGGGACGGTCGCAATTACTAACTGACTCACTATAGGAACTACCAGTAACACTCCCTAATCGGGAGATAAGCGACCGTAGGTCACTTATCTCCACAAATAGGGCAAAAATGTGTTTTGCCAAAATCTTCCTGATCCATGTTGATGACATGAGTGTAGACATACTGTGTAGTGATTTTCGTGATTTTAGGGCAAAATCTGTAGGAGTAGTGTCCAAAAATGTGTTTTTAAAAATCGGCCTGGAGGTGGCGCTATATGGGAGAGATTCATGTTGATGGGATGAGTGTAGACATACTGTGTACCGATTTGCGTGATTTTAGGGCAAAAATTGTAGGAGCAGTGTCCAAAAATGTGTTTTGCAAGAATCGGCCTCATGGTGGCGCTAGAAGAGGGCCATGTGAGAAATGAGGGGTGGGGTGTCCGCGTTGCCTTGGCGGACGAATAGGTACCGGCCCCGGCTCTCCCGGACGCTCCTAGCCCGAGTTACGGCATTTTATGTGAGCTGCAGTGGAGGGGGTCCTCCACTGGGGGCGTCACCACTTTTGCATCCGTTCTGGAGCACCAGGAGTGGGTGGTCCCCGGGAATTCCCCGTGAGCAGCCCCGTTGGGGTGGTCATTTGGTCATTTTTGCACATTTTAATACTACTATACTAGTCATTAAGCTACTAATATAGACTGACGGAATTAAAGCAGGTCATGTTTGGAATTGTAACAGCTGAAATCAATAATATATCAGTATTCCGGTATTAACCTGCGGGCCGCATTAAGTGAAGGTGGGGGCCGCATGTGGCCGCCAGTTGCCCATGTATGATTTATAGAGCATTACATTCAGCCATTCACACACACACATTCATTCACCGATGGCAGAGGAAACCATGCAAGGCACCAACCTGCTCACCGGGAGCAACTAGGAGTTCAGGGTCTTGCTCAAGGACTCTTTGACACTAACTCTGGGGGAGCCCGGTATCGAATTGGGTACCCTCCGTGTTCCAATGACGGTTTCTCTACCCCTGAACCACTGCCGCCCATGATGATAACTGACTCACTATCAGAGACTCGATTCTTTTTGCACTCCTAGGCCAATAATGTGACGTCCAGCAGTGGTTTCCTATGGAGACACTCCTCAAATTATTAGCCCTGGAATGCGACAAAAAATACCCACAAATTAAAGCCTCCATGGAGTGAGTAATCAGTAGGGAAAAAAGAGTGTGAAATATCCCTTCAACTTCATCACGATGACATTTGTTTCACCCAAATGTTTACCTTTAACACATCTGCTGCTGTTGACAGTCCTCACCAGCATTTAAAGGGTTAATATCATGCATGGGGTTGGGACTCGTTAGGATTTTAACGATTCCGAGTCCTTAGCGATTCCCTCTTAACGATTCCCGTTCCTAACGGTTCTCTTAACGGTTCCAATATATATATTTTTTCATATTTTCTGACATCCATTATTAACAGTAGTTGTTTACATAAGCCTAATGGGCGTTCAAACAGTAGTTAGTATATTTTCTAATATTAGTAGTAGATACTGTTTTCTCTTATGCTCTTTTCAATAAAGTAGAACTATCAAATGACAAAAAAACAATTAAACTTCAGTTCTCTTGTCTGTCTTACAAGGAATCCTGTATTTTGTAGATGTTCTCTTATCCTCTATACAGTAGCAAATAGCAAATGACAGAAAAGTGTCAATTCTTAAATGTCAAATCCTGTTCTTTTTTTTAAAACAACACTCTTACCCTCTTTTCAATACTGTATCAAAGAATGCCTTTTTCCTCTGGTACATAGCAAGCCAACTGTACTGTAAGCCAGGCACAAACTAAGGCATAACAACAACTCTTACCCTCTTTTCAAAATCAATACTGCATCAAAGTCAAGACCTAGTGTCTCATTGTGGATAGACTGTTCAAAGTCCCTGACTTTCTAACCCACCATTTTATATATTGACTGTGTCAATTCTTGTTTTCAGTAGAAACGTTGTTTCCACATTGTAAACAGTGGCAGAGACATGCATATGTACAGCATTGTTGTTGTTGTTTGCCCTTAGCACTGATTAGTGCTATGCTCTGTAGCAGCAAAGTAGACACAGAACTCAACTGCTCTCTTTGTCAATCAAAATCGCAGAGCTCTCCTCCGCTCCTGCAACGAGGCACGCTGGCAGCGAGCCTTCCTGCTTGAGCGTCGGTGGAGCGGCAGTGGAGCACCCTTCAATGATTAAAACCTGAGCGTTCCCAGCATTGCCGTGACGCTCGACTCACTCGGTGGAGCTGGGGGGGTTAAACGTTGACGTTAGGCGTTGGTCGAATCGCGATTCGTTTTTTAAAAGATCGATTTTTACCGTCCCCCAATTAAATCGATTTGCTGCTTGTTGGTGTGTTGTCTCTCGACTCGCGCTGCTCAGTGACGCGGACATTCCCAGCATTCCTTCTGTAGAGGTGGCCTGACGTCCCACTCACCACAGCTGCTTGCAATGGAATGCACACAGCTAATGCGCGCTGATGAGACCCGTTAAGAGAATCGGACCGGCAAAAATGATTGACCCGGTTCTGGACCCGCTATCATGGAACCGGTTCCTAAAAAGAACCGGTTTCGGGTCCCAACCCTAATCATGCATGGTGCCGTTGACGACGCTCACCGTCACTGTTACTGTAAATACATTAAAAGTATTATTACTTACTGTACGTCGCTCCGGTCCCGCCCGCATCGGTAATGTCCGCGATTTGTTTACAACGCACGTTGGGCGTGCACGCGAAGTGAAGCTCCTCCATAGCAAATCCATTGAGAGACCCATAAAGAGACTTCATTTACGCAAAAATAATCATTTTGATCTTAAGGCTGGCATGTTTGCAGTACAAACTGCACTCGGCTGGGCGTGGCCATGACACTTTTTCTGGGCCCACACTGTCATGTGACTAGATGACGTAAACGTTGAAGTAAAGTGATAATCCATCTGCGCAAAAACAACCCCGCCCGGCCCTTCAAAATAATAGCGGTGGCCTATGGAGGAAGCGGCGCAGCACCAAGGCACCACGCATCCCTTCAAAGTAAGAGGCAGCAGAAGTGTTAACACGCTATTTATTTTGACCCAAAGGGCTGTATTTTGATTGTCTTAAGTACCAGCTCTTATGCCCTAACCTAAAGGCCTGTCCATACTGTCTCCGACCACCAAACCTTTAGTCAGAAAGGTTCACTTCACAACAAAATGACTTCTCTCACATCTTCTGAAAAGCATTACCCCGAATTAGAGTTCGTCAAGCTGCATGTCGGAAAGTCGGGACTCTCCGATGAAATGTTCGGTGGTCAGAGACGGTATGGACAGGCCTTAAAGACCCAGTTCAGGGAATTAAGCTATTTGTTTATTGACATATTTTACATGTAGAATGGTCATTTCTGAACCCCTGTTAAAAAAATTGGAACTGTATCTTACAGCATTGTAGAATAAGACCACTTTACGTTTTTTTTTTAATAATGTCTGGGGTAGCATATTTTCAGGCTTTCAACCTCGTACGTATCACGGTAATACTGTAATATGTAATGAGACTACTGTACTTTTAATTGGCTACTTTATCAGCCTCAGTTCAGATACAGCTGCGCCAAAGTTCATGCAGCCCGGTTGCTAAGCTAATCTGTGCTGAGCCTGTGTTATGTGGCTGGCAGGCTGCTCTTCCGTCCTTTTACACACACAGACACACACGCACGTGCGCGCGATGTGTGTGCGTGCGTGTGTGTGCGTGCATTAATCCACGGACGGACCAGTGGGACCACGGAGTTTGTTAGCATAGCCTAGCAATGCTATAAGCATAGCCTAGCAATGCTAAGCATAGCCTACATAGCCTAGCTATACTAACTGCTACTGCTAGCAAGCATACACTTTCTCCTGTCTCCCTCTCTCTCTCTTTCTTTCGCTCTCTTTCTGTCTCTGTGTGCCGCTGTGCCGCGGGGTGGGTGGGTGTGTGTGTGTGCGTGTGTGCGTGCGTGCGTGCGTGCGTGCGTGTGTGCGTGTGTGTGTGCGTGCGTGCGTGCGTGCGTGCGTGCGTGCGTGCGTGCGTAATCACAATACAACGTGTGTGTGACAGAGTGGTGGAAAAAGTACTCAAATGTTTTACTTGAGTAAAAGTATCACTACTGCAATTTAGAAGTACTCTGTTCCAAGTAAATGTCCGGGATTCAATTCCATTTATTTGAGGAAAGGAATTGTATTGGTATTGGAAAAAGTATTGGTATCCTAAAACGTTTTTTAAAAATACTTATTATGCAGTATGTCTCATTTCAAGTTTTCAAATGTATAAAATATTTTGAAATCAGATCTACAAGCCCGACACATTGTGAGCTTTTTACTTTTCTTTTTTAATAATAATAATACTCAAGTAAAGACAAAGTACCTGAGTACAAAGTACTTGAGTAAATGTAATTAGTTACTTTCTTTTTGAGTAAATGTACTTCAGTGCCTTTTTTTTTTTACATCACTGAAAACCAAAGCAGACATCTCTGTGAATGGGCGTGGCTTCATACTGCACATAGGCCACGCCCCTACAGTCCTTGGCCAGAGAGGACAGAAAAATATGTATTGGATTTGAGACATTTTGAAACATAATTGTTTTAACTTTTAGATTTTTTTCATGATTAAAATTGTGTCTGTTGGTTAATAATACATTACTCTGCTGTGTGACAAACTGGGAATACCCTTGTTATCATCTTTATTTGACTGAACTCTCCCTTTAAAGTTAAAGGACAACTTTGTTTTTTTACAACAACGTTTTTTAGATAGTAATTAAAGAATATAAAAGATGAGAGTTAAAATGTTTTCATTTACTTTCTATCGTTTTATACATTTTAATTATTTTGATTTCAGTGGCTAGGGGCATGCGTACAAGTGGCTAAGTATGTCTTTTTACACAGAATAAGCCCATTCCCAAGATGCACCGCTATCTTTCATGGGCAGATGTGACTTCGTAAATAGCAATAAAGAAATTGCAGGCTTATTGTGTCTAAAAAGACATATTTAGCCACTTGTACGCATGCCCCCATGCGTACGCATGCCCCCACATTTTAGCATGCTCAACGGGCTAAAACGATAGAAAGAGGTAAATGAAAACATTTTAACACTCACTTTTTCATTTCTCTAAGTACAATCTAAAATATGAACCCTTGTTGTAAAAAAACAAAGTTGTCCTTTAAGGCATAAGAGCTGTTTCTTCAATCAAAATACAGCCCAAAGTGTTAACCTTTAACACGCTAGCGTTTGTTTGACCTCGCAGTCTGTCTCGTCCTCCCATGTTCCCGCAGGCCGACCCCAAGGCTCTGATCCGATTGGTCACGCAGCACGTGTCGGCGCACTCTGATTGGCCGGAGGATCTGGAGAAGCTGATTGGCCAGCTGCGCGCGTACAACGAGCGGCTGACGGACCTGACGCAGGCCCAGGTGCTGCGGGGTCTGGGCCGCGGCGTGGACGTGCAGCGCTTCAGCTCCGACCAGGACTACAAGAAGGAGACCATCCTGGGCCTGGCTGAGTGAGTGTTGAAGTGAATTAAATATATTATTATATCTTGTTGACTGCTATGTGCTGACCCTGAGACTCTGCGTGCTGCGTGTAGGGCAGAGGGAGGATAGGTAAGGAGGTCAGGGTGCCACATAGTGCCTCTTTGTTTTATGGCTGTGAGAATGAGATAAGGTTTTTGGTGTTTAATGAGCTAGGGAGAGAGAAGGAAGAGATGTTTTTGTTTTAGCAAATTAATAATGAACTGTGAGAGGGAGGGCAAGGCAGTCTTGTCTTGTCTGTCGTTGGTGCAGGATGTATGTGTATGTCGTGTGACTGTTACAGCGCTGTAAATAAATGTTTTCTATTATCTTTTAACATTGTTTCTGAGTCAAGGTTTTGCTGATCTTTTGAGAGTTTCAATTCCACTATGGAGTCCATAAATTAAGTAGGATTTCTACGTCAGTGTTCATGTCGAGGACCCCCAAATTTGACACTTACAGCAGGGGTCTTCAACGTTTTCAGGCCAAGGACCCCTTAGTTGAGAGAAAGATGCAGCTGGGACCCCTTAGTTGAGAGAGAGATGAAGCAGGGACCCCTTAGTTGAGAGAGAGATGCAGCAGGGATCCCTTAGTTGAGAGAGAGATGAAGCAGGGACCCCTTAGTTGAGAGAGAGATGCAGCAGGGACCCCTTAGTTGAGAGAGAGATGAAGCAGGGACCCCTTAGTTGAGAGAGAGATGAAGCAGGGACCCCTTAGTTGAGAGAGAGATGAAGCAGGGACCCCTTAGTTGAGAGAGAGAGATGAAGCAGGGACCCCTTAGTTGAGAGAGAGATGAAGCAGGGACCCCTTAGTTGAGAGAGAGATGAAGCAGGGACCCCTAGTTGAGAGAGAGATGAAGCAGGGACCCTCCACAACCTTATCATAGATTCCATAAAGTTTCATCGTTTGACAGCACAATCATCAGTGTATTTTGGATTCATGTCAATTTGTGTTTTCAGATATTTAACCATTGAACCGTCAATACTTAATAATCTTGACCTTTCACTCTGTACTTGGTCTGCTCTTTTTCCCCTCTACACCAAAGCTCTTTGCCGAAAATAGCCGATCTAGCTGATCTACAATAGCCGATTGTAGATCTGCTATTTTCGGCAAAGGTTCTCAGAATTTGGACGCTAGGGTTCACAAGTGGTTGATATAAAAAAGGAGAATAAAAAGTTTCCATCACTCAAAGATTTGGAGGACCCCCTGTAGTAACTCTGAGGACCCCCTAGGGGTCCCGGACCCCCTGTTGAAGTCCCCTGACTTACAGTATTATCCCGCGGTCGCCCATTTGAAAAAGATATACCAGGGACACCCATAAGACTCTCTCAAGGACCACTGGTGGTCCCCGGTCCCCACTTTGAGAACCAACGGAGAGGAGGACAACGTTATTAGGGTCCGAGCTCTGCACCAGTGCGAAGCCCTATTGAAACCGTCAAGATTATTTTCCCGATAATTAACTAATTCACTGCTAGGCCCGAGAATATGCTAATTTCCCTCTCTGCCAGGCCCGATAATCCAGAGAATTTCCAGTTAAAAAAAAAAAAAAAAAAAAAAAAATCGGAACACAAAAAATGTAGTAGGCATGATAGCAATCGCGAAACATAAAAAAAAACATAATGGCTGCTACTTGATGAATGCCTGAACGGATTTCCATTCGGATTTTTTTTGTTTGAAAGCTGTGAGCAATGTGCACACACGTGGTGCATGATCTAGGCATGGACATGACATGATCAGTGCACTATAAATTACATGGAAGTCTATGGAGACGGAGGCGTCTGGGACTTGCAAGGTATTTTCAAATGGCCGTGTGTGAGTTAATCAAGGTTTTTGAACCACAGAACAAAAATAATAGCCGACCTCCAAGCTGCGACGCGTTGTGAGCTTGGAGGTCTGCTATTTTAGATATGTTCACCATCGAAATGTCAGCCCCTGCCTCTCTAACATTCTCTCCACGTCCCTGGTGTGTGTGTGTGTGCGTGTGTGTGTGTGTGTGTGTGTGTGTGTGTGTGTGTGTGTGTGTGTGTGTGTGTGTGTGTGTGTGTGTGTGTGTGTGTGTGTGTGTGTGTGTGTGTGTGTGTGTGTGTGTGTGTGTGTGTGTGTGTGTGTGTGTAGGACCCTAGATGAGGGTGTGTACAAGATCTCTCTGTCTCTGGCTCAGCGCTACAGCGTTCCTCTCTGGGAGCTCTACATGACACACCTGGAGTTCCTGTTCACAGACAGCGGGTACGCACACTTTAATAAAATGTACAAAACGAGTGAAAACAGCCGATCTACAAGCACACAACGATGCAAGGCGTTGTGTGCTTGTAGATCGGCTGTTTTCACTAGTTTTGTGTGACAGTCTTGTATGATGAAGCAGGGCTTTGCTTTACCAAAAGACATACACATTTGAAACTTGGAGATACGAGGTTTCTGCCCGACAGTGACGATATTTTAGTGATTATGTTGCGAGGAAAACGTTGAGATAACAGCCATTTTGGTTAGAACTGACTGAAAATGGGTCCCTCTTGAAAATGAGATGCTGCGTCTCAATGGGGCTTTCCCTTCAACAATTTCAAGTGTCCAAATAAATTCCACATGTTATCAAATTATCTCGCGGCACCCCCTGGACTGCTGTCACGGCACCCCAGGGTGCCCCGTCACCCACTTTGAAAACCCCTGCTCTACATGGCACACCTGGAGTTCCTGTTCACAGACAGCACAATTTAAACATGTGCAGATGTGCCGTTTCAACTTCTCCCGCATTTGTTTCTGGAAACACTTGCTTTCCAAGGTTATTTTCACTGTTTAGCCTTGCTCATTCTCAATGATAATCTATCTTTAGTGTCCTCGAAGGAGAAATGTGTCTTCAAAAGTCTGTTCAACACAACAAAAAACAACACAAAACCATGTAACACAACACAAAACATCACAAGACAGATCATCATCACTATTCACAGAAAACCATCCTAGCAACTCTTTTGTTACTGAAAACAAAAGGCACTTTTTGACACTTCATTTCATTGGAAATAATAATCTGAACAGCATGTATATAACAACAGCTTTACAAATGCCCTCCTTTCTCACTGTCAATGTTCTGACAATTTACGTGAAAAGAAATTGTCCCGTTCTGATAATCCCATGTAAAGTCACATCATGTTGAATGCAGCCTGCGCTAGAGCAGTGTTTACAAATGAGTCAATGAGAGTCAATTGTGTGTGCGTGTGCGTGTGTGTGTGTGTGTGTGTGTGTGTGTGCGCGCGCGCGCGCGTGTGCGCGTGTGTGCGTGTTTAAAAGGGAAAGAGTTGTACATAAGCACCTCAGTCTTCTTTACCAACAGCATTTTTGTCTGTAATTGACCTACACTGAACTCTGTTTTAATCACACACACACACACACACACACTCTCTTGCTAGAAAACTGCGAACATTTTGTCAACAAATTAGCCGGCACAGATAGCAATAATAACATCCCATTTTTGCTACAAAGTACAAACAACGACACCAGTACGAATAATTACACCCCGAGTTTAATTCTGCCTCTCTGATTAAATGTCCATTAAGCGCGGCTGCTAGATTCCACAGCATTACGCGCCTGTTTGGCTTTGAACAACAAGCTAGAGTGTGATAATGAAGGCGGAGAAAATCCCCCGTCTCCCCAAAGAGACTGAGATGAGAGGAAATGCTAATGAATATCTGTGTGTTCAAACCACTACAGAGAGAGAGAGAGATACATTTACAATTTAGACCAGGGGTCTTCAACGTTTATATATATATATATATATATATATATATATATATATATATATATATATATATATATATATTTTAACATAACACATAAAGGCCCCTTAGCTGAGAGAGAGATGAAGCAGGGACCCCCACTACACATTGTATACATCAGGGGTCTTCAACGTTTTCAGGCCAAGGACCCCTTAGCACTCGGGTGACTGAAAATAAAAAAACTACCACTCTGACTGCATTTATAGGTCAAATTGACAGGTAAATTCTCTCCCTTTTTGCCCAGGAGAGCAAACCTCCTCCCCTGCTGCCAGCGGGGGTTCTATTGTCTGTTGTTCTATTGACAATAGAACCCCCGCTGGCAGGGGGGGAAGAGGTGTTGCTCTCCTGGGCAAAAAATTGAAAGAATTTACCTGTCAATTTGACCTATAAATGCAGTCAGAGTGGTATAAATGTATATTATTTCATACTTAGGAAATGTTTCAGAAGGGGAAAAAAAAAACCAGAACATATATCTTGAGTATTTAGGAAAAGTCATGGAAGGGGAGGACATTTCTGAGACCTTCATGGGGAGAATTATTGCACTTTGCAATCTCAAAATCGGCCAAAATGACCTGTTAGTCACCCATGTGTTAGCTGAGAGAGAGATGAAGCAGGGACCCCCCACAACCTTCTCATAGATTCCATATAGTTTCATCGTTTGGCATAACAATCGTCAGTGTATTTTGGATTCATGTCATTTTGTGTTTTCAGATATTTAACCACTTGAACCGTCAATACTTAATAAACTTGACCTTTCACTCTGTACTTAGTCTCCCCTCTACACCAAAGCTCTTTGCCGAAAATAGCTGATCTACGAGCTCACAACGCCTTGCAGCGCGAGGCATGATTGTGTTGATTGATCGTGTTGATTGGGACACAATCAACACATTGTGTTGATTGTGTCCCAAACAACAATAAAATAAGATCTGGTTGTCCCAGAGGTGAAATGGTCCTTGGGCCAGTTCAGCTCTGGGACAACCAGATCTTATTTTATTGTTGTTTCGGACAAGTTATTTTTTGTGTTCAATCTGTGTTTTGAGATATTTTAGTATTTCAGCATGAACGATGATGCATGTTGCATCATATGAGTCCTCATGCTGCATCATATGATGCAAAATGCATCATCACTCATGCTGAAATACTAAAATATCTCAAAACACAGATTGAACACAAAAAAATAACTCAGGATTGTGTTGATCGTGTCCCAGACAACAATAAAATAAGATCTGGTTGTCCCAGAGGTGAAATGGTCCTTTAAGTTTTGAAATGGCACATCTGTAAAAAACCAACATGAAAAACAATCGGTGCCATGGCATTGGTCCGAAGGTTCATTAGTCCGAATTTGTTAAGAATACTATGCCTAACACTAACCCTAACCTTAAGTCCTTAACCTCAGTAACCCCAACTAAATTCGGACTAATGAACCTTCGGACTAATGAACCTTCGGACTAATGAACCTTCGGACTAATGAACCTTCGGACTTATGGGCAGTCCCCAAACAATCGTGATGAGATGTGTGTATGGTGATATTGTATGTCTCCATAATGGCCCACCCTCCTCTACCCTGTCCCCCAGCCTCTCCACCACGGAGCTGTGTCAGCGCGCGGAGCAGCTGGCTCTGCTGGACACGCTGCGGTCCGACCCGGAGGCCTTCCACCGCCACATGAGCAAGTACGTCCTGCCCAGCGTGCAGGGCACCGACCTGGAGCGCCTGCTGTACTACTACACCCTGCTGGACCAGGCCCAGTGCCCCGCCGACGACACCGCGTCGCGCATCACGCCCAGCGCCCACCTCAAGCTGCTCAAGAAGCTCCGCGCGGTCGCCACCGGTGAGATTCTTGTTCTGTAAGACAGGGGGTCTTCAACAGGGGGTCCAGGACCCCTAGGGCAGGGGTTCCCAAACTCTTTTGTCTCAGGGCACCCCATAAATATTTTTTTAATCCGAGGCACCCCTACATTATAATTTTCACTCCCAGCACCTAATATTTATAGCATATCGTCGTTGTCGGGTGGAAACCTTGTATGTCCAAAACCGTTTGTTTTGTATTTATCATCTATAAAATGTACTAAACTAGTGAAAACAGCAGATGTACACGCACACAACGCCTCGCATCACAAGGCGTTGTGTGCTTGTAGATCTGCTGTTTTCACTTGTTTTGTGCGACAGTCTTGTATGATGAAGCAGGGATTTGCTTTACCAAAAGACGTACACATTTGAAACTTGGAGATACGAGGTTTCCGCCCGACAGTGACAATATTTTAGTGATTATGTTGCGAGGAAAACGTTGAGATGATAGCCATTTTGGTTAGAACTGACTGAAAATAACTTTTTACTTCAACTTTAAAATGATACTGAATATTTCTTCAAGTGTCCAAATAAATTCCATTTATTATCAAATGATCTCGTGGCACCCCTGGACTGCCGTCGCGGCACCCCAGGGTGCCCCGTCACCCACTTTGAAAACCCCTGCCCTAGGGGGTCCTCAAGATTACAGGGGTCCTCCAAATCTTTGTGTGATAGAAACTTTTGTTCTCGTTTTTATATCAACCACTTCAACCCTAGCGTCCATATTCCGAGAACTTTTGCCGGAAATAGCCTATCTACAAGCTCACAACGCCTCGCAGCGTGAGGCGACACTAAGGCTTGCCCACCTGCCCCCGGCAGGTAAATAAAACTTTAGGGGCAGGTGAAGTTTGCTTTCAGGTCGGGGCAAGTGCTCATTGGAGAGAGGACGCAACCATCTATAAACACAACACCAGATATCTGTCTAAACACTTGAATGTGGCCAGCGCACAAAATTTGAGTTACAAATGTTCGCATAAAAAATACACATATTCAAAGATTTGCACTCATTTTCACGACTTTTAAAAAATAGCAGATCTACAAGCTCGCAGCGTGGCACTCGGTGCCGCTCTGTGAGCTTGTAGATCTGCTATTTTTCAATAGCAGTTATAAAGTATAACATACTAGTGCCCCTCCACCTTGGGCACTAGTAACTCAGTCCCACTCCCCCCCCCCCCCCTTGTGACGCCCCTGTCTCTGATCTCTAAGCTGACCTCTCTCTCTCTCTCTCTCTCTCTCTCTCTCTCTCTCTCTCTCTCTCCCTCTCCTCTCTGTCCCTGTGTCTCTCTCTCATATAAGGACTGGACTACCGTAAGCTGACTGACGGGGTCTCGGACCCCCTCCAGGCTCTGTCTCCGGTGCTGACCAGTCAAAACGTGCTGTCCATCTCCAAGCTGGCGACGCTCCTCCCCCTGCCCAGGGGGTCCGGGGGTCCCGGGGGGTCCGCGCTCACGCTGACCCCCAGCGCGGTGCACATGGCCTGGCTGCAGCGCCTCTTCTGGCAGGGGGACCCCCAGCTGCTGAAGAGACCCCCCCACAGGTAGTTATCACCTCTACCATAGACCCTTTTTCTTTTTTGATTCAGTTACTATATTGTTACATGACATGGTGTTTAGTACTCAATGTTTTTTTAAGTAAAAGTCTGGAATTCTAAATCTACTTGAGTAAAAGTACGAAAGTATTGGTGTCAAAATATACTTAAAGTACAAAAGTAAAAGTATATATTTTTTTGGAAAATAGCAGATCTACAAGCTCACAACGTGTCGCGATGCGACACGTTGTGAGCTTGTTGGTTGCCTTTGTTCAAATAGCCTAGGTATAAAATAGGGCTAAAGTGGATTAATGTATGTTTTATAATATAATCATTTATATATGCAAAGAAACAACATTTTTCAAATCATTGTAGTGGAGTAAAAAGTACAATATCTGGATCCCAGATGTAGTGGAGTAGAAGTAAAAGTACTGAAACCTGGACATACTCAAGTAAAGTTTACAGTTTACAGTTTAGGCATTTAGCAGACGCTTTTAATCCAAAGCGACTTACAAAAAAGCAGATAATACAATATACAATATAATCACTATAATAAACACAGGGGTTAAAGTTCTCCGTCCTGGGGACGGATTTCCGTCTTGAGGATTCCCTTGGGGCTATTTATGAGATCAGAGAAGTTTTGGAAAAAAAGAAAAAAAGCTGAACCGTCTGCGCTAATTATAATAGCATCAGTTACTTACTACTGTGGTGCGTAGATTTGCTGGTGTGTCATGTAGTTCTAATTTAGATCAACTACTTCCTGTAAGTAGTACTTAAAAATAAAACCAGTTGACGTGACTTGACTTGACTTGATCGGATTACGTTAGGCTCTTATTTTGAAATCCGCCCTACACTGAGAGGAAATGCCTCTGTAGCTACTTGTTGCTGCTGTAAGCTAACTGCGACGATGCATGCTGTTGGATAAACATAACATCACTTGGATTACTCGCAATAGTTTGGCTAAAGTTCATATTTATGATAGAAAACCATGCTCCTGTGGCTTAAACGATGTACACCGTTTGGAAGTTTGTTAAACTTTTTGGACCTACGCTGAATTCCAATAGATGAGTGGTGGTGTTATTATATCATGCTGTAAAGGAATGAGACGTCGCTCTGTCACTGGAGTCACTGGAGTTTTACATGTAACCAAACAGCAGGTATGCTATACTATCTAAATATGTGTTTACAGGGGGCAGCAGTAATTGACAATACGCGTTTGCTTCCTACAGTCTATGGTTTGCTTACGTTCTCTGCATTAAAATAAGCAACGGAACACTTGTTATGTTTGCAAATCAGAGATTCGAGGGGATTTATTTGTCACTCACAAAAGTGATCCATACAGATGCTAATGAAATACTTCGGGGTGGTGTTTCATTGGTACCGATTAGCAACGTATCATGAATGATTGGTGTTCATGGCAATAGGCGGAGATTTCTCCACTGCATCGCAGTGTTTCTCTCATAACATTACCCACGTGTGGCATCGGTTCAGTCAGCGACGCGTTATTTGGAATTGCACATGAGTTCTGGGTGGAGCCAGCGACAATAAGGCTCGGATGTGCTCAGTGCGGTCAAAAACAAATGGAGGTGGGCTTGGCTGGATGAAAAGGTTGACGGGAAAGCCGTTCAGGTCCTGGTGTCAAACGGTTAGAACCAGGAGCCTGTTTCTGTTGTGTGTGCAACAGAAATGTGTTATATGGCAGCATGGCAGCAACAATAAAAAGACGCTTTTCAAGCGCGCGGGGGGGGGGGGGGGGAGGTGGAGGGGGGTAAAATACATTTCCGTCTCGGGATTATTTTTTGCTTTAACCCCTGAATAAACAAGATAACATGTCAGAATAACAACAACAATATAGCATATGCATATGAATATCAATCTAAAAAACTATATAATCAGTAAAGAAAAGGATTAAAAAAAACTACAAAAAATGCTAACTAGCTTCATATAGAGCATCGCAGTGAGGTGTCGGAAGCAAGCTGGCCATTCATCTTTACCATAGGGTTTTTCATTATCAGCCACAAAGTCGTAGCAATTCAATGTACACTTACCACTAGGCTGGTGGTTGTAAAATGGTTCTATATGCTCCTGTAGAACCCCCGAGTATGTATGCAATCACTCTAGTTTTAGTAAAAACACGTTTTAATCAAGATCGCACGGAGAAGAACTGCATTTCCCATGCTGCTAAACATGTACATCCTGTGAAATCGACGTCTGTGATTGGTCTAGCTTCTTCTTCTTTCACATATCTTGCGGTTACCGCAGAAGTAGCTACTGCCCCCTGTCTTCCCGGCGGATTATTGCACTTCAGCAGAACTCCGCGAGCGATCGTCTTTCTTTTACAAATATGATGCACTATGTTAAGGATGACGATAAGAGCGTCCACAGAGATGACAATCACTACATTTCAGGCCATATGCTGGCCTGGATAACTAAACTGAGCGTGATTTAAGGGCTGTATTTCAGGAAACAAGACTGTCATTCGCAATGCATTCTGGGAGTGTAGTTTCCGCAATTTTAAAAATAATCATGTACACAGTCTTGTACCCTGCCCTTTTTTTCAGCTTTCTAATTAATCTTTGCATTCAAAAAAATGTGAATATTGACATGATTCCTCTCCAGCCGAGGTGGCTTTGTCCAAGGCTTAAAAACGTTTAAATAAATACTTTATGAAATGTCTATGGAAGAAATGAATGCGGAAAACGCTTCCGACACCAGAGTGAGGACGGGGTGGGGCTTCAACTGCGATGCTCTATATGGTCATTGAGTGTTTCATTAGTGCTAATGGTTTAGGTGGAGTCTGAACAGTACTACAGTTACTTTACACCGCTGGTTCTGACTAATTGTACTTCTTTGTATTGTTGTCTAATCAAATATCCAATCAACCAATCGCAGCCAGCAGGACTTCCTCCATGCCTACGACGTCTGCTCCAAGTACCTGGAGAGGCTGAGCCCCGCGCACGCCGCGCACTTCCTGGATGACATCACCTTCTCCCCCGAGGCGGCCAATCAGGTGAGGGCTGCTCGGAGACCTACGTAAACCTACGTCCGTCTGTGTGTGTGTGCTGACGTTAGGGCTGTCACAATTATTACATAATAATAATCGTCTAATCGCAATTATTTCATATAATCGCAATCATTTTGTCATAATCGTTATCATCGTTTACATGTTGAACATTTATCATATTTTCAAACATTTTCAAAAAATGCAGATCTACAAGAAATGCAGATCTACAAGCTCACAACGCGTCGCAATGCGACGCGTTGTGAGCTTGTAGATCGGCTATTTCCACTATCAATCTTATTTTTTCAAGTATAAAGTTGTCAAATATGTAATTAATTTCTTTGTATATTTAGGTTATGTGTCATATCTGCCATGTGCAATTTCAAAGCCTACCAGCCAAACAGGAATGTAATTGTCAACGACAAAAACACAATTACATTTTAATTAATTAATCGCATGGACAGTGCTGTTAGTGTGCGTATTGTAGTGGATGTAGATCAGGACCATGGACAGTGCTGTTAGTGTGTGTATTGTAGTGGATGTAGATCAGGACCATGGACAGTGATGTTAGTGTGTGTATTGTAGTGGATGTGCATTCTATGGAGCTCAGTACCATGGACAGCTCTGTGCAGTGTTCAGGGCCCACTTGAAAATCACCACAGTGCTGTACAGATCCATCAAAAAAAATAATCTTAGAATATAGTGTAAAAAAGCATTGCAGATGTTCTAGCACCCCAAATCATAACTGTCTGTGGATAAACTTCCCACTAGACTTCACGCAACTCTGACTTGAGAAGGTTGACATTTCTCTGATATAAATCCTTGTTTTGAGTGGTCCCGTGTAATATTGTAATATTTGGAAACATGGACGTTTGATATTCATGAGCTGTATGCCATAAAAATTCAAGAATGTTAACAAAAATGGTTTGGAATAGTAGTATCTAGAATATATGAAAGTTTCAAGAAAATAAACTTTTACAAAATATTCTATTTTTGGTTCTTTTAGATGGACTTCCAGACTTTCATTTGATTCCTCCCAGTGGTGGAAAAGTAACTAAACATATGTTCTTATACTCAATTATTACATGGCTCGGTTGAATGCTTGATTCTGATTGGTCGAGCGCTGAAATCAGCGGTGACTTATGAGCGTATAATGACCGCTCCGCTCTATAATTCACCGCTGCCTAATCAAAGGATCAGAGCAGCTGCTGCTGCTGCATTCAGTCTGGTTAGTATCAATGCGCACTTCCGCATAAAGAAGTCCCGGCTTTGTTTATAACCGGCTGTGTGTACAACTACTACTTTCCCCTGTGGCTAAACTTGTTTAATACGGAACAATGGACGATTTATTTAAAGTGAACTTCAACATATTCAGAGAAAATGAAACGCTTGAGTCGTGGTTAATGAGTGACCTGTCTCCTGTAAAAAAGAAAAAAAGGGAAGAGAAGAAAACAGTGCCGACAAAGCAAGACAACACCACCAGGGACGTTAAAAGACACAGAGAGCTCAACGACAAAGACATTGACAAAATTGAAGAAGACAGACATGAAATAAACACAAAGAAAAGCACGGAATGGGCTATGGGGGTGTTTAAAGACTGGTTGGTGGAAAAGAAAATGTCAACAGACTTTGAAGCGTATGGAGCTGAAACCCTGAATCAGGCGCTACGTTCTTTTTATGCCTCTGTACAAAATAGCCAGGGAAATTCCTACTCAGTGGCCAGTTATATGGCACTCAGGTCTGGGATATGTCGCCACTTCTCAAAACTTGACATAATGAACTGTGTTACCTTCAAATCTAGCAACGGAGTGTTTACATCTGTCATTAAAAACCTTCGAAAAACGGGGAAAGACGTCAGCCAACACCATCCCCCTATCTCTGCTACAGATTTACAGCTTATTAAGAGCTCGGAGGCGCTGTCCCCCAACACAGCGAGCGGACTGGTCCGGAAAGTATGGTTTGATGTCCAACTACATCTGGCAAGACGAGGCAGAGAGGGAAATAGACACTTGACAAGAGATTCCTTCATTGTGAAACAAGATGAGAATGGCAATGAATATATTTCTCTCGCTCACAACGCTGAGACCAAGAACCACAAAGATGCCAGAGATCCATGTAAAGAAAATCACAGGGGGTGTATATTTGCAGAGCCTGGTAATCCTAAATGCCCCATTGCCAGTTTCAAAAAATATTTATCCCTTTGCCCTCCTGACGCTAAAGCGTTCTACCTTCACCCACTAAAGAAAGACCAGCAGCTACTGAACAGTCAAGCAGTGTGGTACTCTCGTGAGCCCATGGGGCACAACTTCCTTGGGCTAATGTTGCCTCAAATCAGCCAAGCAGTCGGACTTTCAAGGAGGTACACAAATCACAGCTTGAGGAGCACCGCTGTACAGCTTCTCTCTCAAGCTGGTCTGGAGAGTAGGGAGATTATGTCGGTGACGGGCCACAGATGCGAGGGGAGTCTGAGGAGTTACTGGGCTCCTAGCACTACAGACAGGGAAAAATGGAGCAAGATCCTGTCCTCCAATCCAGGCAACAGCAGCAGCTCAACTGGTGAGTGTCTCTCATATTATCATAGCCTGTTATAAACTAACCAAATGACGCGAAAAGCAAGTCTTGCAGTTGCCTGATTTTAGTCATTATGTGTTTCCTAGGTGTTTCTGCAGCTGAGAAGCCACGGTCAGAACTACGCGTCGTAGAGATGAATGACAGAAACGTCAACTTCAATGCTCCTGAAGGATTCACCTTGTCTAACTGTACCTTCAATGGAAACGTTCAGTTTAACATGCATACGGACCCTAAACAGGCTGGTGTGATGTGACTTTAGGCTAGTAGGTAGCAGTTAGCCAGGCTAACAGGCTAACTTAGCCTACACAACGTAATGTGGCCCAGAAGGCACTATTTCTTTGACTCAGCAGACTTCATGTAAACACTTACTAAATAAACGAAGCCATACTTGTTGGAGCCTATTTTGTTGTCAACTGTCTTTTAATAATTTATTGTATTGTTTAGCCGATGTAATAAGTGCTATAAGGTCTTGCTGCTTGGTCATTATGGTTTATATGGACACTTCTGGCTGATAATTCCCCTCGGCTCCGCCTCGGGGAATTATAACCCTGTCGTGTCCATATAAACCATAATGACCGCGCAGCAAGACCTTATCGCATACTTACTCTACGTAACCAAATGAACCTCTATTCATGAGAAAGTAGCCAAATGCGTAAATGCAATATTGATCAAATCGACTTTCGAATGAAGGACCTTCACTTGCAACGAGTATTTCTACATCATGATATTGCTACTTACATGAAGTGGGTACTTAATCACCCCCCCACCCCATCCTCCATTTTTTTCTCTGTTGTTGTAAACCCAGGAGGGATCGTTAGCCCCCCCGCTTTCTACAACAACGAGGCAATTAAACTCCAACTCCCAGCAGGCCTTGCTTCCCCACTGTGCTTTTTATCCGTGCAGATTAGCTGATAACGCCCCTTCCATCATCAGACCCTCAAGGACTATCCTAATTGACCCCCCCCCCCCCCCCCCCCCCTCGTTAACCCTTGACCTACAGAGCAGAATCGATTCCAGCCCCGCGGGGAGGGCAGGGCGTGAGAGGAGATGCCGGGGTTCAAACTACGACTGTAGAAAAGGAAAAAAAGAGGTTGCACAAACTCGCAGATACGATGCAATAAACAGTTATTTATGTATAAATTAACAACCTTTCAGCATTAAGTCTTCTTTGGGGTTCAAACTACACTTCTCCTGGGGGGCGGGGGTTCGTGGGTCCCCCAAAACCCATTAACTCATTCTTTGCCAAGATCCAGAGCGCAGTTTCCGCTACCTTTGAGAAATTGCTGAATATTCTGCATGGCTCCGATCCGACCCTCAAAATGACTTATTTTTTGGGATGTCCGATCACGTTTTTTTGCTCCCGATCCCGATCACATATTTTTGCTCCCGATTCGATCCCGATCTTTCCCAATCCGATCTTTTGGCAATGCATTAAGGAAAAAGAATAGGAAAAAAATGCTTTTATGCTGTCCCTTAAGGTTTTTTTTTATTTATTTAAATAACAGTACCCATTCTATCCAAGCTTCTTTTTTTCACTTTGTATCAAAGTTCAGCATTGTATCAAAACAAATTAAAAATAAAGCTCATCAGCTTATATATTTTTTTTAAATATATAAAGACAAGGTGTTTCCCGATCTTTTTCTCCCGATTCCGATCTTTTGAAATCGGCCCCGATCTCCCCAGGTGTGTGTTCTTTTGTTCCCCCTGTATTATATGCATTACTGATGAATGGAGTGTGATGAACCACAATGGAAACCTTTGCTGTTAACAAACGTGTTAATAAAGTTTTCAATCGATCGATCGATCAATCTAAAACAATAACATAACCTCTCTCTCTGTCTCTCTCTCTCAGCTGGACGTGGAGGTGAGGTCAGAGATCATCCGGCGCTCCAGCAGAGCGCTGCGGCAGCTGGAGGAGAAGTGGAGGAAGAGAGGGGGCGGGGCCTCCCAGGAGGGGGAGGGGCTGAGCTACGAGCAGGCCGCCGCCCACCTGCAGCGGTCCCAGGCCCACCTGGAGACGCTGGGCCACGCCTTCATCCTGTCACTCAAAGAGAGCCCGCAGGTAAGCCCCGACCAACGGTGGAAAAGTACTCTTTTTTTTTACTACTATTATTTTTTACTTAACACATTCCGTGCTTTTAAAAAATCTCTTTGAAGTTCCAGGATGCTGCCGTCCCCATAGACTTCCATGTAATACATAGTGCACGGATCATGCACCACGTGTGCACGCCGTTCACAGCTTAAAAAAACAAAATCCGCTTGGAAAGCCGTTCAGGCATTCATGAGATAGCAGCCATCATGTTTTCTTCATATGTAAACAAACATGGCTGCCATGTTAGAAAGAAGGGGTTGGTATGGGGGTAAAACATGCAATTTCGCGATCATGCCGAGTAGATAGGAGGTCCAAAACATTTCTTTAATTAATATTATTATTATTATTATTTTCATTATTATTATTATTTTTTTTTTAAATGGCAGGCAACTCGGGCGTGGCAGTAAATGAGTTAAGTAAAGTATCAATACTGCAGGTCCAGAATTCACAATGTGTAAGACTACAAAAGTATTGGTATCAAAATGTACATAAAGTACCTAAAGTAGGAAGTGCTAATAATATAAGTATATATAGATATATATATCTAACTATAAATTAGATATATAATATGTCTGTCTGTCTGTCTGTGCTTAAGTCATCCAATGGGAAAACCCTTGGAAAAAAACAAAAAACAAAACCGAGTGACATCATCAACGGGGTGATGACGTCACCAACATCACCAACAACAGCCAATGAGGGACCAGCATTCTCAGTGACGTCGCCATCAACAAGTGTGACCTGATCTAGGCATATAGGGGCCAAGAGCCCATAGCCAATCATAGAGGGGCAAAGGGTGACATCATAATATCGAGGCATATATAATAAGAGCCACAGGAGGGGCAGTCTATGCCTGTAGCAAAGCAGAACGGGCATAAACAGGCAAAGTCCGAAAATCTTGAGGTGTGTTGGATTGGTGCGCTTCACATGACATGTTGGTCATCAAGTTTCACCTGACATCATAATATCTTACTGAAAAACGGGGGGCACAAACCTCTAGTCAACGGCCAAATAAAGAGAAAGTTTGTTAGCCGCTTTTAGCAACTTACCCTGATTGAACTTCCCTGTTGATTAAAATAATGATTTATTTAGTTATCCAGGCCAGGATATGGTCTGACACGTAGTGATTTTTATCTCTGTGGACGCTCTTATCTTCTTAAATAGTGCATCATATTTAAGAAAGACGCTTGCTCGCCTCGCGTACAGATTTGCGTTAAGTTCATTAATATGCCGGGCTGACATGGGGCAGTAGCTATATCTGAGGTATTTTTTTTTTTTTTGTGATTGCATACATAGGCCTACTTGGGGTTTCTACAGGAACATATAGAACCATTTTACAATGACCTAGTGGTAAGTGTTCATTGATTTGTTTTACGACATTGTGGCTGATAACTAAATCTTCATGGTGAAAACGAATGGGCAGCTTACTTCCAGCTCCTCACGGTGGCCTGCCGGAGCCCCATAGGCGAGCGCAATGTATGTGCAAACCCTGCGCAGCTGTGACGTGCACGATGACTTTCATGCGTGTCATCACTATGCGCCGGAAGGCCTTGGCTTCCATTACCTCTTAGCTAACGTTAATGATAGAGGCAAATCTTTTGGCTATTTGGCCGCGAATAAAGGCTGTCTGCTTCCAGAAAAGCATAGATTCTGAGAAAGGGGGCTTCAAAGTTGGCCATCCGCGTTGGATTACATTGAATAAATCGGTGGAAAATGTGCGGTAAACAACGGCGGCTGTCGGACCACCTACAGCTTCAATAATCAGCTCACGGTAAGGACCAAAGCATTGCGTCGCTTGCCGACAAAAAAAGCCCAGCTAGTTCGGGATCGGCACTCTGGATTGCATCGCTAGCCGACAAAAAAAGAACTGGTTCGGCTTGTTGGCACTTCAAGGGTTAATAGACACGTTCTGCTGCATAACTCAAGGGTGTCTACAGCCTTCCTGGGCTGGGGTTGCTGGATTGGACAAACTCTCCATGATGTTTGTGCTGCTGTACCTATATAAGTTGTCACACACACAGTAGAACTGCATTCTTTTACAGTTGACTGATAATGAATCCAATTAAAGTTGCTCCTGTGTGAAACGATGCATTGGACCGTTCACCTCAATGAAACACCAGATAGTGACTGGACCCACGCTGCTGTTGTCGTCGGAAACGAGCTGTACTCCTTTGGAAGGGACAGTGGTCCTCAGTTTGGAGTGCATGTCTTCAACACAGTGTCTTTAAGCTGGAAGAAGTTACCACAGAAGACAACTGGAAGTCTACATGAGGTTCCCTCCGTACTCCATGGCCACACAACTGTATTGATAGAGGGAATTATATACATCTGGGGAGGATATAAGGGAAACAAAGAGTACTGCAACATGCTTTATGCATTTGATGTTGACACCCACAGATGGTTCAAGCCGAGGACATCTGGAGCGGTTCCAGAGGCGAGGTACAACCACTCAGCTTGTGTCTTGGGGAAGATCATGTACATCCATGGAGGACGGAGACAGAATGAAAGGAACAATGACATCTATAAGTTGGACACCACCGCAATGGTCTGGTCTTTAATTAACACCAGAGGTTCTCCAACACCTGCTTCAGAATATCACTCTGCCACCATCATTGGGACAAAGATGTTTGTATCTGGGGGCTGGGGGTGTAACTTCTGCAACACCAGAGTGTTTGACACAGAGACCAACTGCTGGCTGAGCACACCTTCTGCACAGCTTCCTCCAGAAAGACGCTTCGGTCATTCAGCCTTTGCCTACAAAGGAGAACTTTACATACTTGGTGGACGGAACAACTATGATCAAAAGAATGTCAATGATCTGTGGAAATTCAATCGACAGACCTTCACCTGGAAGAAGATTGAGCCCAAGGGGAAAGGCCCGTGTTCAGGTATGTATAGGATGTGCTGTTGCATGCTGGGAGATCGTATCATCCTCTTTAGAGGAAAAGGAGAATCTAAAGGCCTGTACATATTAGACTTTAGTCCTAGTCTCAAGACGCTATGCAAGCTAGCAGTTATTCAGTACAGTTTGAAGCAGTGGGAACTCCCACATAACATCAGGTGGGAACTGGCAGCCATGACTACCCAACGAAAAAATAAATAATATCCCACTAAAATAAAATTACAAAAATATTATCCAAACAGCAAACCCACAAAAATGTTTTAAATACATTAAAAACAAAACTGACAAAGTTATAATCTATTAAACTGCTGGGCCTAATAAAAGCCTGGCTCCCCTGTTGAAGACATCAACATTCCCCAATTATGGCGTTTCAATGCGTCCGCTGCCTCAGCAGGGGAGAAGACGACAGCCAGCCCCATGGCCTCCCCTAAGTAACAAGAAATCTTGTGAAATAAAATGTTGTCAACCAATCATCAATGATGCTGATACACGAAAGAAGAAGAAGCATTGTCAGTCAATTTCATGCCCATATATGGAGATCCCTGATGTCATTAATAAGACATCGTCTCACTGACGTCATAGAATGGCCTCCAATTGGTTTGATAATTGGTACTGTAGGGGGGCTTGTATTGCTGTCGCCTCACAGCCAGAGGGTTCCGGGTTCTATTCTCGCTGGGGACGCTGTGGGCGCGTCATCAGTGCCCACACCCTAGGTGGGGTTGGCAAAAGGGCCTTTCTGTGTGGAGTTTGCATGTTCTCTCCCGTGTCCCCTAAGGTAGGTACCCTCACAAAAAACATGCAGTAATCCTGGTCTCTATACTGCCTCCCCCTGGCCATTCCTGATGGAGGGGAAAACTGGTTGGAATAATGTGTTTATTCCACTCACCTCGTCCAACCAGGGAAACTCCCCTGTCGGGTGAAAAGATGAAGATGAAGCTGATGAAGATGAAGCGGTGCTCATCACACTTAACACTAGAACTTTTTTTTTTCTCAAACTTTCAAATTTCAAAGACTCCCTTTTTACACTGTCAGAGTTACAGACTCCCTTTTTACACTGTCAGAGTTACAGACTTGTCTGGGTCAACATAGACGCTAAAGGACCGCAACGAGTCCCTGGAATCCACTTTGAGAAGAAGAATTCTGTCTTACCTGTTTATATTATTGCGACCGCTAGGTCTCAGTTAGGTTGAGAAGGTCCAGCCATGAGTCTGTGAGTGTGTCACGCTAATCAAAGTTAGACGAACGTCAATTCTTGACTTCCATCGGTGGAATAGTGTTTTTTTTTTTTTTTTTTTTCTGGGGTTGGCAGACTTAAAAAATACATTTTGTTATGCTTGGTATTGTTAAATGGCTCAATGTGTTAAAACGAAACGGTGAAGAAGAGGGTTGGTCAGGGGGAAAGGAGATTAAACAAGAAATGACACAGTCCTTTTATAGCAGTATCTGCCCTTTGGAGCAGTTTAGTAACCTTGTGGAATCCACTGGGAACTGAATTTTGTCTTACCATTAATAATATCTAATACCGTAATATATATATTCACACTTGTTCTCCTGCTTTTTTAGCCGTATATGGTAAAAAAAAAACTCAGGAGATTTTGGCATACTGGATGATGTCATCGGCTGACAACAAGAGGAAACAAAGGGACACTAGACTGCACTCTGCCGAGGTGCCAACCTGCGCCTTGTGCACTCATGGCCATGTATGGCCTACTTGTGCGCCAGCAGAGCGCGCCTTGTTATTTACCAAGAATGGTGTCACCAAGAATGCTAATACCTCATTGGCTGTTGATTGTGACGTCACCAAGGCTGTTTGGTGCCATCTCTAGGTATGTGGGTAGGCATGTTGGCATTCTGCCTTAGTGCCAATTAGTGCCTTGTTATCTATACTAGTCCTGTGCCAGGGGGTGTGCATTACAATATATGAGGGATTTAATGCAGGAGTCTCAGAAGTAATCTTGGAGATCCCAGACATATCAGTGATGTCAGTCATATAAACATTTGGGCATTGTTTCAGCGCGCATATGTAACCATGGCGGCAATGCATGTGCTGTACAGGCGGCGGTATTAGTGATGTCAGAAATCTGGGCACTGTTTCACCTGTTTATGCCCATATATGGTGTTCCGTGTTCAGGCCAGGATATGACTTCAGCTTTATGATGTCCTTGTGCCTCGGGTGTGCACAATATAAGCGGGATTGAATGTGGGGGTCTCAGAAGTAATGTTTCAGTGCCCGTTCGGCAGATCTTTATGCCCATACATGGATGGATTAATAGTTAGATACCATGGTGGCGACACTGTTTAGTATCAGTGATGTCAGCATGATCATCTCCAAACTTGGGCATTGTTTGATGTCAGCATGCAGACAGCTGGTCACATTTGGTAAATGAAAGGATAGATATCAGGTCTCACTTGGTGTAAATGATGTCACCAAGAATGCTAGTCCCTCATTGGCTGTTGATGGTGACTTCACCAACAGCAAGTGCAACCTGATATATATTACTGAGGATGTGACGGATACACTGAATGCAGTACTTGTGCCCTCTGCTGGCGCAAGTAAGAATACCTGCATATTTACACATGGTACCCTGAGATAAGATACCAAGGTGTGTGAGAATAGCAGCATCTCCTCTCCTTGTGTCATCTAGAGGTCTTTGGATCCACCCTAGGTCCGAAATTATCCGGGGACCGACCCGCCCTGAGCCGGGGCTTATGCGCAGTGGGGTCAAGGCCGGGTCGGAGCCGCCGCCGTACCCGAGGGGAACCGAGTCAGCCGAAATTGAAAATAATATGTGCACAGGTGCACTACAACGATTTCGCCACCAGATGGCCCTAAATGACACAGCATGTAATATTAAGCAGAGATAGTGAAATGAAGTTGTTTAGAGGAGACACTGTCTGCCGTGTCTGGGGCATTATTATTAATTATTATCAAAGATTTGATATTAACGTAACGTGTTGGTTAGTGGTTCACAATGGAGTTGTCATCGCGTTGTGTCATGCTATGCAAAGCATAATGGAAACTTCAAAGCAGACTATAATCAACAACAACACATGCGACAGAAAATGATAGCATTAGCATTGGTTAGCTAGAGAAGGAGGAATAAAGAAAACATGGATGTATTTGTATTTACAAACTGTCCGCAATGATTGACTTACTGGTCTGGGAAAACATCTTGTTGTGAGGAGAGGCGCGCAGCATGGCTGAACGCAGCAGCAGTATCTGCAACCATTACCATGGCGACGTTTAGGTAAGAAACTAGTCTCACAACTCTTAATATAATAACGTTGGCATTCGGGGCCACAGGTTCGGGTCGGACCTCTCGTTCTGCGCGGGTATCGGATCTAATTTGCCTAATAACAGTATGGGGCCTTCGGACCGGGTCTGTCACGTTTCGGAGCTCCTTGGGTAACGGTTCTCAAATTCCAAACAATAGACAGGGCCATTTGGGTCCGGTTCCATTTTCCCCGGGTCCATTTGGGTTACCTATATAAGTGCTCACACACACTGTAGAACTGCATTATTTTACAGTTGACTGATTGAATCCACTTTAATTTGCTGGTGTGTGAAATGATGCATTGGACCGTTCAACTCAATGAAACACCAGATAGTGACTGGACCCACGCTGCTGTTGCCGTGGGAAACAAGCTGTACTCCTTTGGAAGGGACAGTAGTTCTCAGTTTGGTGTGCATGTCTTCAACACAGTGTCTTTATGCTGGAGGAAGTTACCACCAGTGACAACTGGAAGTCTCCAAGAGGTTCCCTCCGTGCTCCATGGCCACACAGCTGTGTTGATAGAGGGAATTATATACATCTGGAGAGGATATAAAAGATTCAACAACTACTGCAATATGCTTTATGCATTTGATGTTGACTGCCACAAATGGTTCAAGCCGAGGATATCTGGAACTGTTCCAGAGGCGAGGCACAACCACTCAGCATGTGTCTTGGGGAAGGTCATGTACATCCATGGAGGATGTACTCAGAATGGACTCACCAATGACATTTGCATGTTGGACTCCTCCACAATGGTCTGGGCTTTAATTTACACCAGAGGCACTCCAGCACCTGCTTCATCAAATCACTCTGCCACCATCATCGGGACAAAGATGTTTGTATTTGGGGGAGAAGGGAAGAAGTTCAATCAACACTGCAACATCAGAGTGTTTGACACAGAGACCAACTGCGGGCTGAGCACGCCTTCTGCACAGCTTCGTCCACAAAGACGCTATGGTCATTCAGCCTTTGCCTACAAAGGAGAGCTTTACATGTTTGGTGGATGGAACTATGATCACCAGAATGTCAATGATCTGTGGAAATTAAATCTACAGACCTTCACCTGGAAGAAGATTGAGCCCAAGGGGAAAGGTCCATGTTCAGGGATGTTTAGGATGTGCTGTTGCATGCTGGGAGATCGTATCATCCTCTTTGGAGGACATGGCAAATCTAAAGGCCTGTACATATTAGACTTTAGTCCTAGTCTCAAGACCACAAGCGTAATTTGGACGGGTTTTTGGGTTTTATAAACCCAAGGGCCCCCCCTAGTGTCAAAATAAAATTTGTTTTCAATAGACGCCCAATGCGCTCCATATTATATAGTCCTACATATAATAAATTCATAGGCTATTGTCATTTCCGATATATTAGGAGTCTCTACTCTCCTAATCTGTGGGCCCCCTCATAAAAGTACAAAAGCTTTTATTTTCGCATTATCGTGAGGAAGCGCCAATCATAAACATCCGGTAATGTGCTATTCAAACTTGTCAGCCAACTTGTCAACAAGTGAAAGCTGGGGAAGGGAAACAAACGCTCATGTTCGCGGGAGAAAACGTGGAAGTCAAGATACTGGGTGCACGTCCAAAGGATATAAAATAACAAATGGAAAGACCACAAAATCGTATATTTTGTTGGTGTGGATGCTTGCTTTGCTTTTTGGAGGAGACTCTGGACCTAAAGCAAAGGTAGGTCTATCTGAATTTATCTTGCTGTAATCAGTGTAATCCACTGATGTGCAGCCAATGGGCCATTAAGCTGTCTGTCTTTTTGTGTAACAACGTGACCGCGTGCCTGCGTGTGTTTGTTTTGATTGTGTTGGTGGTGGTGTTCCAGTGTTCGCGTGTGCGCTTGCACTTCATTTCGGTGCTTCGGTTGTCGCGTGTATGTTTGATTCGTGGTGTCGGTGCCTGGGTGCGTGGCACAGTGGCACTGCACATGAAAGAGAGGGAGACAAGGAGTGTGTGTGTGTGTGAGTGTGTGTGAGAGAGAGAGAGAGAGAGAGAGAGAGAGGAGTCACTTTAAAGCAGTGATATGGAAAGGGAGAGAGATGGAGAGATTATTTTATTTTGTATCATACTGTATGTAATGCTTTGGCAATATAAGAATGCTTGTCATGCCAATCACTCATGGTTGATTCTTCTGCTTCACCTTTTTGGCTTGTTGGCTCCTTCTATTGTCTAAAATTAAATAATATAGACGAATGCACAGAACTCTGCCATGTAGTTGTTCATTAGGCTATTCACAGCAGTTATTGTTAGCCTATGATTTCCACTCTGAATTAATCATTGTAGTGTATGGCTGTCAATCTGTGCTAGACAAGACCCGACAATTGTGGGTCTTAGCCGTCGGACTGACCCGCTCACATTGGTCCCTGGGCTCCTGAGCCCAGGGCCCCTTTGATCTGAAAACCCATGGGGAATAAGGTCTAATTTCGCCACTGCTCAAGACGCTATGCCAGCGAGCAGTTATTCAGTACAGTTTGGAGCAGTGGGAACTCCCACATAACATCAGGTGGGAACTGGCAGCCATGACTACCCAACGAAAAAATAAATAATATCCCACTAAAATAAAATTACAAAAATATTATCCAAACAGCAAACCCACAAAAATGTTTTAAATACATTAAAAACAAAACTGACAAAGCTTATATAATCTATTAAACTGCTGGGCCTAATAAAAGCCTGGCTCCCCTGTTGAAGACATCAACATTCCCCAATTATGGCGTTTCAATGTGTCCGCTGCCTCAGCATTGTCAAGGGGAGAAGACGACAGCCAGCCCCATGGCCTCCCCTAAGTAACAAGAAATCTTGTGAAATAAAATTGTGTCAACCAATCATCAAGGATGATGATACACGAAAGAAGAATCAGCATTGTCAGTCAATTTCATGCTCATATATGGAGATCCCTGATGTCATTAATAAGACATTGTCTCACTGAAGTCATAGAATGGCCTCCAATTGCTTTGATAATGGGTGCTGTAGGGGGAACTGTATCGCTGTCGCCTCACATCCAGAAGGTCCCGGGTTCTATTCTCACTAGGGACGCTGTGGGCGCGTCATCAGTGCCCACACCCTAGGTGGGGTTGGCAAAAAGGCCTTTCTGTGTGGAGTTTGCATATTCTCTCCTGTGTCCCCTAGGGTAGGTACCCTCACATGCTGTAATCCTGGTCTCTATACTGCCTCCCCCTGGCCATTCCTGATGGAGGGGAAAACTGGTTGGAATAATGTGTTTATTCCACTCACCTCGTCCAACCAGGGAAACTCCCCCCTGTCAGGTGAAAAGATGAAGCTTGGACTCCTCATATATATACTCCAGGTTGGCAGAGGGAGAGCAGCGCCCAGGATTACATTAGACTATTGACACTGGGTGAAAAGAAAATGGGTTACAAAAATCTCTGCATATAATCTAAAAAGATAATAGTTCCTATACTAAATACTCTGACAATGGGTATGAGGTTATTTTGGTGCAAATGTGAGCGGTGCTCATCACACTTAACACTAGAACTTTTTTTTTCTCAACATTTTCAAATTTCAAAGACTCCTTTTTACACTGTCAGAGTTACAGATTGTCTGGGTCAACGTAGACGCCCCTAAAGGACCACAACGAGTCCCTGGAATCCACTTTGAGAAGAAGAATTCTGTCTTAACTGTTTATATTATTGCGACCGCTAGGTCTCAGTTAGTATGAAAAGGTCGAACCCCAGCCATGAGTCTGAGTGTGTCATGCTAATCACTCACATGCGTCTCTGTGGGTGTATTGGGTAAAATTGCTTGCAAGTGTCAAGTTAGACGAACGTCAACTCTTGACTTCCATCGGTGGACTGGAAACAATAGTGTTTTTTTTTTTTGTTTTTTTTCTGGGGTTGGCAGACTTAAAAAAATATGTTTTTTTTTTATGCTGAAGCGGTGAAGAAGAGGGTTGGGCAAGGGGGAAAGGAGATAAAAAAAAAATGACACAGCCCTTTTATAGCAGTATCTGCCTTTTGGAGCAGTTTAGTAACCTTGTGGAATCCACTGGGAACTGAATTTTGTCTTACCATTAATAATATATATATAATACCGTAATATATATATTCACACTTGTTCTCCTGCTTTTTTAGCCATATATGGTAAAAAAGAAACTCAGGAGATTTTGGCATACTGGATGATGTCATCGGCTGACAACAAGAGGAAACAAAGGGACACTAGACTGCACTCTGTCGAGGTGCCAACCTTGTGCACTCGTGGCCATGTATGGCCTACTTGTGTGCCAGCAGAGCGTGCCTTGTTATTTACCAAGAATGGTGTCACCAAGAATGCTAATACCTCATTGGCTGTTGATTGTGACGTCACCAAGGCTGTTTGGTGCCATCTCTAGGTATGTGGGTAGCAGGGTTTCCGCTAGGCATTTTTGGGGCCGGCCACGTTGGCCGGCAGGATTATATTTTACCGGCCAATCAATTAATTTATCGGCCATATTATAATGAACGTCACATACGTGTTTGCAGAACAGATACTGTATGTGCGTGTGCATGGTGCACCCAACTGATATTTATAGCGCTGGGCTCCTCTTTATTACAGATGCAATTGCAATCTTTTCCTGAGTTAACGAAATAATAGCCTAACTATCTACTTATGTAGGCCTAGATCGCTTGCCAAAAAAGAAGTGAATAGGTTAAAGTGGACGCAACTCAAGCGAACCGTTTGCGTGCCCTGCCACACAGTGGCCTACAAATTAATAAGTTAATAGTATATGATTTTGGCTTCACGTCTCATTAAACCTTAATATGCAAACATGATACAACCTTTGTTTTGTTTTGTTAATGTTATGTTATGATGGCGCAAGGAGGAAGGTTGACTTGCCTCTGTTAGTCTGTTGCTTTGACCACCACAGTGGCATCACGTCCATGCGATCAGAAAGTCATTTGCGTGCTTGTATAATCCATGTGATTCCACAGAGTTCGGGTCCCTTTTTTATTATCGTCTACAGCTGGGTCCAGCTTGGTCTAGATTACCTCGGAAGAACCCCAGTTCTGTTCGGATCATAAAACTAAACCCACACTGTAGCCTATAGCGCTGATTTGGACAAGCTGCTGGAATTGTCAGCTGTGAAACGTGCATGATGTGTGCTTCTCCGTATGGCCGTCCTGCGTATCTAAAATAGCAGACATACAAGCTCACAGCGCGGCGCGTTGCTGACGTGTTGTGAGCTTGAAGCTCTGATATTTTCAATGCGCGTAACCATCGTACGACGAATATAGACTGATCAAATGCGCTCAGCGCAGCATGAACCATCATCAGCAGCAGCAGCAGCGGTGAGCTCCGCTGTCGTCAGACTCACAGAACATGATACAAATTTAAAATTATGATAGGTTTTAATGGTTGTAGCTTTACTGCTTTAGACAAATACTTATGTGAATAATAAGATTAAATTATAAAATAGCCTAAGAGGCATTTTCCCAGCCGGCCACGGTGGCCGGTGGACTTTATAATTACCGGCCAATTAAACATTTAACCGGCCAATGGCCGGTAAATACCGGCTAACGGAATCTCTGGTGGGTAGGCATGTTGGCATTCTGCCTTAGTGCCAATTAGTGCCCATGTTATCTATACTAGTCCTGTGCCCGGGGGTGTGCATTACAATATATGAGGAATTGAATGCAGGAGTCTCAGAAGTAATCTTGGAGATCCCAGACATATCAGTGTGTCAGTCATATCAAAATTTCGGCATTGTTTCAGCACACAGATGTTACCATGTTGGCCATGCATGCGCAGTACAGACGGCGGTATCAGTGATGTCAGAAATCTGGGCACTGTTTCACCTGTTTATGCCCATATATGGCGTTCTGTGTTCAGGCCAGTATGTGACTTCAGTACTATAATGTCCTTGTGCCTCGGGTGTGCACAGTATAAGCGGGATTGAATGTGGGAGTCTCATAAGTAATGTTTCAGTGCCCGTTCGGCAGATCTTTATGCCCATACATGGATGGATTAATAGTTAGATACCATGGTGGCGACAATGTTTAGTATCAGTGATATCAGCACGATCATCTCCAAATTTGGGTATTGTTTGATGTCAGCATGCAGTCAGATGGTCACATTTGGTAAATGAATAGATAGATATTAGGTCTCACTTTGTGTTAACACTTTCTCAGCCAATTTCTCAGCTAATCCTAATAAAACACAGTTCTTTAGAAGGCTCAATTAGCCGATCGCAAATTTACGCACAATGTAATTAAAAACAAAAGAAATGATAGAGAAAAACGATCCTGTCCTGTTCTCCTTCTTGTTCTACGGTGTCAGTAAAATGATCAGGTCTCAAAGCTGAACCGGAAGTGCTTTTGATCGCTTCCAGGTTATGATAGCTGTTTTTTGCATCCCAGCCAGGCTTGTTGTTGCTTGGATTATTCATGAAGCATTCCCGGAACAGAAAGATCCCATGATCGGCCGCTAGTTGCCTCGCGAGGTACCGTGAGGTACCAAAAATAATATTTCTCCATTGGACCCCAATTTCCCCCTTTGATGTTCTAACCTTTATAAACATCGTCATACATACTTTTTGGTTCCTGTCGCTAGTAAAAAACTGCCTTTCAATCACCATGATATGCGTTTTCTGCAATATGGTCCTATTTATGTTCAAATTGATGATAAAGTTGCGGGGGGCGTGGACAACTAAACTGATACCAGCCAGCTGTGTTTGTCTTTGTGTGCTTTATTTCGGGAGGCTCAACACCACATTCTCCAATGTATCCCTGCGGTTCCATGTGACCGTTGGCAGCCAATAGCATTCCTTATGATTCCTTGGTAACCATTAAGACAATGATGGCGACACCCATACCCAAGGGACAAAAAAGCGTCATTTTTGCAGCATAGAAAGCAATGGCTTCGCACCGTCCACAGTCTATGATCTCAACGCATTATACACTGGAGCGTTAGCCTAGCCTCCGTACACCACAATTTCACCCAGAATCAAGTTGACATGTGTGCATATAGAGAGCATGCCGTGCGCTTATATCGATGTGCACGGATCGTGCACACGGAGCGGCTCGTGGAAAGGATGTTTTCACTAAAATCTCCACTGCAGGCCAACGGAGAGCTGCATCATTACAAGCATGAGTACACAATGACCGATGCTTTTTCTGTGAAATGAATGACATGTCGTTGGAGCTCTCTGGTGGTCTTGTAAAATGAATGCTGTCTCAGATCATATAGTATATTCCTGAAATAATATAAATTTTCGGCTAAACCACCGACAACCATTTCTGGGCGGCTGGGAAAGTGTGATGTCACCAAGAATACTATTCCCTCATTGGCTGTTGATGGTGACTTCACCAACCACAAGTGCAACCTGATATATATTACAGAGGATGTGACGGATACACTGAATGCAGTACTTGTGCCCTCTGCTGGTGCAAGTAAGAATACCTGCATATTTACGCATGGTACCTGAGAAAAGATACCAAGGTTTGTGAGAATAGCAGCATCTCCTGTCCTTAACAAAAGAAAAGAAAACGTTAAAATTCCATTGTGTGTCATCACACAATGAGATCAAAATTTCGTCATAACATAACATTTATGGCCAAATAAAGAGAAAGTCTGTAAGCCGCTTTATATTAAGCAACTGCCCCTGAACTTTAATAGACACATTCTGCTGCGTAACTCAAGGGTTTCTAGAGCCTTCCTGGGCTTGGGTTGCTATAGTGACCACTTTACCTTATTAGGGAGAACAACAGGCATCGGCTTCGTGGATTGGACAAACTCTCCATGATGTATGTGCTGCGCTACCTATATAAGTGCTCACACACACACAGTAGAACTGCATTCTTTTACAGTTGACTGAATTAATCCACTTTAAGTTGCTGGTGTGTGAAATGATGCATTGGACCGTTCACCTCAATGAAGCACCAGATAGTGACTGGACCCACGCTGCTGTTGCCATGGGAAACGAGCTGTACTCCTTTGGAAGGGACAGTGGTCCTCAGTTTGGAGTGCATGTCTTCAACACATTGTCTTTATGCTGGAGGAAGTTACCACCGGAGACAACTGGAAGTCTCCATGACATTCCCTCCGTGATCAATGGCCACACAGCTGTGTTGATAGAGGATATGATCTACATCTGGGGAGGATATAAGAAATACGGAACGTCCTGCAACGTGCTTTATGCATTTGATGTCGACTCCCACAGATGGTTCAAGCCAAGGTATTCTGGAGCTGTTCCAGAGGCGAGATACGACCACTCAGCTTCTATTTTGGGGAAGGTCATGTATATCCATGGAGGATGTACTCAGAATGGACTCACCAATGACATCTGCAAGTTGGACACCACCACAATGGTCTGGTCTTTAATTTACACCAGAGGCACTCCGGCACCTACTTCATCAAATCACACTGCCACCATCATCGCAACAAAGTTGTTTGTATTTGGGGGAGTAGGGGACAAGGGGAATCAACACTACAACATCAGAGTGTTTGACACAGAGACCAACTGCTGGCTGATCACGCCGACTGCACAGCTTCGTCCAGAAAGACGCTCTGGTCATTCAGCCTTTGCCTACAAAGGAGAGCTGTACATATTTGGTGGACAGAACTATGATCACCAGAATGTCAATGATCTGTGGAAGTTAAATCCACAGACCTTCATCTGGAAGAAGATTGAGCTCAAGGGGAAAGGCCCGTGTTCAGGGATGTTTAGGATGTGCTGTTGCATGCTGGGAGATCGTATCATCCTCTTTGGAGGACATGGCAAATCTAGAGGCATGTACATATTAGACTTTAGTCCTAGTCTCAAGACGCTATGCAAGCTAGCAGTTATTCAGTACAGTTTGGAGCAGTGGGAACTCCCACATGACATCAGGTGGGAACTGGCAGCCATGACCACCCAACGGAAAAATAAATAATAATCCACTAAAATAAAATTGCAAAAAAATACTCCAAACAGCAAACCCACAAAAATGTTTTAAATACATTAAAAACAAAAATGACGAAGCTTTCAAAAACTATTAAACTGTGGGGCCTAATTAAAGCCTGGCTCTATCTTCATATTTAAAATAGTGCATCATATTTGTAAGAGAAAGACGCTCGCTTGCCTTGCACACAGAGCTCTCCTGAAGTGCATTAATCTGTTGGGCTGACGGGGGGCAGTAGCTATTTAGCTATAAATTTGGGCATTGTTTGATGTCAGCATGCATACAGCTGGTCACATTTGGTAAATGAATAGATAGATATCAGGTCTCACGTGGTGTTAATGATGTCACCAAGAATGCCAGTCCCTCATTGGCTGTTGATGGTGACTGCACCAACAGCAAGTGCAACCTGATATATATTACAGAGGGTGTGGCGGATACACTGAATGCAGTACTTGTGCCCTCTGCTGGCGGAAGTAAGAATACCTGCAAATTTACACATGGTACCTGAGATAAATTACCAAGGTGTGTGAGAATAGCATCTCCTGTCCTTAAAAAAAGTTAAAATTCCATCGTGTGTCATCGCACAATGACATCACCATGCCGTCATAACGTGTAACATTGATGGCCAAATAAAGAGAAAGTCTGTAATCCACTTTTAGCAACTTCCCCTGAACTTTAATAGATGCTGCGTAACTCAAGGGTTTCTAGAGCCTCCCCGGGCTTGGCTTGCTATGGTGACCACTTTACCTTATTAGGGAGAACAACAGCCATCGGCTTCATGGATTGCACAAACTCTCCATGATGTTTGCGTTGTTGTAGCGATATAAGTGCTCACACACACTGTAGAACTGCATTATTTTACAGTTGACTGAATGAATCCACTTTAATTTGCTGGTGTGTGAAATGATGCATTTGACCGTTCAACTCAATGAAACACCAGATATTGACTGGACCCACGCTGCTGTTGCCGTGGGAAACATGCTGTACTCCTTTGGAAGGGACAGTGGTCCTCAGTTTGGTGTGCATGTCTTCAACACAGTGTCTTTATGCTGGAGGAAGTTAGCACCGGAGACAAATGGAAGTCTCCAAGAGGTTCCCTCTGTGAGCTGGGGCCACACAGCTGTGTTGATAGAGGACATGATCTACATCTGGGGAGGATTTAAGGGATACGGAACGTACTGCAATCTGCTTTATGCATTTGATGTCGACACCCACAGATATCTGGGACTGTTCCAGAGGCGAGGATCAACCACTCAGCGTGTGTCTTTGGGAAGGTCATGTACATCCATGGAGGAGGGACAATGAATGGACTCACCAATGACATTTGCAAGTTGGACACCACCACAATGGTCTGGTCTTTAATTTACACCAGAGGCACTCCAGCACCTGCTTCAGAATTTCACTCTGCCACCATCATCGGGACAAAGATGTTTGTATTTGGGGGAGTAGGGAACCAGTGGAATCAGCACTGCAACATCAGAGTGTTTGACACAGAAACCAACTGCTGGTTGAGCACGCCTTCTGCACAGCTTCGTCCAGAAGGATGCAGGTATCATTCAGCCTTTGCCTACAAAGGAGAACTTTACATATTTGGTGGATGGAACTATGATCACCAGAATGTCAATGATCTGTGGAAATTAAATCCACAGACCTTCACCTGGAAGAAGATTGAGCCCAAGGGGAAAGGTCAATGTTCAGGGATGTTTGGGATGTGCTGTTGCATGCTGGGAGATCGTATCATCCTCTTTGGAGGATATGGCAAATCTAAAGACCTGTGCATATTAGACTTTAGTCCTAGTCTCAAGACGCTATGCAAGCTAGCAGTTATTCAGTACAGTTTGAAGCAGTGGGAACTCCCACATAACATCAGGTGGGAACTGGCAGCCATGACTACCCAAAGGAAAAATACATAATAATCCATTAAAATAAAATTACAAAAATAAATACTCCAAACAGCAAACCCACAAAAATGTTTTAAATACATTAAAAACAAAAATTACGAAGTCTTCTCTCTTTGAAGTTTAACTTTTGATCCAAAGGGTTAGTCAGGGTATAAAATAAATAAAATCATAATAATATATACAGAGTTTGCTGTGGAACAGGTAGGAATATGTGTCTAAGATGCCTATTATTCTGAAGGGACACACTCAATTCAGCATCAGTTAATGATACAGGCCCTACATTTGAGAGGACCTTTGATGTCAAAAACAGGCTCACAAAACTGTTAAAAGTGATGAGTCATCACTTTTTTTGATGAGTCATCGCTTTTCACAGTTTTGTGGGTCCATTTTTAGCCCAAGGATTGTTGTTCATGCAAATAAATCAGGATTCAGATTCATGAAGAACCCCTAGTTTGACCCCTCACATGCTACTTAAAGCAGATTTCTTTTTTTTTATATATATATATTTTTCTTTTCCTGTATAGTGAAGTCGATGGGACAGTGAATATACAAATGGCCATAACATGTTTTTTTTCCCTTTTCCCGGCAGAGCAGGCCTCTCATTCTGTGTACCTTATTGACCAAACAAAAATTAAATGTACGTCATGATGTCACTGGTTCAACCCTTTACTTTGAGCTTTAGGGCCTTTGGCTCCCCGACTAAGCATCCAGAGAAGGCCTGGTGTAAGTCGTCTGGGACTGTTAGGTTCTCCATGTGGATGCCTGCTTTTGTGCACAAATATATGTACTTCAGATTAATCTTTTGAAGATGTGGCTCGGCTGACATGTTTTAGGTAAAAAATGATGATGAGAAATGAGTCTACTCACACGTTACACTGTAATGGATACAGGCAGAGGATGCTGTCCCAACGTCTGGTTTAATAGGACAGCTTTTTTGGGGAGGTTGACATATTTGCGGGGATGTATAGGTCTACTCCTCATAGATATATTCCATTCAAGGTGAAGTATTAAGGTGTCCAGCTGTCCACTTGATTAACGCTATGTTTCATCTGGATGCGACAGACCAATGTTGCATCTGTGTTGTTTTCATTTCTCAAATGTGTGTGCATTGCTGTTAATTAGTGGTTGGACAACTTGCCAACTTTACTCACAAGTGCCCTCTCGTTTGAAAGGGTCTGTGACGTATTCTAACTAATAATACAACTTGTTTTGGCTGTTCATACAACTTAAACCGCACGCTATCATTCCAAAGCCAAGCTGAACCAACACTGTGCGACAACTACCCAGCAACTATCCTTTCCGGACTTAGCTTCACAATAAAGTGTCTCCCGTTTAACTCCCAATGCAGCCTATTTCACACAGGTTATTATTAACTCATTCTGTGCCACATGACGGTTTTGACGGTTTTTTTCCAATAGCCCTGTGTGCCAATGACGGCTTATGACGGTTTTTGTGTTTTTTTACATAGAAAAAAAAAATCATTTTTTTTAACACAATTAGTGCTGCAGGGTATGAAGGGTTAACTTTTTGTTGACGCCACGCAGATCCGCCCATTAGCACACGCTGTTATTGTGTAAGGCATGCCTGGAATGTGTGTACACACACGGACTGCTGAATGACATCAACGATTACGTCATCTAGTCACATGACATGTGTCATGTGACAGTGTGTCATGGCGGCCGCAAGGCTTGTCTTGTTGTTGTTGTTTGGAGCTGTGCTATGGGATATAAAGTCTTATTTGGAGTAAATGAAGTCTCTTTATGGGCCTCTCCATTGACTTAACATGGAGGAGCTTCACTTCGCGTGCACGCCCAACGTGCGTTTTAAACAAATCGCGGACATTACCGATGCGGCCGCGACCGGAGCTACATACTGTAAGTATTAATACATTTACTGTAAATACAGTAAGATTGACGGTGAGCGCTGTCAATGGCGTCGTGTAGTAACCGGTTTTAATGACGGTGAGGATCGTCAAGGGCAGCAGAACAGTTAAAGATGTCAAAATGACCTGAGATCAGAGAGATGCTTTTCTCTGTTTGTGTGTTCGCTCCCTCGTTTAGCTGATTGAGAAAATGTGTGAAAATGTGTGTCTGTTTCTGTGGGGAAAAAAATGATAAAAAAAAATGAATTTTTTTCATTGCATAGTAAAGAAAAACATACAAAACCGCGGCACAGCTACCTTGGAGGCATTTTGGCATCTGGCACAGAATGAGTTAACAGGAAAGAGGTGTAACTTAAACATGTGCAAATTAACTTTCTGTGATGTCAGACATCTAAGATGTCAGTCATCTCCATATTTGGGAAAGCTACATTTTTAATTAAAGTCAATGGAGAAAATTCAGTAACGCATCGGATGCCCAGAATTATTCAACATTTAATTTGCTGGTGCCCATGGCAACCCACCATTTTACCTACCTTCAAGGTACTGGCGAGAAAAGTAATCCGAGTAAATGTAATCCAAGCATGTCCTGTTTATTTCGCGAAATTCCTTTCTTTCAGTCAGGACCGTTTTTTTATCAATTCTAAGCCACAGCGTTTGTGTTACGGCCGGTAGAAGAGGCCGCCGTTTTGAGAAAAAAAGAAAAAAGGAAAAGGATCCGGAGAAAACTGCATTTTTGTGCAGCCGCTAAACAGGGAAGTCAACGAGACAGACAGCACTCCTGGTCACGTGATTTCGCGCTGCATTTTGGGAAATGGAGTTTGTTTCATCACCGCGGTAGCCAAGTACAGTAGCTACAGTACAGTATATTTTACTGTACAACGCGTCGATGGGCACACGTAAACATCAAAGAGATTGCCGCGTGGGCACCACGTGGGCATTTAATGTGTTAATTTGCTGTTGCCCATGGCAACCCGCCATTTTACCTACCTTCGAGGTACTGGCGAGAAAAGTAATCCGAGTAAATGTAATCCAAGCATGTCCTGTTTATTTCGCTAAAATCTTTTCTTTCAGTCAGGACCGTTTTTTATCAATTCTAAGCCACAGCATTTGTGTTACGGCCGGTAGAAGAGGCTGCCGTTTTGAGAAAAAAGGAAAAGAATCCGGAGAAAACTGCATTTTTGTGCAGCCGCTTAACAGGGCAGTCAATGAGACAGACAGCACTTCCTGGTCACGTGATTTCGCGCTGCATTTTGGGAAATGGAGTTTGTTTCATCACCGCGGTAGCCAAGTACAGTAGCTACAGTACAGTATATTTTACTGTACAACGCGTCGATGGGCACACGTAAACATCAAAGAGATTGCCGCGTGGGCACCACGTGGGCATTTAATGTGTTAATTTGCTGTTGCCCATGGCAACCCGCCATTTTACCTACCTTCGAGGTACTGGCGAGAAAAGTAATCCGAGTAAATGTAATCCAAGCATGTCCTGTTTATTTCGCTAAAATCTTTTCTTTCAGTCAGGACCGTTTTTTATCAATTCTAAGCCACAGCATTTGTGTTACGGCCGGTAGAAGAGGCTGCCGTTTTGAGAAAAAAAGGAAAAGAATCCGGAGAAAACTGCATTTTTGTGCAGCCGCTTAACACTTTGAGTGCCAGGGCGTCATATGACGTCAGACACGCACTTGGCAATGATGCCAGAAAATAATATTGGCGTCATATGACGCCAGATGCTTTTTTTTCATATTACAGTAGTACAGTGTTGGATCTATGCGGTAACCAAGATACAGCCCTTTTGGACGATGGGACGGTCGTCATGCATGACAATTCAGTGGCGTCAGTTCAGAACAAGCTAAGGTATGGCAACATGACTGGTGTCTGGTGAAGACACCAGTCATGTTGCCATACCTTAGCAACAGGCACGATGAAAAGTACATTTTTATTATTTCCCCCTGTCAAGGTATGGCAGCTGCATACCCCTGCCATACCCAATTGACGCCCCTGCATGACATCACACGCTTATGTGACCAAATTCAAGCATGCTGATTGGCCGGTTCCCCCCAGAAACAAGGGTCTCAAAGAATTCAGTGACTTTTACCGTCCGGACACACAGCAATCAGAGGGAGAGAGAGATATATTGAGAGAATGAGCTAGAATTAGTTATAAAATCATTAGATGTAGTATTATTTAGAGAGATAGAGATAGAGAGAGAGATCGGAAGGTAGATGTTTTACCTAGGAGGAGTGGGGGAAGGGAAGGGCTAGTTTCTTTGTAGGTTGGGGCCGTCCATTTTGTAAAAAAAGAAAAAGAAAACGCCGTCCCAGTTACCGGACCGTTGCTCCGCTGATCAGAGAGCAAGTCATGGCCGCACATGGAGACCAAGCAGGCAGCCGAACCATGCCCCGTGGCCGTGGACACCAAGCCCGCAGCTGCCCAGCGCCGCCACCGACCATAATCAAAACCCGAAGCACCAGTTGGACTTTCGTTTGTTGCTGCGCGGCTGCGTTTGGGACTTGACTGAGGCGACGCGTGAGGATGAACGGTGATGCCGTTGAACGCTGATGCCGGCGATTTGAAGAGAATTCTGTGTTTTTGCTGCTGTGTCGGGGGAGCCAAGGAACGTCGCCAGCCATCCACAGTGGACGGAGGAGCTACGGCGGTGATCCGGACCGGAGGCAGGCTGTTTGGAGCAGTGTATCATCTTACGGCGCCCACCGGCTGCACCGATAGGTATGGCCCCGGAGAGCGGAGTTGCAGCGGGCGCTAATACACCCAAATGAGGCCGTGCGTGGACTTAGCCAAGGAGGACGACCCGGTCGCTGCGGTGCTCTGTCTCCCCCTGCCCTGAAGGAAGCACTGCTGAGGTGTGCTGCGATCAGCGAACCGGGTAAGCATTATAAAGCTATGCTTTTTACGTTTCAATATGTTCTATACGTCTGTCTGTCTTTCAATGTTATATGAGATCAGTGCTGTGTTCTGGGGACTCACCGGGGACTACCCTCCACACCTCGCCCGACTTGGGACACCCTCGCAGGCACGGCGCCGCCAGGCGCCGGCCTCTATACCTCCGTGATGGAGGAACAATAAAATATGAACGGCGTCTGCCCTCGTGAACCTTTCAAAGTAGCGTATTTGATAGGGATTATGTACTATAGCGTCTGCCCTGGCCAAACGAATAGTAGCTGATCGTATGCCCTCAAAAAAAGTCTAGAACACACCACTGTATGATATGCATAAAGTGTGTTCCTGTGGAAATGAGCCATGAATCTGTAGGTCTACTCTAATGCAAGCTTGTAATACATTCTTCAATCAATCAATAACCGATGTCAATAAGCCTGACCTGCTATTGTTTTTTTTCCACGTAGGGTGCATTTGGTAATATACAATTCAATTCAAAGGAGCGTTATTGGCATGAGAAAACATACGTTTACATTGCCAAAGCAAGTATCACACATACAATTAAAAAAACAGTTGAAAATATACAGTTGGAGGGGGTACAGCATTGTTCAAACAGAGCTATGTCGCATTGTCATTTTATATATATACAGGGTACAAATAGCAGCATTATTTTCCTCATAGTACATAAAGGTATCAGCTCTGTTTCATACTGTATGTGCAGTAGGTCTAGATGTCAATCCATGGTTTGTAGTAGGTGTATGAAGTTCCTCCAACTTCTTCCAGTAAGAATACATTTCTTTATAGTTTAGTTTTTTATTGTGTGTGTATACCTAGATAGATAGTTTAGTAATACAATCAGTGTGTGTGTGTGTGTGTGCGTGTGTGTGTGTGTGTGTGTGTGTGTGTGTGTGTGTGTGTGTGTGTGTGTGTGTGTGTGTGTGTGTGTGTGTGTGTGTGTGTGTGACATAATAATCTATCAAATCGATCTCAAATCTGTATCAAATTTGTATCAAAGCAGAGCCTATAGAATTCAGTGGCCACGTATATATACATATATACATTTGAAATTATTTAGACTAGTGAAAACAGCCGATCTACAAGCACACAACGCCTCGCTTGTAGATCTGCTGTTTTCACTACTTTTGTGCGACAGCCTTTGCTAAAGAACATACAAATTATACAGAAGCACGTTCATTTAGTATTTTGTATTTATTTCTATCATATACAGGGCCCGTGGAGTCTGACTGGATGGAGGAAGGATGGGAGCCCGATCTGCAACCAGACCAATGACAACGCAGAGGACAGTATGATGGCGGAGATAGCGAGAGCGGAGGAGTCAGGCATAGGTCATACACACTGTAGGTTCGCTGCCTGGACCAATGTCACTCTAGGGGAGCTGAAGAACTTTCTGGGACTTCTCTTCCTCACAGCTATCGTTCACAAGCCGGAGATTGCCATGCAGTGGTCAAAAAAACATTGCCATGCCGTACTTTCCCAGAACAATGGCAAGGAACAGGTACCAGGCCATTTTGAGGCACCTGAGGTACACACACACGCACGCGCACACACACACACACACACACACACACACACACACACACACACACACACACACACACACACACACACACACGGTGAACAGTACCATCTTTGACCTTGATTTGTGGTGCCTTTGACTCCTGAATGTTGGCTTGTTGAATGCCTTTTTTTGACTTTTATATTATTTTATTTATTCTTTACTTGCTGCACATTTATTTTATTTTACTTTTATCCAGTTATATTTTATTTTTGTGAAGTCATATTTGTGATTTTTTTTTTGGAAATATTTGTAAATATTGTTGAACATAAATATGTTCATGCTGGATGTGTGAGGTACTCACCAGGGTTAGGGTTCGATGTTGCCATAAAATAAAAGGTTGACATCGCTTTTCTGACTTTTTGTCTTCCTGACCTTCTAGACCAGGTAAAAACACAGTGAATTCACAGTGCATAGTTCTATCAAAATGTAAGGCAATTTCCACCTTCTGAGTCATTTCATACTTTTTCACTTTGCCCCCTTGAAACTAGACGATGGTACAATATTTTTTTCACTTTTTTTGCAGAAAATAAAGTAGGCATGCTATTCTTTCTGTCAAGGGTACTTGTGTTCCGTTACCATTTACCAATTTGTCGCTATGGCTTCCTAAAGTTTTTTTTCTTTGAACTCAAATATCTCAGAATCTAGATTTCTGAGGTTATTGACTGGTTTGCGCAGTGCGCACTCTCGAGCACCTATCTCCAAAACCGCTCACCGAAATCACTCCAAAATTTTTTTGGTAAAAAAAAAAATCCTCTTTTACCAAACCTCCCATTTTTGTTCCGATGTGAATATCGGATCATTTTCAATATATTCCCTGGAATCGGGGCAGAATGAATGGGACCTAATGGTGGCACTGGTAAGGGACGGGGGCCAGGGGGGGCTGGCATTCAAAGTGTTAACAGGGCAGTCAACGAGACAGACAGCACTTCCTGGTCACGTGATTTCGCGCTGCATTTTGGGAAATGGAGTTTGTTTCATCACCGCGGTAGCCAAGTACAGTAGCTACAGTACAGTATAGTTTACTGTACAACTCGTCAAACGCGTCGATGGGCACACGTAAACATCAAAGAGATTGGCGTGTGGGCACCACGTGGGCATTTAATGTGTTAAAAAAGTCTCTCTCTCTCTCTCTCTCTCTCTCTCCCCCTCCCCCTTCCAGGAGAAGGTCAGAGGTTACAGCCGTGCATACGACCTGTCGCGCTCGGAGAGACCTAAGCTACGCCGGCTGGCCGTAACCATGGCGACGGACGGACAGCCAATGGAGATGCTGGAAGAGCTGCTGGGCGTGGCCGTGGGCGGGGCCGGGCCCGGGGAGGGGGAGGGGGAGGAGGAGGAGGAGCTGTCAATCAAGACTGTCCTGCGGGATGCTGTGGAGAGAGTGGTGTCTGCACTGAGGTCAGAAATCATTTACTAGTACTTTTCTTACTTAACCCTTTCCAAGCCACGGGGAGCCTCTTAATATTAAAACCGTTTTATACCGGACGTCTGAGCAAGGAGTCTCAGCCGCGCCGTCTTTTACCGTACTGGGTCATTAAAACCGAAATAAATGATTTTTATCCGAAAATCGGCGATCGTCTAACCTTCCCTAGTCACCACTCGTCCATCGATAGCGCATGGCTCGTCTGACATGAAGCAGAAGTGACGTCAGGTCCATTCCTTCTCAGAGGCTCCTTGGCAGCCACCCATTTACTGTTTATACACGAGTGCTACTACAGCAGGAGTGCTGCGGGCTATGCGAGCGAAACTGTTCATATCTACTCTTGAGTCACACATGGATTATTTGAGCCGACATTTACGTGAACGGATCGCGCACGCGAAACACACAGGGACATGATGCGTCGGCCGAATCCCCCACTCTAAGCCAATGCAGATTGAGAATTTCATTGGGAACTGTGGTGAGTATACAACGGGGGATCGCGGTATGGTAATGGGGGATGAAGACCACGTGATTTAGCGCTGGATGTCTGGTAAAATGAATGCGGTTCAGATCATAATATAATAATAGAAATTTCACGGCTAATCTACCAACAACCATTCTATTTTGGCTGGCGAAGTGTTAAGTAAAAAAAATTTAGTACTTTTTCCACCACTGACTGTGGTGTAAAAAGTACTCAAATCTTTTACTTAAGTAAAAGTATTAATACGGCAATGTAGAAGTTACAAGTTAAAGTCCGGAATTCAAAATTTACTTGAGTAAAAGTACAAACGTATTGGCATCAAAATGTACTCAAAATACCAGAAATAAAAGTACAAACTGTTTGGAAAAAAGCAGATCAACAAGCTCACAGCATGTCACACCGCGACGCGTTGTGAACTTGTAGATCGGCTATTTTCAAATCGCCTTGGTATAAAATAGAGCTAAAGTGGATTAATGTACGTTTTATAATATAGTTATTTAGATTTGCAAAGTAACCAGTAACTAAAGTTGTCAAATACTTATCGCCGAGTAAAAGTACAATATTTGGATCCGAGATGTAGTGGAGTAAAAGTAAAAGTACTGAAAACTGGAAATACTCAAATAAAGTGAAAATACCTCAGAATTGTACTTAAGTAAATCTACTTCGGTGCTGTCTCACGTGGATCAAGTCCGCTTGAGACGGCGCGCCTCCGTCGTCGCCACCTTAACCGACGTGCTTTTTTTGATACACACGGACTGAAAGACCTGTGAAAAAGGGACTCCCATCTGTCTGTCTGTGTGTCTGTCTGGGCCTGATAGACAGGAAAACAGGGATTCCCAAGCACCTGTCAGACCGTGTGTGTGTGTGTGTGTGTGTGTGTGTGTGTGTGTGTGTGTGTGTGTGTGTGTGTGTGTGTGTGTGTGTGTGTGTGTGTGTGTGTGTGTGTGTGTGTGTGTGTGTGTGTGTGTGTGTGTGTGTGTGTGTGTGTGTGTGTGTGTGTGTGCGCGCGCGCGCGTTGTCGTGTTTGGAAGAGACAGGAAATTATAATTTTCAACATGAAATAAATTGCTGTGTCGCCTGTTTTACCAACTACTCATCATTGTGTGTGTGTGTGTGTGTGTGTGTGTGTGTGTGTGTGTGTGCATGAGCCTAGTAGCAACATGGAGTTGAGTCAGGGGAAATTACATTTTTTCTTTCCTCTGTCTCTGTGACAAATGCTCCTCCTCTGGAGATGCGCACGCACGCACGCACGCACGCACGCACACACACACACACACACACACACACAGGTGTACCAGGAAATCAGAGGGATTTGCCGTTGCAGGGTTTCCCCATGGCAGGTGTTTTGTCTTCTTATTGGTCACGTTCTTCTTATTTTGCCAATACGATTATATTTTACTCACCAATAAAAATCTTTCTTACTGGTCGACAAGATTCTATTTTACTGGCCAATAATATTCTATTTTACCGACCAATAATATTCTATTTTACCGACCAATAATATTCTTTTTTTACTGGTCAATAAGAATCTTTTTTACTCCGCCAGTAAGATTCTGTATTACTGTTCCAATAACAGCTATTTTACTGCTCAATAAGATCTATTTTACTGCTCAATAAGATCTATTTTGCCAGTCCTCATGGTGGCGCTATAACGGCCTGCTTCTCGTGTTGGCCTGTAACTCCCCAGCCATTTGTGCCAGACTATATTTTTTTGATACTACTCCAACAAATGTCGTCCAAAACATACTCAAATCAGTACAAATGAACTTTGGAGTCGAGTGATCAAGATGTATCTATCTGTCAGATTGTTGCAGATCCTATTCTAATTGGCTCTGACTGCCTTCCAAACTGTGCAGGTAGGCCACCCGGCCTGGTGGGGATCTGTGCTCCGAGGAGTGCCTTTGGCAATACAGTAGATTTGCATTGAGCTTGTAGATCAGATTTTCTTTATATGACTTTCGCTGCCTTTTCAATGGGAATGGAGTGGTTTCTTGACATTTGCGAGTTTCTGCAAAAATACTCTCTATTCTCCATAAAAATTAGACAAAACAGGGAAAGAAACATGTGGAAAAAATGCATATGCAGGACATTTTCAGGAAAAGAGCAGTAAATACTGAAGAGTTGAAACATCTGTATGTAGTAGGGCATTAACGACTTGTGATTTTTGCAAGTAAAAAGTTGAGTTGAAGACGACTTTATCGTTTGAAACCCTATTTTCACAATAGATTTTTTTTTCAACTTTGACTTTGACTTTCTCTGGTGGGAGTCGACTTGTGTAATGAAGTCGTGTGTGTGTGTGTGTGTGTGTGTGTGTGTGTGTGTGTGTGTGTGTGTGTGTGTGTGTGTGTGTGTGTGTGTGTGTGTGTGTGTGTGTGTGTGTGTGTGTGTGTGTGTGTGTGTGTGTGTGTGTTTCCAGAGGCGATGAGGACGCACTGACAAATTACCCACAACCCCTGGGGGTTCTGGAGGCCATGGTGACCTCTGTGCACAATGCCGTGCAGAGCGGGTAGGTTTTAATATTATCAATAATGTATTCGCCACCATGTTTACATGTTTTGGGTTGTTTACATAATGTTCACGGCCATCAAAAGTAGATTACCTTAAGTTGCATGATTTAACTCTTCTAGTGCTGATCCCGAACTAGTTCGGCTCATTTTGTCGGCAAGCATCGGCTTGCTTTGGTCCTTACCGTGAGCTGATTATTGAAAACGTAGGTGGTCCGAGGTCGTCCTACGTTTACTAACGTTACTATCGTCATTTTTCGCCGATTTCTTCAATGTAATCCAATGCAGTTGGCCAACTTTGAAACCCATTTTCTCTGAATCTATGCTTTTCTGGAAGAGGACAGCCTTTATTCGCGGCAAAATAGCCGAAAAATTTGCTTCTAACAATAACATGAGCCTATAGAGCTAATGGAAGCCAAGGCCTTCCGGCGCATAGTGATGACACGCACGAAAGTCATCGCACACATCACGGCTGCGCAGGGCTTGCGCAGCTACAGCGCTGTCTAAGGGGCTGCGCTGTCTAAGGGGCTTCGGCTGGCCATTGAGCAGGAGTTGGCTCCATCTAGTGGTGGCACTAAGTGGTTTAAAATGATCACATATCATTATCCATAGAACACGGTACAATCCGTATCCCTCCGGTGGAGGTATTTTTTAAACCCTTGCAGCTGCACAACCAGTAGTGACCGCTAAACACCTAGAATGAACATAGAACAAAGGACTGCTTAAATAGACCGCTTGAGATGCATTGTGGGTAAGAGGGCGTATGAGAATTGGCCAATGAGAATGAACATGAGGTGACAGACTGCTCTTGTGGGAGTGTGAATGAATTAACCAGGGAAGATAGCAACACCACATCCTGCCTCCTGTATACGAAAGAACTTCCACTGGCTCAATTAATAAAATAATGTGTCAAACAACAATGTCAAATTTTGTATTACGTATTAACACTTGGGTGACTGAAAAATCACTTCCTCTCTGGCTGCATTTATCAGTCAAATTGACAGGTAAATTCTCTCCCTTTTTGCCCAGGAGAGCAACAGCTCCTCTCCTGCTGCCAGCGGGGGTTCTATTGTCTGTTGTTCTATTGACAATATGGTTATTGAGTGGTATAATCGTATATTATTTCATACTTAGGAAACGTTTCAGAAGGGAAAAAGGGAGAGTTATTGCACTTTACGATCTCAAAATCTGCCAAAATGACCGCTTAGTCACCCGTGTGTTAATACACTGTACATTATACTGTATTAGGGGTCCGCTCATAACTTCCACCTCTCTCTCTCTCTCTCTCTCTCTCTCTCTCTCTCTCTCTCTCTCTCTCTCTCTCTCTCAGTAACAGTACAGTGATTTCAGATGTCTCTCTCTCTCAGTAACGGCGCAGTGATTCCAGAATGTCTCTCTCATTCTCAGTAACAGCGCGGTGAGCTCGGACGACCTGCTAGCGTGGCTGCGTCCGTTCTGCAGCGACGCGGCGCTGGCGGTGCGGCCGCGCATCCACGTTCTGCAGATCCTGGAGAACAACTTCAGCCTGGGAGAGAGCGACGTTCTGCTGCTGCTGCTCTACAGAACCCAGGCCGTTCTGAAAGACACGCAGGTAACAGAACCCAGGCTGTTCTGACAGAACCCAGGCTGTTCTGACAGAACCCAGGCTGTTCTGATAGAACCCAGGCTGTTCTGACAGAACCCAGGCTGTTCTGAAAGAACCCAGGTTCTTCTAAAAGAACCCAGGCTGTTCTGACAGAACCCAGGCTGTTCTGAAAGAACCCAGGTTCTTCTAAAAGAACCCAGGTTGTTTTAACAGAACCCAGGCTGTTCTAACAAAACCCAGGCTGTTCTGATAGAACCCAGGCTGTTCTGATAGAACCCAGGCTGTTCTAACAAAACCCAGGCTGTTCTAACAGAACCCAGGCTGTTCTGACAGAACCCAGGCTGTTCTGAAAGACACGCAGGTATGTTATGACAGAACCCAGGCTACCAGTCTCAGCCACCAGGGAGCCCTCTTGAGTAACCTGTCGTTTGAGTGGCTACTCATTGCTTGTCCATGCTGGTCAATTAATTAATGGCCCCACACAGCTAATATGTAAATAAATGTATGCACACAGCTCAGAGCAGGTAAAGTGTGAGGGTCCAGCCTCGTTAGCTAATTGGGAGAGCTCCCGATGTTTGGCAGGAAACGGCAGAAACCCCACAAGCTGCCAGTAGTCGAAATCAATGCGGAGAAGCAGGAGTAATTTCACCGTAACTTATGGGGTTTTGAAGGAAAATAAAAGGTTGTTTTCTAAACTTTTTGGTTAAGCTGTGAGCCTGGTGAAGGAGTGATATGAGGAACGTTGTAGTTTAGAAAGACAAATAATCTCAATTTGTCACGTATATGTCAGGCTTTGGGTTGGGTCGGGCTTTTATAATCCGGTAGGCAAGCGCAGCGCGGTAACATGATGTCTCTGTGACTGTGTAAGCTGTGCTGCACCGCTGCTACGCAACTTGACACAGTTGAGCGTGTGAGTGTGCTCCCGTGTGACTGTGTGTGTGTGTGTGGCGGTGGCTGCTGTGGCCAATGGGTGCTTCTCGATGTGGCAGAGCAGAGCGGAGGAGATCGTTGAAACCATTCACAGACACTTTTGTATATCCTAATAATATCATAGACGTAGTGTGAATGTTGTAGCTATAACAGCCTGTACGCCTCCTGCCTGATTTAGCGGCGGCCGTCAGCTGTGTTTTCCAGCGAGGCTCCGATGTTTATTTGTTCCATAATTATTTAGGACGGTGCTTGCTACAGAATCTTTTATATAAGTAAAGACAGTTGGATAATGGTAGGATGACTCTGTTCTTAACGAATCACCAATATTGTATGAGAAAAAAAGGCTGCTGCCGTCTGCATCAACTAAGCTTGTTCAGAATGTCGGTCTTCGGGCTGGGCCCGTCTCCAATTGTCAATTGTGTATCGGGCTTTGGGTGGGTCCGGGCTGAAATTCTGTAGGGCTGGGTTGGGCCGGGCTCACTTTTTTAGGCCCGATTCAAGCTCTACTCTATACTGCCTCCCCCTGGCACCTGATGGAGGGGAAAGGAACTGGTTGGAATAACGTGTTCCTTCCACGCGCTATGTCCAAACCGGGGAAATCCCCACTGTCAGGTGAAAAGAAGCGTCTTGGACTCCTCACGCATGGAGGGAAGCATGAGGTCAGTCTGCTTCTCTCCCCAGGTTGCAGAGGGAGAGCAGCGCCCAGGATCACAGCTTGAGTTTTCGGATGCCATTTAGCCAATGAGGAACCAGCATGTTGGCGATGTCACCTTTATGCAGCTTCCTCATTGGCTAAAAGCAGTTTTTTTCCTGCTTCCTCATTGGCTAAATGTTACGTATGATGTATGCCCACAAGATTCATCTGTTCACTTGCGCTGATAACAATATTGTGTTGCCCTTCAGGCAACCGCACTAATAATAACTAGAAAGATGCAATTGGAAATTGCAAGTGTGGTTGCATATTTATTGTCTGCATACGTTACCACTCGACTAAAGAGCCACGCTCCCTATTTAACAGCGCCTTACACACCGTATATATAGCCTACAGTTGTCCTCCCTACCTGAAAGCTTGTCCACAGGCACCAGTCAGGAGCTAGGCTGGGGGGACCCCTGCGACCAGGCCGGAAACGCCCTGTCCACTACCAGGCTTTAGGTGTACAACGTCCGCGGAACTGACGGAGTATTCCGCTGTCATGTTCTAAAAAATCAAACCTCGGTTCGAAGTGAAGCGGTGAACCTTTATTCTATGTGTTCTAGAGTTATGAACTCTGTGATCTATACATCTATACAGTTATGGACTCTGTGATCTATTCATTCTTTATATATTCTGAATTCTACATTCTTTATATATTCTGAATGAATATATAAAGAATGGAGGGCCAAATTATCGTGTGAAGCTTGAACAATCCTCGAAGTATCCATTCATCAGACCGGGAGGGACACTACACACATATTCTGGACGTACGGGACAGATAAAACCTGTTCATTCTGAACTGAAATGGCCATATATGGACATGGGACTTTTTGAAAAAGCCTATTCATTCTGGACTGATATTCTGGACGTACGGGACAGAAAAAACCTATTCATTCTGGACTGGAGTGACCATATATGGACATGAGGTGACATACATTGTGTTTTTGAAAAACCCTGTTCATTCTGGACTGAGATCACCATATATGGTAATTAAACGGACATTCTGTTTTTGAAAAAGCCTGTTCATTCTGGACTGAAATGACCATATATGGGCGTGATACACACAAAGCCACTCATATGAAGCGGTGAAAACCGCTTCCTATGGCTACAGGAAGTGGTTTTCACCGCTTCAAAAATAGAAAATTAATACAAATAAAAAATCACACCCAATGTGAAGTGAGCGGTGGTCGTGCTTGCATAACGTCTTCAATTGGTAATTGGTGATGTAATACAGGCTACACACACACATTGCTATGGTAAAACGCTGAGGAAAAAGACTAGGATATAGGTCTAGGATGTAATTGGTGATGTAATATGGCTACACACACACATATTGCTATGGCAAAACGCTGAGGAAAAGTGGCTACAGATAGGTGTAGGATGTAACTGGTGATGTAATGTGATGTAATATGGCTACACACACACACACACATATTGCCATGGCAAAACGCTGAGGAAAACACATTGCTCTGGCAAAACGCTGAGGAAAAGTGGCTACAGACACACGCACAGCCACTCTATGGAGCGGTTTGCCACCGCTCAAAAATAAAAACATTGGAAATCTACTGTCTTGCCAATAGCAGGACGTGTGAAGTTTTGACACATCTGTAGCTGAAAGTTGCACTAAGATAAGTGACCAAGAGGATTTTCAACTGTAGATGAAAGTTACTAAGATAAGTGACCAAGAGGCGTTTCGGGGGTCTTTGTCATGGAACAGTTTGTGAACAGCTGTCTTTATGAGGAGGTAATTCTCGAGCCATGTGTAACTCCATAGTTGGGCAAGACTGACGTCATATTTGATGTGGTGGGAGTTCAGTCAACCTGACTTAAAGCTCATTACACAGAGTATGAGGAGCATTAGACAAAGAGAAGAGAGCCCCGCACTGAAATACCCACTATTAGATCACACGAAGAAAGATAAACCCAATTTCATCATAAACATTCCTGCATTGTAAAGACAATCACCACTTGTTGAAGACCACTAGTTAAGGAGGATACCAAACGTATATCTGTCAATAGTTTCATCTCTGAGATGGTTCATCAGTTCAGGAATCATGAGGGGGGCGAAGGATATGAAGCAAAGACAGAGGCTGACGTTCAGCAGATGATCCAGGAGAGACAAGTGAAGATTCAGGAGGTCAAACACTCAGTAGAGCTCAGCAGGAAAGATGCAGACAGAGTGATAGCAGACAGTGTGCAGTTCTTCACTGCTCTGATCAGCTGTATTGAGAGGAGCCGGGCTGAGCTCATTGGTGTGATTGAAGAGAAGTATAAAACTACAGAGAAACAGGCTGAAGGCTTCGTCAAAGAGCTTCAACAGGAAATCACTCAGTTACAGAAGAGAAGCTCTGAGCTGAAGCAGCTCTCACACACTGAAGACCACCTCCACCTCCTCCAGAACTTCACATCCATCAACACCCATTCACCCAAAAAGGACTGGACAAAGGTCAATGTCCATCAGTCTCCATATGTGGGTACTGTGTGGACAGCTGTGGCTCAGCTGGAGAAGACACTAGAGAAGACACTCAGTCAAGAGATGAAGAAGCTGTGTGATGCTGAGCTTGGTATCATCCAGAAATACGAAGTGGATGTGACTCTGGACCCTGATACAGCTCATCCCAAACTCATCCTGTCTGATGATGGAAAACAAGTGAGCCATGGAAACATAATGAAGAATCTCCCAAACAACACAGAGAGATTCTCTCCATGTGTCAGTGTCTCCGGAAAACAAAGCTTCTCCTCAGGAAGGTTTTACTTTGAGGTTCAGGTTAAAGGGAAGACTGTGTGGGATCTAGGAGTGGCCAGAGAGTCCATCTACAGGAAGGGATCAATCAAATCGAACCCCAACAATGGTACATGGATTATAGGGTTGAGGAATAGAAATGACTACTGGGCTCATGCTGGGCCTGCTGTCCTCCTCCCTGTAAGAGAGAAGATCCAAAAAGTGGGAGTGTTTGTGGATTATGAGGAGGGTCTGGTCTCCTTTTATGATGTGGAGGCCAGAGTTCATCTCTGCTCTTTCACTGGCTGCTCCTTCACTGAGAAACTCTATCCATACTTCAGTCCTGGTCTTAATGCTGGTCGTAGAAACTCTGCTCCTCTGACCATCTCTCCTGTCAACATGGATGCTGGTCTTTGAAGTTGCCACCTCCAGTAAATTAATTTAGAAATAAATGGTGCATACGTATATGCAATAGAAGCTGACTCCACATATGCATTGAGAAAACGTATAAATAAATAAAAATACATAAATACATAAAAAAATGCATTTACCGGTAAGTGCTTGAGCCTGACAGTAAGTCTTTTTTGCCAAATGTATTATTAATTTACAAACTAGAATCAGACATCCACTCCAATATGGTTCCCTTACCCAAACGGTGACGTGGAAAAGTTTTTTTTTTTTTTTCACCATTAACACTTCGCCAGCCGAAATAGAATGGTTGTTGGTAGATTAGCCGTGACATGTCTATTATTGTATTATGATCTGAGACATAATATTATGTTTATAAACATGAGCCCGCCACCCCTCCTACTTGGACCGTGCCGTTGTTTTTTTCTTTTTTTTCAATCCCCGGTCGTTTGCTCACCATGAATATCTGGATCTCCAGAGTGGAGGTTTAGGCCGAGGCATCGTCTCCCCGTGCGTTTCGCGTGTGCGATCCGTGTGCATATAATCCAAGCATATGGTCCAGGTATGACTGAACGGTCGATGTGAGCATTTTGGCTAGCTTAGCCCTTAGCACTCCAGCTATGCTAATGTAATCGTCTAAACAGTAAACGGACGGCTGCAAGGAAGCTTGAAGAAGGAAAGGACCTGACGTCACTTCTGCTTCATGTCAGAGCAGCCATGAGCTATCGATGGACGAGCGGTGACTAGGGAAGGTTAGACGATCGCCGATTTTCGGATAAAAATCATTTATTTCGGTTTTAATATTAAGGGGCTCCCCATGGCTTGGAAAGGGTTAAGAACTTTTTCTTTCTTTTTTTTCACAACTGGCAACCAGGATGGCACCATTTTCATGCCTCGACACCCACAAACTCGTATTTGAACTGGGGACCCTGGCCCCCCACCCTGAAGCATTACATTTTGTATAACACGGTTCTATGGTTCTATTGTGAAAATAGCAGATCTACATGCTCACAACTTTGTTGAGCGCGCTGCGGCACCAGTTCCTCGGCCGTTCAACGTCTTGTCTTTCATACGGAGAAGAAAAAATAAAACCGCGGGCGAAGCCTGAGTCAGATACAAGTCCATATAGAACATGGGGATGGGGATAAACGAAGGGAGGAAAAGCTATTTGACTGATCCCAGATAGAATGGATGTGAGCTAGGAAGTGAAAGTCGTTCTGATTGTAATAGATTTACAGATCCGGAATCAATGGGACTACAAAGAGTCTCCTCAAATTATTGGCTTAGGAATGCGACAAGAACAAAAATAAACTAGAAAAATATTGTTCCTTCGAAACAATTGTGGGCTCGCTTCAAGCCAGAAAACAATGGCTATAAAAGTACAAAATGTCAAGATCGCAGGCAGTGCTCTCTTTGACGTTACTGACGTCAAAGATTGGTCCATTTTGTTCCAAAAATGTGTTGTGCAAAAGTTGACCCGCTGGTGGCGCTATAACAGGCCAATGTAAGAAGGGTGGTATCTGTTCCTTGACATATTGGGAATGTGCTTGCAAAATTTCACGCACATTGCAGGCTGTGTTCATGATTTGAGGTGTTTTTGGCTTTGGCCACTTTATCGCTGCTTGCAGCTATATTCATTATTATTATTTTTTTGTGTGTGTGCACTTCATAGGCATATTAGATAAAGGTCCTTAGATTGTGTGTAGAATGTTTCATGCAAATTGCAAAAAAAAAATTCTAACGGGTTTAAGCGTTTCACAAACTGCTCAAAATGATATAGCGCCCCCCTTTGGCCAATTGGGGTAAGATTGGTTTTAGTGATATTTGGACTAACACTCTACATCTTTGCCAAATGCCATGAACATGTTACTTTGCATGTATGATTTAGAGGCAGAAGAATAATTTGCATAAAACTGCAATATTCATTGAATTTATTTAAAAAAGCATGTTTCAATTTTAAAGAAATCCGATCTGACAGATCTTTAGATATCGGTCCAAAGTTCACGTAAAAAAAGTTTTGTGCACGTGGAGCGAAAATTCCAGAATAAAAGCGGATTTACGCGTTTTACAAACTGCTCAAAATGGCGGAAAATCGAAGGGCGGAGCTTACTTAACAACGACACAGATGTCTTCCACTTGAGTCAAAGCACGCGTGTAACAAGTTGCATGTCTTCAAACGAAACGAGTCATGACTTATGCCCGTTTGAAGTTTGAATTTTCAAACGCTTCGTATAGCGCCCCCCTTTGGCCGATTGGAATAAAATTGGTTTCAGTGATACTTTGACTAACCCTCCACATCTTTGCCAAATGCCATGAACGTGTAACTTTGCATGTATGATTTAGAGGCCGAAGAATAATTTGCATAAAACCGCAATATTGATTGAATTATTAAAAAATTATATTTCACTTTAAAAAAAATCTGGTTGATCAATCTGACCGTATTGGTCCAAAGTTCATGTGAAAAAAGTTTTGTGCACTTGACGCGAAAATCCCAGGAGGAGATAGATTTTTACTGTTTTTCATATAATTCCGAATTGTGGGAGACCTAAAGGTCAGAGGTCAAAAGTTAGAGGGTAAAAGTTGTTCGGCATGAGGAGACGCATACGTGTATACAGGTTTCATGGCTGGACCTCAAACACAGCATGAGCTATACCTGTTCAAAGTTCGCACTTTCGAAGGCTTCCTACAGCGCCACCATTTGGCCGATTGCTATAGAAAATAATAGCACACTTCGCCACTGTAAACTGAACACATTGATGTTTTTATTTTCATTTTCTCACTAAGTATGTAGGAGTTGAAAGCGGACAAAGTATTGAGGAGAACTTGATATGCTCTGGTTGATAGATAAATAATGACAATATCTAAAGTGTGCTCGCCTTATAGGCGAGCCCACAATAAATAACGGGGTGTGTAATCAATATAAAAAAACTAGTAATTCTTGGCATGAACTACTCCTTTAAGGTTTTAACTGTACGCTCTGTCATGCATCAGATAAATTAATTTTAGTTTTCAAAGATGCTCTGAAATACCCATTGGAAATCTACTGTCTTGCCAATAGCAGGACGTGTGAAGATTTGACACATCTGTAGCTGAAAGTTACACTAAGATAAGTAAGTGACCAAGAGGATTTTCATTTGTAGCTGAAAGTTACACTAAGATAAGTGACCAAGAGGCGTTTCGGGGGTTCTTGTCATGGGAACAGTTTGTGAACAGCTGTCTTTATGAGGAGGCTCATTCTGGAGCCGTGTGGAACTCCATATTTGGGCAAGACTGACGTCATAATAATGAGGCGAGAGTTCAGTCAGTTTGACTTAAAAGCTGATTACACAGAGAGTGATGAGCATTAGTCAAAGAGAAGACCGAGATAGACTACTAGAGCCCACGTATAAAGATAAACTATTCTGCTGTAATCACATCATAAACATTCCTGGATTGTAAAGACAGCCACCACTTGTTGAAGACAGCCCAGGACCACTAGTTAAGGAGGAGACCAAACGTATATCTGTCAATAGTTTCATCTCTGAGATGGTTCATCAGGTCAGGAATCATGAGGGGGGCGAAGGATATGAAACAAAGACAGAGGATGACATTCAGCAGATGATCCAGGAGAGACAAGTGAAGGTTCAGGAGGTCAACCACTCAGTAGAGCTCAGCAGGAAAGATGCAGACACAGTGATAGCAGGCAGTGTGCAGTTCTTCACTGCTCTGATCAGCTGTATTGAGAGGAGCCGGGCTGAGCTCATTGGTGTGATTGAAGAGAAGCAGAAAACAACAGAGCAACAGGCTGAAGGCTTCGTCAAAGAGCTTCAACAGGAAATCACTCAGTTACAGAAGAGAAGCTCTGAGCTGAAGCAGATCTCACACACTGAAGACCACCTCCACCTCCTCCAGAACTTCACATCCATCAACACCCCTTCACCCAAAAAGGACTGGACAAAGGTCAATGTCCTTCAGTCTCCATACGTGGGTACTGTGTGGACAGCTGTGGCTCAGCTGGAGAAGACACTAGAGAAGACACTCAGTCAAGAGATGAAGAAGCTGTGTGATGCTGAGCTTGGTATCATCCAGAAATACGTAGTGGATGTGACTCTGGACCCTGATACAGCTCATCCCAAACTCATCCTGTCTGATGATGGAAAACAAGTGAGCCATGGAAACATAAAGAAGAATCTCCCAAACAACAAAGAGAGATTCTCTACATGTGTCTGTGTCTCCGGAAAACAAAGCTTCTCCTCAGGAAGGTTTTACTTTGAGGTTCAGGTTAAAGGGAAGACTAGGTGGGATCTAGGAGTGGCCAGAGAGTCCATCAACAGGAAGGGATCAATCAAAACGACCCCCAAAAATAGTTATTGGACTATAGGGTTGAGGAATAGAAATAAGTACTTGGCTTATGCTGTCCCTACTGTCTTCCTCCCTGTTAGAGAGCAGGTCCAGAAAGTGGGAGTGTTTGTGGATTATGAGGAGGGTCTGGTCTCCTTCTATGATGTGGAGGCCAGAGTTCATCTCTACTCTTTCACTGGCTGCTCCTTCACTGAGAAACTCTATCCATACTTTTGTCCTGGTCTTAATGCTGGTCGTAGAAACTCTGCTCCTCTGATCATCTCTCCTGTCAACATGGATGCTGGTCTTGGTGGGGGGACAGTCTTTGAAGTGCCACCTCCGGTAAATTAATTTAGAAATAAACGGTGCATACGTACTGTATATGCAATAGAAGCTGACTCCACATATGCATTGAGGAAACGTATAAATACAAATAAATTAAATACATAAAAAAAATGTGTTTAAGTACAGTGCTTGAGCCTGACAGTACATGTCTTTTTTGCCAAATGTATTATTAATTTACCATCTAGAATCAGACATCCACTCCAATATGGTTCACTGACCCAAACGGTGACATGGAAAATATTATTATTATTTTTTTGCAAAAGTCACCATTAAGACATTTTTCTTTCTTTTTTTCACAACTGGCAACCAGGATGGCACCATTTTCATGCCTCGACCCCCACAAACTCGTATTTGAACTGGGGACCCTGGCCCCCCACCCTGAAGCATTACATTTTGTATAACACGGTTCTATGGTTCTATTGTGAAAATAGCAGATCTACATGCTCACAACTTTGTTGAGCGCGCTGCGGCACCAGTTCCTCGGCCATTCAACGTCTTGTCTTTCATACGGAGAAGAAAAATAGATAGAATGGATGTGAGCGAGGAAGTGAAAGTCGTTCTGATTGCAATAGATTGCCGATCTAATGGGACTACAAAGAGTCTCCTCAAATTATTGGCTTAGGAATGCGACAAGAACAAAACTAAAAAATAACGGGGTGAGTAATCAATATAAAAAAAGGAATTCTTGGCGTGAACTACTCCTTTAAGGTTTTAACTGTACGCTCTGTCATGAATTAGATAAATAAATGAAAATTGTAGTTTCTCAAAGATTTGATGGCTTACCTTGTGTTGCCAGTAGAGGTCACGCTTTTTACATCGTAACACAGACTGTGGAGGAAACCATGCAAGGCTCCAACCTGCTCATCAGAAGGTTAGGGGTTCAGTGTCTTGCTCAAGGACAGGGAACTGACGTGTATGGAACTGGGAGACAAAAATGATGACTCATCACTAAACCATTGTTTTGTGGGGCCATTTCTAGCCCAATGAAAGTTTTTTGTGCAAAACAAATGCTTTCAATGGATTCAGAATCAGGACAAAGCTCTAGTTAGACTCCTCACATCCTACTTAAAGATTTTTTTCTGGGTATTTTCCTCCTGTATAGAAAGTCGATTGGAGCCCAACTTGATATGGATAATTCTATGGGTAACTTTAAACAAGAGAATACCAGCACTCACGGAACAGTCATTTAAGGCACTTTTATTATGATTATGTTGGCGTGGCACGCCGCAGAGTAAACAACGTACGCGTTTCGGCGTATAGCCTTCCTCAGCGTTGTGTAACAGTCACCGGAAAGTGTCACTTTTTATAGAGTCCGCGGTAAAGACACTTCCCGTGTCTGTGTAGAAGTTCCTAACCTCAGACCAACATATACCCAAGTGCAGTCATAAAGCAAATAAAACTTCCTTTCATTATACATAGAGTTAGAGTATCAGAGTCAATCCATAGAAAATCAATTACATTAATTATGCATAGAGAGTCATAATAATTCCATAGAATATCATTAATTTAAGAAAATCCCAGGTACATTTAAAGAAACAAGTCATAAAGTTCTCTACAAACTACATTAAGGCCCATCTGGTCGAGTCCTTAAAAAGGAAAGGTAGACCTAGGTTTTCGGGACTTGGTTAGACAAGTATGTTTTCTAAAAAAGAAAAAAATAACAAAAACGTAGTGTGCTGCTGCTGCTGGAGGAAACAAATAAAATAAAAAGAGAATTCATTCTAAAAGGGTTGTAAACCTATTATAGGGTCTCACATCTCAGAAGAGATTCAGTGTAATTCACGTCCACCCCTCTCTTTAAGGGTTGTTATTCGCTCTACAAGACACTAGGACACAAAGGCTTTTAAAGATATACCACATCAAAGCCTCGTCAGACTCGACCAGATGGGCCTTAATGTAGTTTGTAGAGAACTTTATGACTTGTTTCTTTAAATGTACCTGGGATTTTCTTAAATTAATGATATTCTATGGAATTATTATGACTCTCTATGCATAATTAATGTAATTGATTTTCTATGGATTGACTCTGATACTCTAACTCTATGTATAATGAAAGGAAGTTTTATTTGCTTTATGACTGCACTTGGGTATATGTTGGTCTGAGGTTAGGAACTTCTACACAGACACGGGAAGTGTCTTTACCGCGGACTCTATAAAAAGTGACACTTTCCGGTGACTGTTATACAACGCTGAGGAAGGCTATACGCCGAAACGCGTACGTTGTTTACTCTGCGGCGTGCCACGCCAACATAATCATAATAAAAGTGCCTTAAATGACTGTTCCGTGAGTGCTGGTATTCTCTTGTTTAAAGTTACGTTCCCGACCGTGCACCCGGTAAATTGCCCAGAGAAGAGAAGAGAAATGGAGTCGTGCTTGCTTCCTCTATGTAAAGATGTTCTTGACCCGAGCGACGCACCTCCCGCGGCACGGCACACTGCAGTTTCACCAAGACGGACCAGGGGATCTACAAAATCACAGACGCGACGACTCCTGATCCAGAGAGATGACCGTCTTTGTATGACCACCGTGAAGGAACCAAGCCCACGGAGGTCTTCACATCACGCTTCTCACCTGATAAAGGACGCCACGCTGTGGACGCTACAACACCGTCTACACCCTGGGAAGAAGACTGACTCGAATCTCCGGTTTGACAAAAAACCTATTTGTAAGAAGCCTTTTTTGGCCGTTTCAAGTGACTTGGGTTGACTTCAACGAAACCCTCTGGTTCCTGTCTGGTGATGACTTTGACACGATTACTAAGAATGAATTCTCTTATTCAACCATTGGCTATATGCTGAAGAAATACTTGACAATGAACCTTAGCGCGGAAATAAGACACTAAGAGGCTATTATAGACTCTAAATGTATTTTCCTGTATTCTTTGATTGCTTTTTGAGATTGACCGTATATGAGTGGTTTCTAAATATACTAGAATGTGTTATTTTAATAATATATATTCTGACGAGGCTTTGATGTGGTATATCTTTAAAAGCCTTTGTGTCCTAGTGTCTTGTAGAGCGAATAACAACCCTTAAAGAGAGGGGTGGACGTGAATTACACTGAATCTCTTCTGAGATGTGAGACCCTATAATAAGACAAGCTTTATTTACTTGTTCTTTAGGCTTATATTGTTTGTTGAGGTTTACAACCCTTTTAGAATGAATTCTCTTTTTATTTTATTTGTTTCCTCCAGCAGCAGCAGCACACTACGTTTTTGTTATTTTTTTCTTTTTTAGAAAACATACTTGTCTAACCAAGTCCCGAAAACCTAGGTCTACCTTTCCTTTTTAAGGACTCGACCAGATGGGCCTTAATGTAGTTTGTAGAGAACTTTATGACTTGTTTCTTTAAATGTACCTGGGATTTTCTTAAATTAATGATATTCTATGGAATTATTATGACTCTCTATGCATAATTAATGTAATTGATTTTCTATGGATTGACTCTGATACTCTAACTCTATGTATAATGAAAGGAAGTTTTATTTGCTTTATGACTGCACTTGGGTATATGTTGGTCTGAGGTTAGGAACTTCTACACAGACACGGGAAGTGTCTTTACCACGGACTCTATAAAAAGTGACACTTTCCGGTGACTGTTATACAACGCTGAGGAAGGCTATACGCCGAAACGCGTACGTTGTTTACTCTGCGGCGTGCCACGCCAACATAATCATAATAAAAGTGCCTTAAATGACTGTTCCGTGAGTGCTGGTATTCTCTTGTTTAAAGTTACGTTCCCGACCGTGCACCCGGTAAATTGCCCAGAGAAGAGAAGAGAAATGGAGTCGTGCTTGCTTCTTCTATGTAAAGTAATTCTATGGGTAAACTTCAAAATAAAGTTTGGTACCCAAGGCTAAGATCCATCGTTAGGTCCTAAAGAAGCCTCAAAAAAAGTTTTAGCCGCTTCGTTTCGATAATTTTGTTAAGCCAACCCACTATTGTGGCTTATTGCTTCATTATCTTGGGGGTGGTGTCCTGAAAAGGTTGAAGACCCCTGCAGTAGTTCATCCTCTGGTTGTCCTTCCTTCCAGGTGTCCATGGAGGACGTGGAGAACGAGGACCAGAGACACGCCCTCTTCCTGGACTTGCTGGGCCGCGCCCGCAAGTGGGAGGAGTTTCAGTCTCTGATGCTCCTCCTCCAGGCCTGGCCGCCCATGGCCAAGGAGGAAGTGTAAGAACGCAAGCACACACACACACACACACACGCACGCACGCACTCACGCACGCACCCACAGCGTCCCGCAGCGGGAATCGAACCCAGGACCTTCTAGCTGTGAGGCGAAGCGCTAACCAAGCCAAGGAGGAAGTTAGTTCACCCCCCCAAAAAATGTGTAAATTGGGGGTAAATTTACTATAATCAATTCTTTGTCTTAGGAATGCAACAACTACAAATAATTCTTGTTAAACTGAGTCTCCATGGCGAGGGTAATTAATAGAAAAAAAGTCATTTTGGGGGTGAACTACTCCTTTAAGAGCGCACACGTCACAGACACGCAGACACACGCACACACACACAAAGCATAAACCCTGTAGATGTGTTCTACTATAAGAAAACGAACGTTCATCGCCATTGCATCTGCCTGACAATCAGCAGGCAACCACGTATAAATCACGTGTTAACACAAGACACATGTACAACACACACTCCTTTTCTCCTTATTTGTTCTTGGACTGTACTAAAAGTTTACAGTTTACAGTTTAGGCATTTAGCAGACGCTTTTAATCCAAAGCGACTTACAATAAGCAGGTAATACATCACTATAATAAACAAGATAGTATGTCAGTACATCAACAGCAATATAACAAATGCAAATGAATATCTATCTACAAAAACAATATAATCAGTCAAGAAAAAAAAAGGTTCCTGAAAACCTAAAAACAAATGCTAACTAGCTTCATGTATGGTCATTGAGTGTTACAGTAGTGCTAAGGGTTTAGGTAGAGTCTGAAAAGGTGAGTCTTCAGTCCACGGCGAAGGAATGAATCCGTTTTTACGTCTGGAAACTCCCGCCCAGGACAGGCTTTAGACGCGCCTCCTCAGGAGACTTGGCTCAGAGATCTGAAGCCATTTGATTTGGCGCTGGGAACCCGTTGAGACCGCATGCCCTTGATGACGTCCACCCCAGGCAGGGTTTGAACTAGAGCCCGACTGATATATCGGTCGTTTTTGGACCCCGATGTCGGTATCGGTCATTATCTCTCCGATGTATCGCTCGTTAGTAATAAGTAATATTAGACCACCAGTTGATGACATTTAGCCACTCAGACCCAAAACTTAGAATATATCGTCGTTGCCGGGTGGAAACCTTGTTTGTCGGGTGAAAACCTTGTATGTCCAAAACCGTTCGTTTTGTATTCATCATTTTAAAAATGAACTAAACTAGTGAAAATAGCAGATCTACAAGCACACAGCACCTCGCACCGCGAGGCGTTGTGTGCTTGTAAATCGGCTGTTTTCACTACTTTTGTGCGACAGCCTTGTATGATGAAGCAGGGCTTTGCTTGGTGAAAAAATGTTGAAACTTGAAACTTGGAGATACAAGGTTTCTGCCCGACAGTGACGATATTGTCGTTGCCCGTAAGGATCCATTGGGTTTCATTTTACACTCATGAGTTAACGATCTTATAAAGGGTCCATTTTGCTGGGGACCACCTGGAAACCCCTCAAGGACCACTCGTGGTCCCCAGACCATTGGTAAAAAAAAAGAAGAAAAAAAAAAGATTTTGAAAGTAATACGTTTTTGAAATTTAGGCTATTGATTATTATTTTATATTATTACAAAACATCGGTTAAACATCGGCAATCGGTGGTCTAGCACTCTCCATCGGCAAACATCGGCATCGGTCCAAAAATATGGCATCGGTCGGGATCTAGTTTGAGCCCACGACCATCTGCAAGAAAGGCGTGTGCACTAACCGCTACACTGGGGCTGCCTGCACCAAGGAAGGAATACAAAATAAAATGAATGTAGCCAGAGGGAATCAAAAAAGAAACGGCACACTCCCATGTCAGACGTGTGTTTTCCCCCCTGTCATCCATAACATCATGAGCTGTTTGTTTCTCCTGCCAGTGAAAAACAAACGCTCCCTCTCTCATTATGGAGGTCATTCCGTGGCAGCGTTCCCGGACACGCCAGGCTTGTTGTTCTATGGAGGCTGTTAAATGCCAAAGGGAAGACTCACATTGTCGTTTCCAGAGTATAAAATGTTTAATCCTGTTGTTAAACAGCCTCCCTTCCCTGCTCAGTGTGTTGACTTCTGATCTCATCAGGTCATAAGTGGTGAGATTCTATGCCCTGTAATCTTCACTGCTTTTACTCACACGCACGCACGCACGCACACACGCACACACGCACACACACACACCAAATAAATGAGCAGTGAGGGTTTAACTGTACTCCATCCGTAGATGAAGGAGCGTCATTATGATGATGATCGTCTCTTATGGGAAACACACAATGTTTGGGGAAAGAAAATGAATAATACCGCTGAATATGTAGCTTGTATTGTCTAACTGATTCCACACACACACACACACACACACACACACACACACACACACACACACACACACACACACACACACACACACACACACACACAAGCGCACGCACACACACGCTCATGAATGATAAAACACACATGTACTCCCATGAACATACACACGTCCCATACTGTGTTCACACATTAATGAGCTCTCTAAGCTCACCTCAGGAGACTTAGGCACGCACGCCCACGCACGCCCACGCGCGCGCACACACGCACGCACGCACGCACGCACGCACGCACGCACGCACGCACGCACGCACGCACGCACACACACACACACACGCACGCACGCCCCCGCGCTCACGCACAGGCACTTGCATGGAATGCCTTGCGTGGAATGAGGAGAGTGTGGAAAGCCGACACGGGAGAAGACAGATACGGAGGTGCTTTATCCATCCCTGAGGGGGATTAAGGTGTTACAGCAGCTCTCATAGAGACATCAATAAAACATTATAATAATACAATAGAATCATCTAAAACAGGCATCTAATCATAGTCGACCTACAATGGGTCCAACGTCTTGAATTCAACATCCCCTCCATCTTAATACGCCTGGTCCAGCCAACCAGATGAGGAGTTGTTCTGTACGGTGCGGGGACGTGCAGAGAATGTTAGAATGTTTGTCCATGGATTACATACCAACGACTTATTTGGGTTGTTCCTTTTAGGCAGGGTGTTTAACTGTACTTGTACTGTACTACAATACTTCTATTGTATTGACTATACTTGTACTGTTCTCCATTTTTGTCTAACAATAATCAGTCAATCAATCAATCAAAAAAGAGAGGCAGGGGCTGACATTTCTAAAAGGGAAGATAGCAGACCTCCAAGATCACAACGCGTTGTGAGCTTGGAGGTCGGCTATTTTCTACACATTTCTTGATTTCAACATAAGACGCTGCGTTCAGGTTCAGGAGAGTTTGGACAAGGCAATTAATTCTCTTGAACGCTGCCTTCAGTTATGGCATGGAAAGGAGGGCATTTGCTTTTCTTTCACCATAGTAAAAACTGCATTCATGGTCTGGAGAGAGGACACTTTTTACAGATGCATGCTGTTAACTGCATGCAGAAAAGAGCCTCGACAGGTGCTTGCCTTTTTTTATTTTATTTTGTATTACCAGGGACACAACACTTTTCTCATCCACCTTAACAAACCAAAAGCAAATTTTCATCTGTAGTCCCTGAGCTGTCAAAGAGGTGGTGCCATAGTTTTGTACTTTTTCTGTTTTGCAGGCGTCTGTGGAGTTAACATTACTCTAATACAGTGGTTCTCAATCTTTTTAGCTGCAGTACCCCCTTACACTGATTTCCGAAGCCAAGTATCCCCTTCCCCTGACTACAGCAAAACAGTTCTATTACCATTACATTCAAGATAAAATAGCATAATGGCAAATAAACATTGCTTTCTATTCAATAACAGTTACTAATAGTCAAGTAATTGATGTAATTTGGTTTAGAAATGTGCAGATGAGCAGTTTCGCGCCATCTCTGTCAATGTTTTATCATTAACCATAACAGTAAAATACAGATTCCCATGTTCTAGTTTTTCTCAGTACCCCCTGCAGTACCCCCACATACAGTGGCGGACCGTGGGTTCAATACCTGGGCCTTCGCCATGGCTGCTGCGCATATGCACGCGCGTGCACACGCCCGCGCACGTGCACACGCCCGCGCACGTGCACACGCCCGCGCACGTGCACACGCCCTCGCGTAGCCACGATCTGACACTTATTGCGCCTTACAGAGTGCTGCTGCCTGCACCAGTAGCAGAGCCCAATACAATAAACTCAGTCACAAACAGCCATTCATAGCAACACGAAAGCAAGCAAAATATATGTTGATATACACACATGATTCAACAGGCTTCATCAGATACCAGCCAAGCTTCTGGGACTAGAGACAGAGTTATACACTTGCGGTCTGCACGCACGCACGCACACACACCCACCCACTGCTGAGCGCAGAACGCAGTGAGTGAGAAGCTCCACTTCACACTACAAACACTTTGATGTTTTTTCCAAAACAGCATTAAAAAATATCAAGACAACTAGCCTAGATTAATGACAGCACAAGTCTTGCCCCAAAATCTTGTGTTGAAACGTTATATTCCATAATGCGCACACACAGCGTGAGTGTTGTTTCTCTTACCCGAATCTCCGGTGGTGTGTTAGCCAGACACTCCGGTAGGTTTCCTGATTAACAACCACGGTCGCTCGACTCGCTCAAGTGTCCAAACGTCCTCGAAAAAAGTTTGACAAATTGTCCAGTAAATCCATATCTGTTTCTTCTCCTCCTTCCGCCATTTTTCGTTTCTTTATTTGTGAATTGTTGTGAGTAAAAAGTATAAAGTATAAATGTAGCTCTCAGCTCCCCTCTACTCAAACGAAAACAACATATGAAGCAGGAAGCAATTCACTTTTCCTCCCAGGACTGGGATGTGAATATCAGCAGTTCTCTTCTCTGATTGGACAATGTTTCTAGACACTCTAGAAGGTGACCCTATCTGAAAAAATGCGCCCAGGAGGGCTGTGATTGGTTAAAGAACCAGCCAATAACAATACAGTGCCCAACAACCATTCACTTCAAAGCCAATCAAAGGCAGCAGGCACTCTAAAGGAGGTTCAGAGGGTTCCTATCTTATCTGGAGACAACACAAGAAAACACCTGATTGGTTAAAAAAACGAATTGCTTTTTTAGACGTGCGCCCCTAGTGGAAGCAGTGTGTCCAGCCTGACTGAGTGAGAGAGAGAATGAAAGCAGAAAAATAAATGAATGAAAAATAAATATATATTATTAAATATAAATTTCTTCATCAGGCAAGTGCTGGGGGCTAGCAGAGAAGGGCTCGCTAGCCCTCACGGACCTCCACTGCCCACATACCGCTAGGTGTACACGTACCCCCATTTGAGAAACACTGCTCTAATAGACCCCTAGGTGGGGTTATAATGTGCAAATTTGCCTTCCCTCTGTATTTTTGGTTTCTTCCTGAAAGCCTCTGAGTCAAAAGGCCCAAATGAAAAACACTGAGTTAACGACATCATAAACTCATCGCCTCCCCTTCCCTGTCTGTCTTCCTGATTGACAGGTGTCAGTCAGAGCGGAACCCCTGGGTGATGCTGACCTCCGCCCTGCTCACGCACTGCCAGGGGTCAGAGGTCGACGTGGGTCAGCAGGTCGTCGCCATGGTGCGCTCCCTGTACGACACCAAACACAAGCTCCCTGCAAAGGTACTGTTCACTCTACGCCTCTACACCACCAAACAAAAGCTCCCTGCCAAGGTACTGTTCACACTGCACTTTCAGACTTTAATATTTGACAATTTGGCCAATGTTTAATTTGTCATTTTAGAGGTATTAACAAGTATTATGGTTCCTGTCGCTAGTGAAAACCTGCCTTTCAATTACCATGATATGCATTTTGTGCAAATATGGTCCCATTTATGTTAAAATTGATGATAAAGTTGCGGGTACCAGACGGCTGTGTTCTTCTTCGTGTGCTTTATTTCGGGAGGCTCCGACCACATTCTCCCATGTATCCCTGCGGTTGCATGTGACCGTTGGCAGCCAATAGCATTCCTTATGACTCCTGGGGTACCATTCAAACAATGATGGCGACACCCATACAAGGGACAAAAAAAGCGTAATTTTTGCCCTTTGTTTTTACAGTCTATGGAATCGAGTGGCAAAGTGAGTTTAAAGTTGTTTAATGCAATCAAAATAGGACTTTTCTGTTTGGATTCATGACCTTCTCTGACTTGTGAAGGTTGATTCGGCTTTTCTTGCCATTAGGGCGCGATAACGATAAAAAAATATCGTTTTTCAATTGAAGTGGACGGCAGCGTCCACACCACAACGATAAAGCTGTCATAATTGATGTGAACACCGTCTATAGCAGCACCACAAGCTGACTGATATTAGTTCAGCGCTAATGCTATTCAGCGTGAACAGCCTAGACTGTTACTGGGGGAGCGGGAGGAGGGGGGACAAGGGGAGTGTTTTACCTCGTGCCTCTGAACAGCTTTAATTTGAATGTGCTGGAATGAAACCACCAGAGCATGGGGAGAGGCAGATTGCATTGTGATATCCATGCATTAAACTTTGTGTGTGTGTGTGTGTGTGTGTGTGTGTGTGTGTGTGTGTGTGTGTGTGTGTGTGTGTTCACACACACACCTGCCTAAGGTGTGTTTCTTATTCAAAGCATTATGTGGTTGTACATTCTCTGAACATCCATTAACCTTTACTGTCTGTTATGTGCTTTACTCTACCTCTCTCTCTCTCTCTCTCTCTCTCTCGCTCTCTCTCTCTCTCTCTCTCTCTCTCTCTCTCTCTCTCTCTCTCTCTCAATTCAATTCAATAGGCTTTATTGGCATGACATTTTACAAATGTTGCCAAAGCACAAATACAATTATGACAAACAACAAACAACACACCAATATAAATCAATGAAATTACAGTACATAAACAAAGGAGATGGTTCGGTAACATATGGTATACAGTATATGTGTCCTACTGGTTGTCCCTTTTCTTGTGACAGGAGCGTGTTTCTTATTCAAAGCATTATGTGGCTGTACACTGTCTCTGAATATCCATTAACCTTTACTGTCTGTTATGTGCTTTTCTCTCTCTCTCTCTCTCTCTCTCTCTCTCTCTCTCTCTCTCTCTCTCTCTCTCTCTCTCTCTCTCTCTCTCTCTCTCTCTCTCCCCTCCCCTCTCCTCTCCTCTGTGTTGTACGGTGCATCATTGCTCTCCTCTCCTCTCCTCCTCCCCAGTGCGTGCTCTACATTGCCTCGTTGCTCCAGGATCGTCCAGGTCTTCATCTGGCCTCCCTCAAACTGATGGCAGAGAGCCAAGACCAGCATCTGCTGCAACTGACCCAGGACCAGGTCAACGCCATGTCCCAGGTATACACTACTCTACCTATACAATACCTATACAACACCTATATAATACCTATAAATTGGACCCAGGATCAGGTCAACGCCATGTCCCAGGTATACAGTACATATTACATACCTATACAATACCTTTATAACTGACCCAGGACCAGGTTAATGCTGTGTCCCAGGTATACAATACTCTACCTATACAATACCTATACAACACCTATATCGTCATTGTGGGTGGAAACCTTGTATGTCCAAAACTGTTCGTTTTGCATTTATCATTTTAAAAATGATTTAAACTAGTGAAAACAGCCGATCTACAAGGACACAACGCCTCGCACCGCGAGGCGTTGTGTCCTTGTAGATCGGCTGTTTTCACTAGTTTCGTGCGACGGCCTTGTATGTTGAAGCAGGGCATTACAGGTACTTTGCGAAAGAACGTACAAATTTGAAACTTGGAGATACGAGGTTTCCACCCGACAACGACGATATAATACCTATAAATCTGATGCAGGATCAGGTCAACGCCATGTCCCAGGTATACAGTACATATTACATACCTATACAATACCTTTATAACTGACCCAGGACCAGGTTAATGCCGTGTCCCAGGTATACAACAGTACATATTACATACCTATTAGGGCATCAACGAAAAAGTCGACAAGTCGACTCAGTCGACATTATTACAAAATAGGAAGTCGAAAGTCGAAGTTGAAAAAAAAAAAAAAAAAATCTATTGTGAAAATAGCAGATCTACATCGTTGTGAGCATGTAGATTGGCTACTTTCACAATTTCTGCCTCTATATATTTGACAATTTGGACAATGTTTAATTTGCCATTTTAGAGGTATTAAAATGTCCTTAAATTGTCACTTTAGAGATGTGAAGGTACCCTCTATACACGTAAACTTTATGTTGGTTTGTTTACAGTTGAGTGAGAAAACTATTTCACATTGAGTTAATCATCTGTGGACCCCCCAAAATAATTGGCGTGTCGTGTGTGATGTGATGACGTCATCAAATGATAGTCGACTTCAACTCAACTTTTTACTGAGTCAAGTCGACTTGCAAAAATCACAAGTTTAATGCCCTACTACATACCTGTACAATACCTTTATAACTGACCCAGGACCAGGTCCATGCCATGTCCCAGGTATACGATATTGTACCTATGCAATACCTACATAATACCTACAGTATATACATTATACATACAATACAATTGTGTGTGACTCCCTCAGATTCCAGAGCAACAGCAGCAACACAGACATGTCTGATTGTTCTTAATATTTGGGTTTTCATTCCGCAGAAGCTCTGAACGAAAAACAAAACAAATCCCAAAACCGTGAAAAAGAAAAAGAAAAGAAAAAAACAATAACACAACTTCAACGTCCGGGTTTGGCTGTGAAGATTAGATTTTTAATTAAAACGACATTATGAGAAACATAGACAAACAAACTAACAAAAAGAAAGAAAAAAAAAGAAAATGAGAAAAGGTAATTGTTTCGGCTGCAGCGAAACATATTTAGTTTGTTTTTCTCCACTGTAATTAGCAGACGCGTGCCAAACGCTGTTGTTGTGAGAGGAAAACAGGAGATAATGAGAGATGGAGAGAAGTGCACAGAGAGGAGGAGAGGAGCTCACAGATACACTAGAGGTTGCTTTGACGACAACCATGTGTTGTCGCACAAAATGTAACACGTTCATGCCCAGGCACGTGCACACATAGACATCAAAGGGGCCGGGCTTGATCCCCTGCCCTGTTATCCGTCTGTAAAAAGTGCCCTCTCCAGACCATGAATGCGGTTTTTACTATGGTGAAAGACATGCAAATTATGCCCTCTTTCCATGCCATAGCTGAAGGCTTCATTCTAGAGAATTGGCTCGTCCAAACTCTCCTCAACTTGAACGCAGCATCTTATGTTGAAAGAATTGCCCTCTCTGTGTAGAAATCCATGCCGTTACGCCACATCTCCAGTATTGCCTTGATTATGCTTAGTTCAGTGTGGTATCAAGCACGGAAAATAGCCGACCTCCAGGCTCACAACGCGTCGCAGTGAGCTCGTTGTTGTGAGCTTGGAGGTCTGCTATTTTCATGCCAACATCTCTTGTTGGCTGCAGAGAAATGGAACGTAGCGTCTATCTGTTGGCCAAGAACCCCTGTCACCAGGGGCTGATGAAAAGGCACAAGTCGTGATAAAACATCAACCCATTAAGGCCTTGAACTTTTTAACAAAACTATTGTATACTTTTGGCTATTGAAAAATGGCAGATATGGCACGCTGCGAGCTTGTAGATCTGCTATTTTTGAAAAGTTTAAACGTGAAAATGTGTGCAAATCTTTGAATATATCTTGTCCTAAAGCACTGTACACTTGGTCACACACAAGGTTACATTACATTACTTCTATCCCAGTATTCTTGGCATATTTGGCAGCCCTGTGGTTGTGAGGCCTTAATTGTGCCTGTGGTTGTGAGTGAGATGCCTTTTTTTCTTCTTCTTTTTTTTTTTGCCACCACAGGAATCTCGCCGAGCCAATCTAAATGATGTATTGGGAGTTTGGGACATATTGGTGTACTGGATTAGCCTGGGTGCCAGCCTGTTCGCTCCGTTCCGCCATTTTGTTTTGTCTCTCCGCATCACAGACACAGTCTGGAAAGCCTCCAAGGGGGAGGCGGGCTGCTGGAACACAGCTGCGGCTTCCGATTGGTCTGTGGTGCGGGGCGGGACAAATACCCCAGTGTGTATTGGCTGGCTGATGACGTAGCTACCCTAACCCGACTCTGATTTGTTTGAACAACGTCCAATCAGCAACGACGTCGCCTACGTCACAACAGACGTTCAGAAACGGGTTCTCAACGGGCCTGAAAATGAAGGCTGGTCCTAACTGGGTCCTAACTGGGCCGGCCCGAGGCCCTACCCGGCCTGGCATACATTTTAGGCCCTACCCGGTCCGAAAACGTCGGGTTTGGAAAGCATTTGAGAACTCTATCACAGAGTTATAGTAATAAAATAATAAAAAGTAATACAAAAATATATATATATATATTTTTTTCATTGAGCCCGAGGCCCTACCCGGCCCGACTAATTAGCATACATTTTAGGCCCTACCCTACCCTAAAAGTCGGGTCGGGTTCGGATATGGTCGGGTTCCGGGCAGAATTTGAGAACTATTCAGAAATGCGTCAACAGACTCATTTCCAGACTGTAATGCTTAGAGACAAAACAAATCGCAGAACGGAGCAAACAGGCTGGCACCCAGGCTAATACTGGATATCAGATCCATTTCAATAATGTATTGTACACATTGGAAAGTGGATATCAAGTCCATTTAAATAATCTATTGTATACAACATTGGAAAGTGGATATCAACTCCATTTAAATAATGTATTGTATACAACGTTGGTAAGTGGAAAATAAGGTCCATTTAAATAATGTAATACATTGGTGAGTGCATTTAAGGCACTGTATTGGAACGTTGGAAAAGTGTGTCTTTAAGCCTCTCTCTCTGTCTGCTTGCATCAATGGACGTCATGCGGAGCAGCTAGCCTAGCGCTGGCTTCAGCTTAACCCATTTAGGCCTACGATTATTGACTGCTTTAACTACTGAAAAATAGCAGATATACAAGCTCACAGCGCGGCGAGCTTGTAGATCTGCTATTTTTGAAAAATCTTGATTTTTCTTTGCAAGTCTTTGAATGTATCTATTTAAAAGCGAACATTTGCAACTCAAATATTTGCTTCTGGGGGGTCCCTGGAACAACATATTTTGAGATGGGGGTCCGTGGCCAAATACCTGTAATTTTGGGGGTCCTTGACATGAAAAAGTTTGAGAACCACTGATTTAGAGGAAGGATTTAGAAGTCGGGTCAAAGATGGGGTCAAAGATATTCAAAGACTTGCACACATTTTCACGATTTTTCAAAAATAGCAGATCTACAAGCTCGCAGCACGGCACTCGGTGCCGCGCTGTGAGCTTGTATATCTGCTATTTTTCAATAGTTAAAGCATAAACTAATGGTTAGAGTGGTTCAAATCTAGCGCGACTCGGGCGCGTTCCAGGTATTTGAGAGAGGAGTTCTGGTTAGGCGGTCCATGTTTCAGGAAACATTTCAACAAATAAAATGCAGTAGACATGTCTATAGGTTGAGGGATAAGACACGCCCACCTTTCACAAAACTGTGAAAAGTGATGACTCATCACTAAACCATCGTTTTGTGGGGCCATTTTTTAGCCCAAGGAATGTTTTTTGTGCAAAACAAATGCTTGCAATGGATTCAGAATCATCAAAGCAGATTTTTTTTCTGGGTATTTTCCTCCTGTATATAACGTCGATGGAAGCCCAACTTGATTTGGCCGCTGTGGCGACCCCGAAGGTCGCCGACTCGGGCGCCCTAGCTAAATCATTAAAGCATGCCCTGGGATACATCTTTGCAAAATGTGGCGCTTTTAGACTGATTAGCACGAAAAAACTCTAAGGCCCCCGACTAACAGTAGAATGATCTTTTACAACTGATATGATATAGTACTTTATTGTCAGTTCACACTGAAATTTGTCTTGCGACACAGCAGCCATGTAACTAGAGTGGAGAGCAGAGATACCACACAATGATCATTGAATCTTGTGAGATGATGTGAATCCACCATACCATTGTGAAAAGACCTTTCATTGAAAATGTCTTCTTGGCCTCTTGATAAGTAGGTTATCTTTTACAGGGCATATGTATTTTATTTCTCTGTAAGTAGGTTATCTTGTATAGAGAATATGGCTTCTTAGTAAGTAGGTTATCTTTCATAGAGAAAATGTCCTTTATTCTCAGTGAGTAATCTTTCATAGAGAAAATGAATTCTATTCTCAGTAAGTGAGTTATCTTTTCCAGAGGTGTTAAGATGAGCATCCGTTCACCTCATTTCCATGTCACTGTACTACATTTCTTTTTGCCAGTGATTTATGTAAGCTGGGTGACATAACTACAGTACTGTATGTGTAAGATTACACTTTGACATAGGTTATTTAGGCCCCATTAAAGCTCTAGCGGAGATATAGGCTTATTTGTGGTTCTGCAGCCAGGATGGATACACTTTAACATTTCCTTTTAGGGCATTAACAAAAAAGTCGTCAAGTCAACTCTGTCGACTTCATTACACAAGTCGACTCCCACCAGAGAAAGTTGAAGTTGAAAAAAAAATACTTTCTATTGTAAAAATAGCAGATCTACATGCTCTCAACGCCTCGCGTTGCGAGCCGGTGTGAGCATGATCGGCAATTGTGGTGGTGTGCCACGGCCCCGTTATCTCGTCCAGAGACGAGTTAACTGGTTACCATGGTTACCAGGTAAACGGGTGCCGCGGTAGCGGCTGGTGAGCGAAAACACTACATATCCTGTCATGCAACTCGGCTGCCAGCATCACGGAGCGCCTACATCTCCATAGGCTCCTATTCATTGCTGATGCAAAGAAACGGCTTTAACTCGGAATCTACTTCCACAAACGTAGAGAAGGCCTAGTCGTTATCACGTGCGTGGACGTGTTTGGCGTCCCAACTCATACAGTGCTTATCCCGAACTAGTTCGGGATAATTTGGACCTTATTAACGTCATGGGTGCCTATCTCGAACTAGTTCGGCTTTTTTTTTTTTTTTTTTTTTGAGCCGCGCCGCCGGCCGTCATCTATTTACACGGCCCGCGAGAGCGTTGCGCCGCCGATATTTACCATCCACTCCAATGCAATCCAGGATCTTTAGAGCTCATTTTCTCTGTTCCATGCATATCCATGAGGTGTGCAAGGTTTAATCATGGCTAAATTGCCGAAAATAGGGCTTCTAAAATGCTTGGTAGCCAATAGCTAACTTCAAGCTAACTTCATCCTGTTCCTGTACATGCACAAAGGAAAGTGTTCAGGCGCATCATGGCTGCGCACGGCTTGTGCATATACCAGCGTATCTCTATGGTGTATTCTATGGCCACTGGGCGCCCTCTAGTGGTGAAAGCTGGCACTGAAAGCGTTAAAAGTGTTGATGGCAGTAGGTTTTTGTCTTCATTCAGTGGGTAGACAAAAGTCGGGGGAAATGAAGATTTACGATTCAGTGCGTTGATATCATTCGAATGGGGTGAATCGAGAAACTTAAATATGGTCCGGGGTGACCCATTTTTCACCCAGTGCCAATTGCCTAAGCTGTAATCCTGGGCTCTGCTCTCCCTCTGCCAACCTGGGGAGGATCTCATGCTTAGGTCAGTGCATTAGGAGTGAGCATGCCGCTTCTTATCACCTGACAGGGGGGACCTTCCACAGTTGGACGTAGTGCGTGGAAGGAACACGTTATTGCAACCCGTTCCTTTCCTCTCCATCAGGCGCCCCAGCTGGCCAGGGGGAGGCAGTATAGAGACCAGGATTACTGCATGTTTTTTTTTTGTGATGGTAGCTACCCTAGGCCTAGGGGACACGGAGAGAACATGCAAACTTCACTGCCACCGTCACCCCCTAAAATTGTTCCATGTTTTGAAGTGAAATATTACTTTCCACCCCACAGGAAGTGGCGTCCTCCTGTGACGAGGAGCTCCTCACGCTGCTATTGGACGCCGGCCTGCTAGTGGGAGTGGCCTCCTCGGCGCTGTACCCTGCTCTGTGCTGCCACCTCCTGGCCAAGGTTGGAACAGTTCTGGATGTTTAACTTTTAATTTAATTTTAGTTGGTCTTGAAAAGTAAAAATCAAATTCAGTTGTTTGAATTTTTAGAGCGGGTTTGCTATTTTTTTTATTTTAGTTTTTTAGTTTTTTTATATACTTTTGTCCCTTTTCAATCCTGCACTAAATAAATAAACAAGTCAGGTGCAGGATTGTTGTGTAATAAAAGCTCAAGAAAAGATAGCATAAAAAAGTTACAGATTAAGTTTATAAATAAATTGACAAAAACGCACAATACAGTTTCAGTTAGTTATGTTTTTTATGTATTATTGTAGTTTTTATTTAGTTCAGTTAACGCTATTTTTTTAAACATGTATTTATTGATTTTCACATTGATAAATTATTTGTACAAATAGAGATATCTTTGTTAACGCTAGTTTTCGTTTTTTTCTTTATTACTATTTACAGTAAGACTACTAGCCCCCATAAGTCACATCTTCCCATGAAAGATTGCGGTGCATCTTGAGAATGGGCCTATTGTTTCGAAAAATACATATTTAGACATTTGTACGCATGGCCCCACCCACTCAAATCAAAATACTAAAATTACTAAAACGATAGAAAGCAGTAACTGAAAACATTTTAACTCTAATAACTTTTTTTTTTAAACTCTAATTACAATCTAAAATATGTTGTAAAAAACAAAGTTGTCCTTGAACTATAATAACCCGGCTCCTCTCGCACCAACCAGCAGGGGGAGCGTGGGCGCGGCTGGGACGTGGAGGAGGCCGCGGCCGGCCTGGCGGCGGCTGGCCACGCCCCAGAGGCGGGTTCTCTGCTGCTGGCGCACCGCGGAGCCAACCCCGCGCAGAGCACCTTCAGCACCGCGCTGGCCGTCCTCAAGAAGTGGATCTGATTGGACCACAGCCCTGGGCCATATACAAGAAGTGGCTTCTGATTGGACCACAGCAGCAGGGGGGGCGGGACATGATATTTATCATGGGAAATATGCAAAATTCTTTAAAGGGATAATTCACCAAAATAATGACTTTTTTCTATCGATTACTGACCCAATGGAGACTTGAATTTTTTTGCTTGCACCAGCAGAGCGTGCAAGTAGGCTGATGATTGCTGTCTGTGGGCGGGCCAGGTATGTATGTGGCCAAATCTTGTTGGCTGGGCCTTTAGCCAACGGGGAGCAGCGTTCTCTGTACCCTACCTTTGCGCTCGAATTATCAGCCATATTTGGCTATGAGTGCACAAGACGGAAGTTGGCACCTCAACAGAGTGCGGTTTAGATGGTAGTCGATGATATATATATATTTTTTTTCGCATTCTTAATTAACCCTCCTAGACCCAAAAATAGAAATACTTATGTTTTTTTTTTTTTTTTTAGGTTTTATAGACATAAGGGTTAGGGTTAGGTTTTCATCATAATATCATATGTACATGTTCTAGACATTCTAATGATCACCAAAAAAGAAAAGAAAAAATACAGGCATTTTACTTATGCATTTTACTCTGGAATGTCAACCTCGGTGGGTGGTGTGAATGTCAGCCTCTGTGGGGGGTATTTATATGCAAATACTGTGGCCAATGGCATTGTAATACTAAACAATAGAATCCAATGGTTATGTTTAGGTTTTTTTTTTTGGATACAATAAACGTTGTAATATTACAACAGTGAGTCCTAGAGGGCTAAGCCAATAATTTGATGACCAGCAGCGGTTCCCTATGGAGACACAAAGAGCCTGCTTTGTTCCCTATGGAGACACAAAGAGCCTGCTTTGTTCCTTTTGGAGACACAAAGAGTCTCCTCAAATTATTGGCTTAGGAATGTGACAAAAAATGAAATAGAAAAGGATTCAAGTCTCCGTGGGGTGAGTAATCGACAGAAAAACGTCATTTTGTGGGTGAAGTATCACTTTAACCTTCATGAAAAATGATATTTTATACAAAATATATTTTCTTTTCATCATGACGATGATAATGATGATCTCGACGTAACCCTCTGCTGTAGTTGTGGGATGATATCTCTGTGTTAATATCACACAAACAATACAAATAAAACATCTGTTTTTTTAATGATTCAGTGCGTGTGTACGTGCACTCACACATGGCCATGCATGTGAGAGATTAGGCACGCACACGTGCACACACACACCATCGTTTAGCAGCCTGCCCCCACTCCATTGTTCTATTAACCTCTAATTAACTCCCTGCTGACTAATTGGACATGCAGCTGTGTGTGTGTGTGTGTGTGTGTGTGTGTGTGTGTGTGTGTGTGTGTGTGTGTGTGTGTGTGTGTGTGTGTGTGCGTGTGCGTGCGTGCGTGCGCGCGTGCGCGTGTGTGTGTGTGGACACTGAAAGTATTGCTAAGGTGGAACTAATGATGATGATGAGTGATGCTTTAAATCATACTGTGTTCCTTCTCGCACACATGTGTACGCACGCACGCACACACACACACACACACACACACACACGTGTCTTATGTCATAGTGTGACAGTTTGTCTTGGCCACGCCCCCTTTCCCTCACAGACTCTAAATAAAGAAGAATCCGATCACATCTGGTACAAGTGAAGGTGTGTTTTCATTATATGGTATCGTTCATCATATTATATCGTTTGTGTCATCATTTATATGTGTTCCTCAGCCAGTGGTCCGGGGACCACCAGTGGTCCTTTAGGAGGGGATTCCAGGTCGTCCCCGGCTAAATGATGTTGGTAACCAAATGGACCCTTATAGATTTTGTAACTCCCGAGAGCATAAAAAGAAATTAAATTGGTTTCTTTTTACACTCCCAGTGTAAAAAGAAAAGCCCTTGAGTGTGTGTGTGTGTGTGTGTGTGTGTGTGTGTGTGTGTGTGTGTGTGTGTGCCTGCGTGTGTGCACTCCAACCACTGCACTTTCTTTCACCACATATTAAACCTTTTTAATTAGTTTTACTTAACTTTTGGATAGATTAAAAAATTGTATATCCATTCCTCATATGCGCTCAAGCTCAAATATGCATTGTAATTATCTTGTTGCGTAAACTGAATGAAACTTTAAGCAGGCCTATTGAAATAATTATACTCCACTCACCCAAGACAGTGGATATTACCATGCCCGCAAATGAAGACAAAGATTAGTTCAAGTGTAACAACAGTTTGATAGCTAAAGAGGGTGTGCGCGTGACATCATCATCATACCCGGAAGTTGCGAGAGCGGCGGGAACGCCTACTGAGTGGCAAAAAAACTACTCTCTGGCCTCGACAGCGCATACATCCAAACAGAAAAGTCCTATCTGATTGCATTAAATGACGTTAAACAACTCACTTTGCCACAAATGGGCAGATGACAACATCAACATCCCCAAAAGGATTAAATAGAAGGGCTACAGTAACTGGATTGATTACATCCACGGTAATGATATTCAAGGTAAGTTAGGTTGCAACCTTACCATGGCCGCGGGAACTAATTTACAGTAGGGGGGGCTGTCATGCGCCCCTCATGCACGCGTTTTTATCGTTTTTTATCATGTTTTATTCAGGTTTCCGCAGTCTTTTTTAGCTAAATGTAACACAATCGGGAACGGCTTTCCTTACATCTCCACACGCACCATCCAGCAAGATATAGCCTGGATTTTTTGGTACCAACAGACAGTCAGACAACAAGTGCCAGTTTCATAAAATCATTCAGTTCCCAGAGCTTTTCAGTTAATCTACTTAGTTACTTTACACCACTGTCTGCAACAGCAAGCATGATGGTTCCCAAACGTTTTAGCCCGTGAACCAAGAGACATTACTACCCTGTACCAAACAAGTAGTGAAAATAGCAGATCTACAAGCTCACAACGGGTTGCTTCGCACTGCGTTCAGTGCGTTGCGACCCATACAATGTGTCCGCCGCATCGGTCCAGACCCCAGTGTTAGGAAACACCCAGTGTTAGGAAACAGCTGGTTCTGGTACACCATAGCCATTAGCCACTAGCTAGCCCAAACATTAGCCTAGCCAGGCAGCACAGCAGCATAACATAGCATTCATCATTACAAGTCTATAGCCACGACTCACCAGTGAGGACGCCAGGGCTAGCAGAGGGCGATGTTTAATGCCTTCATAGCCTAGGTTGTGTTGTCTTGGTGTTCTGTATATTCCTTTATGCCCATATTGTTATAATTCACCGAGTCCATGACGCATATGTTACGCACGGAGAGACAGACGCTTAGACAAGTTAAAAGGGAAGTCCTTTGAAAGCCATTTCCTGTCTAAACAGTGCCCAGAAGCACATTTCAAAACAAGAGCCTTTCTTTTTTTTTTGTCTATACAATCGATCATTCAACACATGTTTATTTTGAAATTGTACTGGAAATAGAAGTAGCCAATAGCTCCTACTTCACGCCACTGATGTCAGAGCCTCTACTTGCCGATCGGCAATATTTTTCCCCCAACCCCCCGGTGGGGGGAGTGCGGTGGGACGTGGGGGAGGGGGTGCGGCCGCACCCCCAGCACCCCTACTTCCCTCGGGTATGAACCTTACTGTATACAAAGACTTGCTATCTGTGCAGTGCTGCTCCACCATCATATTAACTATTTGTTGTTAGCTTGTTCATGATTAATATGAAAAAAAGTAAGTTAATATGATGGCAGAGCAAGCACTATTCTGCACAGATACTGTAGCAAGTCTTTGTACAGAGTAACATTGTAACCTAACTGCCATGAATATTGTGGATGTACCCTTCTATTTAATCCTTTTGGGGATGTTGATGTTGTCATCTGCCCATTTGTCGATTTGGTCAAAAGAAATTGGTTGAACAGAACCCATATTTTGGGACCATCGCTCCATTATTTACAATCGTTTGTAATGCAGGTTGCCACCCCATGTGATCCAAGATGTCCGTGATGTGAATAATCGTGACGTCACTGAGAATGCTGCTTCCTGATTGGCTAAGTTGATCAACAAAGCACAATGGCCGCACTAGAACAATAGTGTGTTGCCCTATGGACAACCACACTAAAAAGCCTTATAGAGGGAGTCTATGGGGGGCGAGTGGTGGAAACCAGGTGGACGTGAAAATGGATATCTTTCGAGTGGATCATCGCGAGCGGACAGGGATTATTAAGGACCCGTGGGCATCTTTTGAGCAGAGCATTGTGGGATAGTCTAGCTTTTGTATGTCTCCTCTAGCTTTAATGCAAGCTAGGGCAAAGCTAGAGCCATGCTAGAGGCAGTCTTCCTCTGGGAATGGATTGACACAAACAGAGAGACAGGTCAGCTGATTTGCCAAAACGTTATGATCACTACAGAGAAGCTTTCCCTTCAATCGAACTGTATGCTCTTTCTTTCTTTCTTTCTTTCTTTCTTTCTTTCTCTCTCTCTCTCTCTCTCTCTCTCTCTCTCTCTCTCTCTCTCTCTCTCTCTCTCTCTCTCTCTCTCTCTCTCTCTCCAGGTGGGGGGGTGAAGGGGGAGGTGTTTAATGTTTAGAGAACACTTCAGGCTTCACAGAAAGCAGCGCAGCTTTGGATGAACAGAGCAAAACCGCTTTAGGTGGCTCAGGCTGTGCGTGCGTGCGCGCGTGTGGACCTGCTGTTGTCAGCACTTCATTGCTGATCTCCTGAGGAGAAACAAAGATGTTTAATGACAAGCAATTACTGAACGTAGCAATTATAGCAGCATTCACCCCCATGTGATGCACACATACACACACACAGGTTTCTGTCTCATTTTACTTGTGAGGACAAACTTCCAAGTCAGCAATTTTATGAATATCATTTAAACATTGAATTTTTTTATTTTAGTTTTTTTGTCATTTTTAATCCTAACCCTGCAGTCTGAGTTACACTTTGTTGTGTAAGTAACAGTAACAGTTCCAACTGAGATTTCCAGAGTTCCTTATCCTGAGCAACTCACCCCCTCTGGGAGTATACCGAGGCGTTCCTAGGCCAGTTTGGCGATATAATCCTTCCATCTGGTCTATGGTCTGCCACGGGGTCTCCTCCCAGTGGGACATGCACTGAGGACCTTCCTAGGAAGGCGCTCCATACCTCCAAAACCTGATCAACCCCTACAACCCCACCCGTTTACTCAGATCAGCCAACACAGGGATGCTGACAGAACCCTCGCTAAAAACAGAAATCCACTCGTCCTAGACAATTTGCCCTCCTGGCCCCCAAACTGTGGAATAAACTTCCTGTCGACTCGCTCCCTAGCTTCCACCGTGGCCTGTAGACTCACCTCTTCAGACTCCACCTTAACCCATAGCACTACTGTAACACTCCCCTTCCCTCGATGACTACACATGAAGCTAGATAGTTTTTTAGGTTTTAGACGTTTTTAGAAGACCTATGTTATTATTTTTTCTAGACTGATATTCCTATGCATTTGTTATATTGTTGATGATGTACTGACATATTATCTTGCTTATTAAATTGATGTATTACTTGCTTATTGTAAGTCGCTTTGATTAGAAGCGTCTGCTAAATGCCTAAATTGTAAATTGGGAGGCATCCGTACTAGATGCCTGAACCACCTAAGCCGACTCATTTTCAAGAGAAAGAGCAGCCGTTACTCCAAGTCTCTCTCGGATGACTGAACTTCTCACCCTATAAAGGGAGAATGCCAGTCACCCGTCTGATGTAACTCATTTTGGCCACTTGCACCCGCGACCTTATACTTTCGGTCATGACCCACACTTCATGACCATAGGTGAGAGTAGGAACGAAGATTGCCTGGTAAACAGAGAGCTTTGCCTTACGGCTCAACACTTCTTTTTTTTTCACCACAGTGCGATTTAGCTTCTGCTGCTCCGTTTCTCAGGCTGATCTCCTTCTCCGACTTCTCCTTTCTCTCATGAACCCGAGATACTTAAACTCCTTCACCTGGGGTAAAGCTTCGTTCTCCACTTGGACTGCACAATCCATCGGTTTCCTGCCGAGAACCATGGCCTCAGATTTAGAGATCGCAGTCTGGAAATGATTCAGTTGACTCGTATTTCTGAACGTCCGTTGTGACGTAGGCGAGGTCGCTGCTGATTGGACGTTGTTCCAACTAAGACCAATAAGGAATTGGTGGGGGGAAGAAAGACTCTTTAACTATGCCTCTGTGAAAGAAGAAGACAATCTCAGTTGTACCTTTACCCTGCATTTATTGTTTGATATGTGAACCGCTTCTTTCACTCTGTAACAAATATTGAATAAATGTGCCTGTTGGCTTGCACTTGCAACTGTGTTGTGTGATGGTTTGGTCCAGTTAAACCCTTTGTTCTCACAGTACAAAGCCCGATGTAGGAGCAGTTGGCACCGCTTAAAAGTAAACCTCACCACATCTATATCCATATTGTTGCCATGGTTACCCAATATCTATGTGGATGTACAGTATTTGCAGAGCCCTTTGAAACTCCATATTTGGGCAAGACCGACATCATTTTTGATGAGCTCAGATTTCAGTCAGCTTGACTTAAAAGCTGATAGGACGTAATATTCTGCTGTAATCACATCAGGATTGTTAAAGACAGACGTAAATGGTTGAAGACGCCCCGGCCCCACTGCTGATAAAGTGAAGCTTTCACTTAGTCAAGTTATAAGTGCTTTTTACAATATTTACAGTGTTTCACAACATTTGGCTTTTATTCTCAGTGTGTAGAAATGTTGTCCGCCAGCAGTCTGCTGTCTGAAGAGCTTTTACGTTGTGTTGTCTGTCTGGATGTGTTCACTGATCCAATCTGCACTCCATGTGGACACACCTTCTGCAGAAGCTGCATCACACATTACTGGGACACTAGTGATGTGTGTCAGTGTCCACTGTGTAAAGAAACGTTCTCTAATAGACCAAAAGTATCTGTGAATACTTGTATTTCTGAGATGGTTCATCAGTTCAGGAATCACAAGCGGAAAGAGGAATATGAAGGAAAGACTGAGCCTGAAATCCAGCAGATGATCTCGGAGAGACAAGTGAAGATGCAGGAGGTCAAACACTCAGTAGAGCTCAGCAGGAAAGATGCAGACACAGTGATAGCAGGCAGTGTGCAGGTTTTCACTGCTCTGATCAGCTGTATTGAGAGGAGCCAGGCTGAGCTCATTGGTGTGATTGAAGAGAAGCATAAAACTACAGAGAAACAGGCTGAAGGCTTCATCAAAGATCTGCAAAAGGAAATAACTCAGTTAGAGAAGAGAATCTCTGAGCTGAAGCAGCTCTCACACACTAAAGACCACCTCCACCTCCTCCAGAACTTCACATCCATCAACACCCCTCCACCCTTCAGCTCATCGCAAACTCATACTGTCTGAGGATAGAAAACAAGTGAGTGATGGAGGCATAGACATAGAGAATGATGTACCAGACAACAGAGAGAGATTCTCTAGATGTGTCAGTGTCTTAGGAAAACAAAGCTTCTCCTCAGGAAGGTTTTACTATGAAGTTCAGGTTAAAGGGAAGACTAGGTGGGTTCTCGGAGTGGCCAGAGAGTCCATCAACAGGAAGGGAAGCATCACACTGACCCCCAACAACGGTTACTGGGCTATAAAGTTGAGGAATGGAAACGAGTACAAGGCTAAGGCTGACTCTGATGTCCTCCTCCCTGTAAGAGAGGAGGTCCAGAAAGTGGGAGTGTTTGTGGATTATGAGGAGGGTCTGGTCTCCTTTTATGATGTGGAGGCCAGAGTTCATCTCTACACTTTCACTGGCTGCTCCTTCACTGAGAAACTATATCCATACTTCAGTCCCTGTCTTAATGACGGAGGTAGAAACTCTGCACCTCTGATCATCTCTCCTGTCAACATGGACGCTGGTCTTGGTGGGGACGGAGGGAACATGTCCCCTCCAACTTCAAAAAGAGGAAAAACATAGTTGTTCCCCTGTTACATAATTACATAAACATTATGCATGAAGCCTATGTAATATAAGATGACTCTAGATGGGAAAAAGAATAATAAAAGTACTGTTCTAAAAAAAATTAAATAATAAATATAGCTGCAAGCAGCGATAAAGTGGCCAAGGCAGAAAAAGCAGGAAAGCAAAAAAGCATCAAGGGAAAGCAAAGAAGAAATCAAAGAAAAACTAGAAGCAGTATTCTTCCGAACAGGTCTCCGGCAGGTCAGGTGTTTTTTTTTTTGGCCTAGTGGTGACTCTATAATAGGCCAAAGTGAAAAGGGTACCACGGGTTCTTGGGCCTTTCACAGCAATCGGACGCTGCATGCGGGATTTGATGCATTTTGTTCCAAAAATGTGTTTTGCAAAAATGTACCCGCTGGTGGCGCTATAACAGGCCAATGTGAGAAGGGTGGCATCTGTTCCTTGGCCTAGTGGGAATGTGTGTGCAAAATCTCACACACATAGCAGGCTACGTTTGAGACATTTTGTTCAAAAAGGAGCAATCCTGCAAACCTTGGAATTCAATGTTAGCCAATTAGATAGAAATATGATATCGGACAAATCCGTCATGATTACATCACTAGAGATACTGTGTACTGATTTGTGTGATTTTCGTATAAAATCTGAAGGAGTAATATCGAAGAATGTGTTTTCGGCCTTCTGGTTGCGCTATAAATTACAGATGTGAAAAATGCAGGGCACAGGTTTTTCCTTGGCCTCTGGGAAGTGTGCATACAAAGTTTTACACTAATCGGTGGTTATAGGTAAAAGCACAAATTGGCCTCTACACAACATGTATGCAAAAGACTGTAGCCCTATATGCAACAGACATAAAATACTGTGATACTATTCACCTGGACAGTTTATGGTGCTGTACATAGTAAGCCTTGCCGAGCCATGAGGCCCATATGACTCGGCAGAGCCATGAGGCTCATAGGGCAGGAGCCTATCTGCTGTTTCTGTAGCGTGAGGCAGCTTGATGTACAAGTACACCCCCTTGACATGACGCTAGCATGTCGCAGGGACTTACCCCCAATCCAACCCTTGATGCTGAGTGCCAAGCAGGGAGGCACATGGGTCCCATTTTTTAGAGTCTTTGGTATAACCTGACCGGGGTTTGAACCCCGATCTCCCAGTCTCAGGGCAGACACTCAAACCACTATGCCACTGAGCTGGTACATGATATCAGTGTAATCCTTGGGCATCACAACATACAGTAGGTGTAGACATCATATAGTTTGTATTATAATGCTTGGTTCAGGAGTTATGATGCAAAATACCTTTAGTAATGGCGGATATAAAAATATGCATCAAGGAGGGGCATTTTTGGGAAGGCTCCATAAAAGTCTAACAAATGTCATGGTTTTATGCTTATATCAACCCCAGGCGGGATTTGATCCACCAACCTTCTGCATAAAAGGCATATGCTCTAACCGCTAGACAGCCACACATTTGGTGTCAGTCATGTTTGTAAAAAAAAAAAAAAAAAAAAAAGGTTCCATGTAGGCTGAGAGCCTTCGATTAAACAATGATTCAATAGCCGTTGCCACAGTATTTTATCGAGTAAATGTAATCTGAGTATTTGACATTTTTATGTGATCGTATTCTTTCACCCAGCATAGGCACTAACCATTGGCTGATGCACATACATGACAGTCATGTTTATAAACAAAAAAAGTTCCATGTAATGTACCAATATATGAGACCAAAACAACACTCAGAAACCATTGAACGGTGTAGCCACACTGGCACATTTATTTCGAAAAAGGAGGACAAGCAGCAGCAGAGCTCCGCTCCGTAAGGTAAGTAGTAAGTACGAATGAAGTAGATAATCAAATGAGGAATTAAGTAGTAGTAGTTCACCCCAAAATTACTCTTTACTCAGGCCATGGAGACTTGAGTTCAATAATATGTTTAGTTTTGTCGCATTCCTAAAACAATTTGCTTTCAATAAATTTACCCCCATTGGCTCCGGATGGGGACCCACATGCATTTGGGTCCCCGTCCGGAATCAATGGGGGTGTACTATAATAAAAAGAAATTGTCTGGAATGTTTCAATACAAACAGACAATTATTTAACTCAAGTCTCCATGGCATGACTAATCAATAGAAAAAAAGTCATTTTGGGGTGAACTACTCCTTTAAACAATAAAGCTAAGTAACTCAGGTCAAAGTCAAAAACAGTCTAACAGTCTATTCAACACAGGGTTAGTACTTGCAGTCCTTAAGTATGCTCGTTCCACCCATCACTGTTGCATGTTCTCCTATATTGCCTGAAATGACAGATACGTAACATTAGGATTTCATTTAACTATATGGCATTTAATAGGACTTGTGGAGTGTATAATTCTCTTACCGTCAGCCCCTGTCAGCATGGAGGAGTCAGTGGAAAGTGGTGAGTGGAGCAGAGAAGGCACTTCTGCCCAGCCCTGCTCTCTGCAGGTGTGCTTAGATTAGGCTGATTGAACAAGTAAATTGGCAGGTACCGCCCTTCCATCACTTGGCCCAGGGGTGGGTGTTGCCTTCTCCAGCCAGCTCTGAAACAAAAACGTCATTACTTAAAAACTTGAATACTTCAGAAGTGAATAATCAAAATTCAAGCCCATGAATTAAATACAGTTGGGTGTCCAATGTAAAAAAATATATATATATTATACAGTAAATGTGGGATGTTCCATTTAGTCAGGGTGTTTAACTTACTTGTACTACATTACTATTGTAGTGCAAGTTTAAATTTGGGATGTTCCATTTAGGCAGGGTGTTTAACTTACTTGTACTACATTACTATTGTATTGACTACACTTGTACTGTTCTCCATTTTGTCTAATAAAATAATCAAGCGGTTTGAGCTTGTGGCTCTGCATTTGTTTGGTCTGCTTGCATTTTAGTTTTTTTAAAATCCCATGTTAAAGTTAGCCTTTTTGCTAAATCACCAAACAACTAGCAGACACATTTCAACATACTTTAGCAAAACTAACCAATCAAGCCATTGACAACAAACCATAGCACTGTTAACTCACCGCTGAGTAGATGGGCACATAATGTAGCCGTGAAGGCAGCACCATGCGGCTTCCAAACAAATTGAGAGGGGCGGAGTGGCATCAACTCAACCACTATTTATACTCTTGCTTAACAAGGTTGCCATGTTTGGTTGGGTTGCCATGTTTGGTTGCAATACCAGGGTTTTCACGGCAACATTTTGTGAAATGCATTTTAAATGCATGAGGTAAGGCTTGAACAGGGGACCTCTGGAATGATAGACAAAGGCCTTACCAGGTGAACTATGCACAGCTCTGCACAGTGAGAAAATATTACTTTAAATGTTTGTTTTAGAAGCAGAAGAATAATTTGCATAAAACTGCAATATTCATTGAATTATTAAAAAAGCATGTTTCAATAAAAAAAAAATGATCTGACAGATCTTTAGATATTGGTCCAAAGTACATGTAAAAAAGGTTCTGTGCACGTGACGCGAAAATTCCGGAATAAAAGCGGGTTTAAGCGTTTTACAAACTGCTCAAAATGGCGGAAAATCTAAGGGCGGAGCTTACTTAACACCAATTAAAGACCAATTAAAATTAAAGACAGATGTCTTCCGCTTGAGTCAAGGCACGCGTGTAAGCAAGTTGCATGTCTTCAAACGAAACGAGGCATGACTTAGGCCCCTTTAAAGTTTGAGTTTTCAAACGCTTCGTATAGCACCCCCCTTTGGCCAATTGGAGTAAGATTGCTTTCAGTGATATTTGGACAAACCCTCCACATATTTGCCAAATGCCATGAACGTGTCACTTTGCATGTATGATTTAGAGGCAGAAGAATAATTTGCATGAAACTGCAATATTCAGTGAATTATAAAAAAAATAAAAAATAATGTTTCACTTTAAAAGAAATCCGACCAGACAGTTTGACCCTATTGGTCCAAAGTTCATGCAAAAAAGGTTTCGCGCACGTGACGCGAAAATCCCAGGAGGAGATAGATTTTGACTGTTTTTCATATACCGGTAATTCAAAATGGTAGGAGAAGTAAAGGTCAGAGGTCAAAAGTCAGAGTGTAAAAGTTGTTCGGCATGAGGAGACGCATAAGTGTATACAGGTTTCATGGCTGTACCTGAAACAGAGCATGAGCTATACCTGTTCAAAGTTGGCATTTTTCAAAGGCTTCCTACAGCGCCACCCTTTGGCCGATTTTTTGCGAGCTTCGCGTTTTAGCCGTTTGGCATAGTCCTCTGCCATACTGCCGAGTTTCGTAAAAAGCGACTGCACGGTCTAGCCGCTAGAGAAAAAATGGCGGAATAAGCCTTTTGCCACTTCGTGGCCTTGGCCACTAATAATAAAAATAGAAAAATAGAAAAAGCATCTCGGAGCTTCATATAAGGAGTGTGTTGTCTCTGCTCATATTACGGATGTATAAAAAAAGGATCCTCAATCCTATGAGTTCTGCAGCAGTGCAAAGAATAAACTGATTCACATAAAAAAGAAACCATGATCATCAAGAGTGAATTATAATAAAAATATAAAAACTAACTATGGGGAAAAAGGAGGATTTGAGGAGGTGTGCAGGACAGGAGGGGAACTCAGTCTAATATTCTCTGTCGGGTGGAAACCTCACATGTCCAAATCTCTTACTTGGATTCAAATAAAAATAAAAAAAGGCAAAAGTAGCAGATCTACAAGCTCAAAACGCATCACTTCAAGCTGTGTTTTGAGCTTGCAGATCTGCTACTTTAGATGCTGTTGTGTGACGCCGTAGGATGATCTCGTTTGTACTTGTGAGGACAAACTTCCAAGTCAGAGATTTTATGAATATCATTTAAATGTTTCGTATTTTAACCATTTTTAAACCTAATCCTACTTCCTGAGTTATACTTTGTTGTGTGACAGTGTTTTAAGTATCACAATTAAATGGATTTTTATTAGTATTATATCAAGATGTATATAACATATATATAACAGTAGGTAAATACAAGAGGCATGCAATGCGTTCTAGAGCAGCCTGTTTTAGATGTCATTAGAATTAGGCTGGATTTAGACTGCAGTCAAATCTAGCCTGAATCTGATTTACTTCTCAAATCCGATCTTTTGGCCCGACTGTTCACACTGCATTTGCAAGTAACCAGATCTGATCTGTGTTCAGACTGATTTTAACAACTTCAACCCAAAGTGCCTTGCGTCGACATATCTGCTACATTTTTAAATTTTCCTCTGACATTGCAGTTAGGACCTTGTGAACCCCTTTTCTGCCATACTGTGAGATGTGTCTTCATATATTTCCTTAATGGTTCCTGTACATTTCTCATGTACTGAGGCATCCCCCCAAAGTGCTAGAAGGCGTTGAATTTCTCTGTCCACTGAATGCTGTTCGCCATTTCTTCTGTAGTGTAAAACTTAGCAGAACTGTTTTTTTTTATTACACCCTTGCGCTCTTGTAAACCAAAATGCAATTCCTGCGCTCTGTAATGACATCAGTGGTGCTCGGGTCGTGCTGCAAGTGACGTTTTGGACAGTTATGTGACTTTGCTCGTTTCTTCAGCTTAGTGCATTCAGACTGAGACTTCTTCTTTTGAAATCAGATTTGAATCAGATTTGAAAATACTTCTGGATGTGGTTTGTAAAAATCGAATTTCATGTGACCTGCATGTGACCTGTCTGCATTTAGACAAATTTAAGCAAATTGGATTCCAATCTTGACGTGACACAGATCTGATTCAGGCTGGATTTGAATGGCAATGTGTGAAGTCTGCTTCACACATCCACCATATTATTAATGAATGTGCAACATTAATTAATGCTCTCCACACACACTCTCACTGATTGGTTCATTCACTTACGTAGATTTGAAAACGAGTCATAAGAAATGGAAATGTTGTATCTTAATGCCCATGCACCATTTTGTGAAGGGTTGCAGATCATGTCCTGCTTTCCCTCCTTATTTTCTTCCATGTGCTGTCCATATAATGATGACACATTTGAAAACTTACATTCTGTACCTTCATAATCTAAAAAAAAAAAAAAGAAAAAGACCAATGACCCCTTGTGGTGTAGTGGCCATATTTGGCCACATTGTAGTACACGTCTTGGCTGCACAAACGGTACTGAGAGTGTTCAATAAGAAATCACCAAGTTAAGTTTCTGAGTGTTTGTTGATTTAACGAACATAGCAATAATGTGTACTCTGTCTCATTGACAGCCGGGGTTGTCATGAGAGGAAGCACATAGCATTTGTCTAGTGAGAATCACCCAGAATTACAGAAAACATAAAGTATATATTGCTTGGCTTTGCCCCTTAGCCATAAGGGGATGGAGCATACAAACAGGCTCCGTTACATACATTGACTGGTCATTGCACAAAATACAATACATACAAAGAGACAGAGGGTGAGCAGCGGGTGGACCAAACGCAACGGTCAAATAAGTTGGATTAGTATCGCTCTGGCTTTGAAGGTGTGTGTGTGTGTGTGTGTCTGTGTGTGCGCGCGTGTGCGCGTGCGTGTGCGTGCGTGTGTGCGTGCGTGCGTGCGTGCGTGCGCACGCTCCTGTTCCTCATGGCGATACAGCGTCTGAGTTAAAGGACAACTTTGTTTTTTTACAACAAGGGTTCATATTTTAGATTGTAATTAGAGAAAAAAATAAGTGAGTGTTAAAATGTTTTCATTTGCTTCATTCTATTGTTTTATCGTGTTTACCGTGCTAAAATGTGGGGCATGCATACGCATGGGGGCATGCGTACAAGTGGCTAAATATGTATTTTTAGACACAATAAGCCAGCAGTTTCTTTATTGCTATTTACAGTAACACGTCTAGCCCCCATAAGTCACATCCAACCATGAAATGTTGCGTTGTATCTTGGGAATGGGCTTATTCTGTGTAAAATGACATATTTAGCCAATTGTACGCATGCCCCCAACCACTGAAATAAGAATCTCTAAAACAATAGAAAGAAGTAAATTAAATCTTTTTTACACTCATCTTTTATATTCTTTAATAAAAATCTAAAAAAATCTAAAATATGAACCCTTGTTGTAAAAAACGAAAGTTGTCCTGAACCTGCCCAACAGCTCCTATAGGCCTGGGCAGATATTCATGAGAGTGACCACACAGGTTTCTGCTAGTTCCCTGGAGTCACTGTCCAAGAGGCGTGTGCGCGTTCATGAAATAGCATCCATTGAAACATATTTTGAGCACATTATAGGCTACTGTGTAATATAATGTGTGCCAGCCTATTTTCACCTGTCTGTCTGTCTGTCTGTCTGTCTGTCTGTCTGTCTGTCTGTCTGTCTGTCTGTCTGTCTGTCTGTCTGTCTGTCTGTCTGCCTGTCTGTCCGTATGTCTGTCTGTCTGTCTGTTTGTTTTGCAATCTGTCTTCGGCTTCCAGCCTGTCTGTCTGTCTGTCTCCAGCCTGTCTGTCTCTTTCCCTCTTGTTTTTGAGCGGTGCAAACCACTAGAGGTGGAAAATATTTGAGTAAAAGTACACAAATATATACTCAAGAGTAGTTTTTTTTTTTGGATCTGTACTTTTAAAGTAAATTTTAAATGCTCTACTTTTACTCTTACTTTTGAGTAATTTAAAAAGTAAATACTTCTACTTTTCATTTGGAGTAAGAGTAACCTCTGGTAAAAAAAAATAGGCCAAATTGTCAAATAATAGAAGCCAAAAAAATAAGTAAACACTACTATTAGATCTGCAACATATTTATGTTGTGCACACTGCATTTTGTTTTGTTTGTTTTATTCTCTTATTTTGAAGTCCACCGACTGGAAGAGAGGGCTTGATGTTTGTCTAACATGACACATGCTGCTGCTTAATGTTCGTGAACATTCTGGAGGTGTATTAGCATGACTAGCGTGACATTGACTAGTGTGACGGCTAGCGTGAGGGACGGACGGACAGGAGGCGGAGGCTTTGATACAAACTGCGACCTGACCGTCGCAATTATGGTCCCAGATCTCAGATCCAAGTCCTGCCTTCCCTCTGAGGACCACTGTCCCTTCCGAATGAGTACAGCTTGTTTCCCACAACAACAGCAACGTGATGATGGTCTTTATTTGGAGCTTCCTTGAGGTGAACGGTCCAATGCATCATTTCACTCAACAGAAACACTGCGGATTAAGTAAGTATAGTTCTGTAGACAAAGGCGGTTCTACTGTGCGTGGGACCACTTATAAAGGTACAGCAGCACAAACATCATGGAAAGTGTGTCCAATCTATGAAGCCAATGCTCTCTGTTCTTCCATACACGGTAAAGAGATCACCATAGGGAACCTATTGGTCACTGGACACCACACTCCCACAGACAGAGATTTGTGTAGTTTATCGCCTTTGTTTACATATTTAAATATGGGGTCATACGTCATAGATTTTAGGTGACTGATGTCACAGACTGAGCGGTGCTAACCACTCCTACATCTGGCTTTTCTGTGTGTACCGTGTCTTTCTGTACTGTCATTGGTCAATCGGTGTCTGTCTGTACCGTGTCTTTCTGTACTGTCATTGGTCAATCAGTGTCTGTTTGTACCGTTCCTTTCTGTACTGTCATTGGTCAATCGGTGCCTGTTTGCCATCTGATCTCATTGATCACCATTGATCTCAGATCAATATCCCGGTTTCCCTCCTTCCTGTGGGCTGTTGATTTCTTCTTTTTGTCCTTGTAGATTTGTTGTCGTTTTCACTGTTTATTCATTTTGCGCTGTTGGTAGTCATGGCTGCCAGTTCCCACCTGATGTTATGTGGGAGTTCCCACTGCTCCAAACTGTACTGAATAACTGCTAGCTTGCATAGCGTCTTGAGACTAGGACTAAAGTCTAATATGTACAGGTCTTTAGATGTGCCATGTCCTCCAAAGAGGATGATACGATCTCCCAGCATGCAACAGCACATCCCATACACCCCTGAACACAGGCCTTTCCCCTTGGGCTCTATCTTCTTCCAGGTGAAGGTCTGTGGATTTAATTTCCACAGATCATTTACATGCTGTTCATTGTGGTTCTGTCCACCAAATATGTACAGCTCTCCTTTGTAGGCAAAGGCTGAATGACTACAGCGTCCTTCTGGACACAGCTGTGCAGAAGGCGTGCTCAACCAGCAGTTTGTCTCTGTGTCAAACACTCTGATAGAGTTCAGGTCCCTATAGCCCTTCCAGCCCCCAAATACAAACATCTTTGTCCCGATGATGGTGGCAGAGTGCCTTGATGAATCAGGTGGCGAAGTGCCTCTGGTGTTAATGAAATTCCAGACCATTGTGGTGGTGTCCAGCTTGTAGATGTCATTGGTCCATCTATTCTTTATGAATCCTCCATGGATGTTCATGACCCTTCCCCTGGCACAGGCTGAGTGGTTGTACCTCCCCTCTGGAACAGTCCCAGATATACTCCGCTTGGACCATCTGTGGGAGTCGACATCAAAAGCATAAAGCACTTTGCAGTACTTGTCGTAATCCATAAATCCTCCCCAGATGTAGATCATATCCTCTATCAACACAGCTGTGTGTCCCCAGCTCACGGAGCGAACCTCTTGGAGACTTCCAGTTGTCACAGGTGGTAACTTCCTCCAGCATAAAGACACTGTGTTGAAGACATTCACACCAACCTGAGGATCACTGTCCCTTCCAAAGGAGTACAGCTCATTTCCCACGGCAACAGCAGCATGACAACGACCTTTATTTGGTGCTTCATTGAGATGAACGGTCCAATGCATCATTTCACTCAACAGACGCACTGTGGATAAAAGTGGATAAACACAGTCTTTTTTTGTAAGCTAATGCAGCTGTACTGTGTGTTTGACCACTTATATAGGTAAAGCAACACAAAAATCATGGAATGTGTGTCCAATCCATGAAGCCGATAATCTTTGTTTTCCCATATATGGTAAATGTGTCCCCATAGAGCTGCTAATCCGACCAACTTCCCACTGGGAACAACACTCACACACAGATGTGTGTGACTTATAAAAAAATATTTAAAGATATTTTGGTAATATTTAAACCATCATTTCATAATGATGATCAGTGCAAGGATCTTCTTGTGGTCTGTAAGATCAGTGCAGGGCTCTTCTTGCGGTCTGTAAGATCAGTGCAGGGCTCCTACATACGTTGCCATGTAGATGTTCTCTATGATGCTTCGACTATGGTGATCACTGTGCCGCTGCATCCCATCGTATCGTTATTTGAGTAAAAACAAATCCCACCTAATGTGAAGTGAGCGATGCTATTTATGAGTTAATATCATTCAGTGTCCTGCTAATTTGTCTAATTTAGGATGTGGCGGTACATAACTGATGTGACAACAATCAGAATCATTTGTGTCAGAATGTAGGCCAGATGTAGGCCAGATGTAGACCACGCTTCAGAGCCAGGATATTTTTGAGTGAGGGGAGCTATTTATTTGAGTTAATTCTATCAAGTGCTGCACTAGCCAATCACAGTGCACCCTGACAACCTTGGCCAATGGACCTTGGAGTAAAACAAAATGTGTGGCTGACATTTTTGAAGAAGTTTCCCCCCCCCCCCCCGGCCAGACAATAAACATTGGCTGTTTGGGCCAAGATATAAGCCATATCTAAGCTTGGACATTTTCTTTATGCATTCACAGTTGGTCTTTGACCTGACAAAACCAGATGTTTTGGAGCTATATACACCCCTGGCCAGGCTCCTCCTACGTCTCACCAGGTCCTCTCCTGCTCTCACCAGGTCCAGAAATGAGTGCACAAAGCGCACAATGGCACCTCGACAGAGTGCAGTCTAGTTTCAACTTTTTTATTTATTTATCTGAGAACACAAAGAGTGCTGGAACTCTCTTTTTCATGTTTAAAATATTTGGGGTGCCATGATTTCTTCCCCCTCTAAAACATGATCAGGTGTTTTTCCCAAAAGGTGTAGGCCTACAGAGTGTTCAAATTAGTTTTTTTTATGTGGGCCACAACCAGTTCAATAAGTATGCCTGGTTGTCAGGTGGGTTGTGACCCAGCTGAAGTTACCCATTCCCACCGTGTTGTTGAATGGTAAAAGGGGAGAGGATGAGTTTATGATGTCATTAAATCTGTTTTTTTTTCTACTGGGCCTTTTGACTCAGAGGCTTTACTTTTGACATCCAACTCCGCCAGACACTCTCCACACGTCACTACCAGATGTGCGTGGCCTTGAGCTCTGACATCCATAGGCTCAACACGGTCCATGTCCTGATGTGGCCGCTGATGGCTGCTCAGGTGGTCGTCAGTGCTGCAGGTGGCTCCGTTCCAGGGGAAGTACCCGTACCTCCTCAGCATCGTTCCCACCGTGTTCAGCTTGTGGTCTGTAAGATCAGTGGAGGGCTCTTCTTGTGGTCTGAGATCAGTGCAGGGCTCCTCTACGTTGCCATGGAGATGTTCTCTGTGACGCTTCTTCTCTATGATGATCTCTATGGTGCATCCCATCGTATCATTATTCCTGTAGAAATAAGATCACACCTGGTGTAAAGTGAGCGGTGCTATTTATGCGTTAATTTCATTAAGTGTCCTGCTAAGTTTGTCTAATTTAGGATGAGGCGGTACATACCTGATGTGACAACAATCAGAATCATTTGTGTCAGAATGTAGGCCAGATGTAGGCCAGATGTAGGCCACACTTCAGAGCCTGGAGATGTTTTACACCTAGTGTGAAGTGAGGGCTGTTATTTTTTAGTTAATTTCATCAAGCGTCCCACTAGCCAATCACAGCTCTTCCTGCACATCTTGGCCAATGGGACCCCCGGAGTAAAACAACATTTGTGGCGGACATTTTTCCCCCTGGTTTTCGGCCGGACAACAAACTTTGAGCTGTTTGTACCAAGATGTAAGCCATATCTAAGCCTGATGTAGCCGCATTTCAGTTTAGTTAGGCCCGGACATTTTTGAACGTGTTTTCCCTTTGGTCTTTGACCGGACAAAGCCTAAATGAATGAATGAATGAATGAATGAATGAATGAATGAATTAATTAATTAATTAATTAATTAATAAATACATAAATAAAATGGATGCATCTGGGACGTATCATCAGTGATGTAGCCTGAGGTTGACGGGTGTTTCGGGTCTCACATCATACACCCTCACCCAGGTGACCCAGCCGGGGGTTGATCAAGACCCGACTTACATCACAGTAGCGACCCAGGATCAGTCCCATTAGGGAAATACAGGGCCACTCAATCCACTGCTCCGGAACTACTCTGCTGGGACTGGTAGGTAAATCAATCTGGCGTGTGGAAGGACAAAGCTCTTTGGGTTGACTCCTGGCCGGGCTCCTCCTACGTCTCACCAGGTCCTCTCCTGCTCTCACCAGCTCCAGGGCCTGTGCATTGTACCAGACTCCCATTTCAATCATTTCGTTCAGGAGTGGTGAGTTCTTGAGCCGCAATGGTGCTGCAGGTTCCACCTGGGCAACAGTGGTGCTGCAGGCTTCGCTTGTGGACTGAATGGTCCTCCTAAAGGCCTCAACGTTTCACTCCACAAAGCCGGAAGCACTGCTGGGGATTCAAACCCACAACCTCTGCGCTGGTGGCAAGATACTTTACCACTGCTCCACCCAAGCACCTCGCGGAGTGGGTCTTTAACTGTGTGTATGAGTGTACATACATTACAGGTCCATTTGGTTAATCACTGAGGACTTGATTGTGTGCCAGCCTATTTTTCTGTCTGCCTTCCAATAGATACTATTGTAGATCTACACATGAACGCTATGTAGACACTACAGTAGATATGCACCACATTGTTGTCTTTTTTACATTGTCTTTTTCTGATGAATATTTTAAACATTTTGGAAAGGGGTTCAGATCTCAGATCCACATGGCAGCCAGTTCCCACCTGATGTTATGTGGGAGTTCCCACTGCTCCAAACTGTACTGAATAACTGCTAGCTTGCATAGCGTCTTGAGACTAGGACTAAAGTCTAATATGTACAGGCCTTTAGATGTGCCATGTCCTCCAAAGAGGATGATACGATCTCCCAGCATGCAACAGCACATACAAAACATCCCTGAACACAGGCCTTTCCCCTTGGGCTCAATCTTCTTCCAGGTGAAGGTCTGTGGATTTAATTTCCACAGATCATTGACATTCTGGTCATTTGTGGTTCCGTCCACCAAATATGTACAGCTCTCCTTTGTAGGCAAAGGCTGAATGACCGTAGCGTCCTTCTGGAAGAAGCTGTGCAGCAGGCGTGATCAGCCAACAGTTGGTCTCTGTGTCAAACACTCTGGAGTTCAGGTCCCTATAGCCCTCCCAGCCCCCAAATACAAACATCTTTTTTCCGATGATGGTGGCAGAATGAACTGATGAAGCGGGTGCTGGAGTGCCTCTGGTGTTAATGAAAGACCAGACCATTGTGGTGGTGTCCAACTTGTAGATGTGATTAGTGCGTCTATTCTTTATCCATCCTCCATGGATGTACATGACCTTCCCCAAGACACAAGCTGAGTGGTTCTCCCTCCCCTCTGGAACAGTTCCAGATATCCTCGGCTTGAACCATCTGTGGGAGTTGACATCAAATGCATAAAGCATTTTGCAGTACGTGTTGTTTCCCTTATATCCTCCCCAGATATAGATCATATCCTCTATCAACACAGCTGTGTGGCCCCCGCTCACAGAGGGAACCTCTTGGAGATTTCCAGTTGTCTCCGGTGGTAACTTCCTCCAACATAAAGACACTGTGTTGAAGACGTGCACACCAAACTGAGGATCACTGTCCCTTCCAAAGGAGTACAGTTCGTTTCCCACGGCAACACCAGGGTGACGCCAGCCTTTATTTGGTGCTTCATTGAGATGAATGGTCCAACGCATCACTTCACTCACCAGCAGAAATGCAGATTAAAGTTGATTAAATCAGTCTCCTTCTGTGAGAGAATGCAGCTGTACTGTGTGTGTTTGTGACCACTTATATAGGTACAGCAGCACAAACATCATGGAATTGTGTGTCCAATCCATGAAGTCAATGCCTGTCGTTATCCCATATATGGTACAGACCCTTTAGCCAATGAGGGAGCAGCGTTCGTGGTGACGTCACCACAAGTCCGACCTGGTATGAATAACAAGGCACAAGATGGCACCTTGACAGAGTGCCAATGTGCCCACCCACACAAATACAGACAGTACCGAACAGCACCGCTCACAGTACTTGCACACTCTGCTGGTGCACAAGTAGGCCATATATGGCCATGAGTGCACAAAACTAACGTTGGCACCTCGACAGAGTGCAGTCTAGTTTCAACTTTTTTATTTTTTTCTCTGAGAACACAGAGTGCTGGAACCCTCTTTTTCATGTTTGAAATATTTAAAGATGGGGTGCCATGATTTCTTCCGCCTCTAAAAACATGATAAGGTGTCTTTTTCTCAAAGTGTGGGCCTACAAAGTGTTCAAATCAGTTATTTTTATGTGGCCACAACCAGTTCATTAAGTATGCCTGATTGTCAGGTGGGTGGTGACCCAGCTGAAGTTAGCCACACCCACTGTGTTGTTGAATGATAAAAGGGGAGGGGATGAGTTTATGATGTCATAAAATCTGTGTTTTATCGACTGGGCCTTTTGACTCAGAGGCTTTGCTTTTGACATCCAGCTCTGCCAGACGCTCTCCACACGTCACTACCAGATGAGCGTGTCCTTGAGCTCTTTCATCCATAGGCTCAACACGGTCCATGTCCTGATGTGGCCGCTGCTGGCTGCTCAGGTGGTCGTCATTGCTGGTGGGCTCCGTTCCAGTGGAGTACCCGTACCTCCTCAGCACCGTTCCCACCGTGTTCAGCTTGTGGTCTGTAAGATCAGTGCAGAGCGGGCTCTTCTTGTGGTCTGTAAGATCATCAGTGCAGGGCTCTTCTTGTGGTCTGTAAGATCAGTTCAGGGGTCCTCTACGTTGCCATGGAGATGTTCTCTGTGACGATTCAACTCTATGGTGAGTAAAAAACATAAATAAAAGGAAGAAGAGGGGGGCAAGGGGGAAAGGAGGTGAAGAAGAAAAACTAAAACAAATGTTCTACATATTTACACAGAGCTTAGTTTTTAAGTTTCTATACACTTCTGGAGGGTGGAGACACACATTAACCCTTAGATGCATTGGCGGAACAATTAAAGACCCGGCCGGTATGCGAGCCACAATAATCTGATTGGCTGGTTGCTGTGGTATATGAGACTATAACCCACACCTTGAATCATTTTATATCAAAGCCAGGTGCGTTATTTCTTTCCACTGTGCCGTGACACTGAACTAGAGAAGCGAGCGTTTGATTTTCTCTCAAATCCTCCCGTGCGGGTGCTTCTAAGCACCACCCGCATGCATAGGACAGTGACTAAAATGGCTCCGGGCGGGGCGAAAAGCGCAGGCACACATCTCCAGGCACATACTCGTCTGTTAGTTTAGGTTGCTATGCTAGCATTTTTGATGTGATGTTCACCCACATAGCAGCTAAATCTGGATGAAAATAAACATGTGTATGGATCAAATATTGTTCTTAACATGAGACTGATTGTAAATTAGGAAAGGGATTTAACTAGGGTTCAGGGCTAGTCAGGGGGTTTGTGCTTCGCCATGGGGCTTCTATCAGAAAGCCAGTCGTAGGAGGATGTCCATATGTTATGGTTTTATTTCTAGAAAACAGATATAATAGAATCACATTAATAATAGAATCATAATAATAGAATCACATTAATACATAGAACAACAGAACAACATTAATACACTTCATCATTAATAGTCTAAGGATAATTCATCATTAATGCAACAACATATTCAACCAAACCAGTCAGGTATCTAGCTTAGCAAGTCAGGTAGCATTGACCATTCTAAAGATCAGATTGCGCATCACACACTACATGGATTTAAGGCAACTACATAACCAAGGCAAACACTAACCAATAAACACCACATCAAAAACTCACTTCATTTACGCATAACAGAATTGAGTGCCTCTGCCTCCAGGCCAGGCTCTGCTGCTGCTGTTGCCTCTGCTGCTGCCACACTGGAGTGAGGAACTCTAGCAGTTTATATAGTCAGTCTGATTACAGGTGAGTGAGTGCAGGTGCGAGTGAGTGGGAGCAGGTGAGTGGGGGGTGGAGCCAAGTCATGACACAGGCCAGGGGGTGGGGTTAGTGACTTTTCTACAGCCGCCCCAAATACGACAGTATTTACACCAAAAAAAAGTCACTGGCTGTAGGGCCGCCCCATGAACGAATGGGTACTGGGGGTGGCTCAGGTGGTGGCAGACAAGTGGGCCCAGGTGCTGGGGGAGGCTCAGGTAACCTGGCTGCTGGAGGCGGGGCTGTAGGCAGAGATGGGGGTGTCAGAGGCGAAGCCTGGGCTGAAGGTGGAGGGGGCCTGGGCACTGCTGGAGGGGAGGATGCAGGAGGTGGAGGAGCCCTGGGCGGCGCTGCAGGAGGAGGAGGACTTAGCGGCGCTGCAGGAGGAGGAGGACTTAGCGGCGCTGCAGGAGGAGGAGGACTTAGCGGCGCTGCAGGAGGAGGAGGACTTAGCGGCGCTGCAGGAGGAGGAGGACTTAGCGGCGCTGCAGGAGGAGGAGGAGGACTTGGCAGCGCTGCAGGAGGAGGAGGACTTGGCGGCGCTGCAGGAGGAGGAGGAGGACTTGGCGGCGCTGCAGGAGGAGGAGGAGGACTTGGCGGCGCTGCAGGAGGAGGAGGACTTGGCAGCGCTGCAGGAGGAGGAGGACTTGGCAGCGCTGCAGGAGGAGGAGGACTTGGCGGCGCTGCAGGAGGAGGAGGAGGAGGAGTTGGCAGCGCTGCAGGAGGAGGAGGACTTGGCAGCGCTGCAGGAGGAGGAGGACTTGGCAGCGCTGCAGGAGGAGGAGGACTTGGCGGCGCTGCAGGAGGAGGAGGAGGAGTTGGCAGCGCTGCAGGAGGAGGAGGAGCACTTGGCGGCGCTGCAGGAGGAGGAGGAGGACTTGGCGGCGCTGCAGGAGGAGGAGGACTTGGCGGCGCTGCAGGAGGAGGAGGAGCACTTGGCGGCGCTGCAGGAGGAGGAGGAGCACTTGGCGGCGCTGCAGGAGGAGGAGGACTGGGCAGCACTGCAGGAGGAGGAGGACTGGGCAGCACTGCAGGAGGAGGAGGAGCCCTGGGCACAGGAGACGAGCTAGGAGGAGCCCTGGGCACAGGAGACGAGCTAGGAGGAGCCCTGGGCACAGGAGACGAGCTAGGAGGTGGAGCCCTGGGCACAGGAGACAAGCTAGGAGGAGCCCTGGGCACAGGAGACGAGCTAGGAGGAGCCCTGGGCACAGGAGACGAGCTAGGAGGTGGAGCCCTGGGCACAGGAGACGAGCTAGGAGGTGGAGCCCTGGGCACAGGAGACGAGCTAGGAGTAGGAGTCTTGCGAGGCAAGGTCTTGGTGGGCCTGGATGGTAGAGGTGGTGAGGTCTTGGTGGGCCTAGTCTGGAGCGAGGAGAGTATGTGAAGCATTCTGCTGTTATTATCCTGCATTCTGTTGTAGTTGTCCTGCATTCTGTTGTAGTTGTCCTGCATTCTATTGTAGTTGTGCAGGAGTTCTTCCATGGTGAAGCTCTTCTTCCGGGTTCGAAGGACCATGTAAAGTAGAAGGTTGTTAAGCTAGGGTGTAGGGCTGGCTAGGTGGGTTAGCTTCACCATGGGTGGTCAGTAACGCATGACCAATGTACTGGTGACTCTAGGACAGGGATCTCTCAGGGAGGTGTTCTTCCACTGCTGCCAAACTAGAAGTGACCAGCCAGGCACTGAAGCAGTTTATATAGTCAGTCTGATTACAGGTGAGTGAGTGCAGGTGCGAGTGAGTGGGAGCAGGTGAGTGGGGGGTGGAGCCAAGTCATGACACAGGCCAGGGGGTGGGGTTAGTGACTTTTCTACACTGATCTAACACATCCCTATTTTTTTAGCAAAAAAGAATGACATGACTTTATAACAACACACTGGCTTCCGTTCCTGTGCTGGGATGTGGCTGGTAAACAAGGAAATGTCTCTTCCTGGTGGCGGAGAAGTGTACTTTTTTTTATTTAAATAAAATTTTCATGTTGCAATATTGTGACCGTTTTAGAAAAGCAATAAGCCACGCGAGGCTTGTGGTTACAGGGGTATTATACACCGGCTGAGAGGGTCGGAAACACTCGGCTGACAAGTGTTTCGCCTGGCGGCTCGTGGCACAACCCTGAAACAGTGGTAAATCAGCCAACAACCCACTCCCTCTCATGGTAAATGGCTTACTTACATGCCGGAGACCTGTTCTCGGTGCTCGGTGCTCACTAGTCCAGTCGTTATATGAAAAAACCTAAAACAAATTGCAATAGTAGCAAACTCAACTGATTTTGTATCCTCAATATGTCCTTAGTGAGGGAAAAAAAGTCCCAAGGAATCCCATCAGGGGAAACTATACACTACACTATAAAGGAAACAATGACTCCCAAAAAATCTCCTTTAAGTGGGATGTGAGGGGTCAAACTAGGGGTTTTTAATTATTCTGAATCCATTGCAAGCATTTGTTTTTCATGAAAAACATTCCTTGGGCTAAAAACGGACCCCAAAAGACTGTGAAAATCACTAAATCATCGTTTTGGGGGGCCATTTCTTGCCCAAGGAATGTTTTTCGTGCAAAACAAATGCTTGCAATGGATTCAGAATAATTAAAACTGTTGTGCCTGCACTGTCCCTGCCCCTTCCCCCTCCTGTTTTCTCCCACTTGACTTTGACTTTGTTCCTCCCAGGCCATGCAGCTGGATGCTGTTGTGCCTAATTGAACCCTTTATCTGGCCCACCTGTTTGTTACTCCTCGCTCTTGCATTATTCGCTGTTACCCGTCACGCTGACCGACTGAAAAGACTCTCTGTATTCACTCCGTTCTTCCCTTTAAATTGTGGTTCCTGGCTCCTTGGGCTCCACGCAGTTTGTTCCTTCCTACGTTCTACCCTAGCCCTCTGAGGCGGTGTTCAGGTATTTTAGTTTCAACCCTAGCCCTCTGAGGCGGTGACTTTGTTTGTTTCTACCCAAGTACTCTGTGAGTGAATTATAGTTTTGTCGCTCTGTTAATAAAGTGCTATTTTGTTGTTGAAACCCTGTTGTCCTCGTTTTCCACATCATAATTCCCTCTTCCTTGCTCTATGGTCTTGTGGCCTAACAGAATGCAAGAGCCAAGTGTGGATAGTGTGGATACGGGGCTGGGTGTGTTTGAGACTCAAAATAAGCTACTCAGTGAGATTTTAGCGGCCGTTTCCGCGCTTGAGTTTCGGGTGGAGGCCCTGGAGGAGCGCGTAATCGACCCGTTGGAGAAGATCCTGCCCCGGGTGATTTTCATTGATAACCGGCTTCGCAGAGTGGAGGTGGCGCTACGGCGGGGTTTCGCCGTGGACGTGGCTGTCCAGACGGAGCCGGAGATGGAGCGGGTCGTTCTTCCCGCGTCTCAGTCCACTTCTCTCCGTGCCTGGGCGTCCAACTCTACGCTCCGGGGGTCCACGAGTGTCTCTCCGAGGCGCCGAGCCGTGGAGCCTGCTGGAGCAGCTCTTCGGCGCCCCTCCCGCCCGGAGACGCCCAGTTCTGATGGTTCCTCCACCCCCAACCCGCCGTCCTCTCCAGATGGACGTGCCGCTGCCCTTCGTGAGATGCCAAGGAGACGCCGGGTGCCACAGACGCCTCGTGCCAGCCGAACCGAGCTCAGCCCTGCCCAGCCCCAGTCTGCGTGGATGCCTGGACCGGGCCAGAGGCGACAACCGTTCGAGGAGCGAGAACGGCGTATGAGGGAAGGATTGTGCCTTTATTGTGCGAGCGCTGCGCACTTCCTTGAGGAGTGCGATGTAAGGCCTCGTCGCAGGTCCTAGTTATTTCAGAGTTGTAGTTTTTCAGTGTCAGCGTTCCTTTTTTCCCCCCAGTCTTGCTAAGTGTTTTTTAGCTCTGTTAGTTCTCTTGCTCAGTGCGGCCCTTTTACTCTGTATGCCGGCTCCCTGAGTCGTTTTTGTTACTTTTTCTCTGCTAGTTCAGGCCCTCAGCTCGGTTTTTGGTAGCTGTGTTCTCTGTTTTCCCCTTGTTACCGGCTCCTTGAGCTGTTGGTTTTGGTTCTTTTCCCTGCCTTACCTGTTTTTAGCCCTCTCCGTTTAGACTTTTTTATTTTGTTTACAGCTGCTTATATTATTATTTACTCCCTGTTTTGTTTTTGTCTGCTCCTTTTTGATTCCTGTCTCACCTTTTTTTTGTTTTTTTGCCTCCTCCTGTGCTCCTGTCTGTGAGTGTGTGTGTGTGTGAGTGTTGTGCGTGTGCTTGTGCGTTTGTCTCCGTTTTGGTCTTCGTGTGAGTGGTCCTTCCTGTCCTGGCGTTTCTTCAGATACCCCCCCCCCCCCCTCCCCCGGTCAGCCTTGACGAGGTGCGGTGAGGCCAGGTTGGCGTTTGCCTGGGAGGAGCCCGGGACCCTCTGTGTTGGAGGGTCTGGCTGTGTTGCTGTTCCTGCTGTTCGCCCTGCTGTTGCCCTAGACTCCTTGCTCTCCGGTGTGTGTTCCCTGGGGGTTTCGCCCTCATCCTCCTGGTCTGCTGGGGTTCCTGTGCCGGCCCGGCTCTGCGTCAGTCGGGGGTTCCTGTCCTGTCGGGGCCTTCCGACCCGTTCTATGGTGGTTCGGCTCAGTTCCTGTTCCCGGTGCACTTGGTTGGGGTGCCCCCCAGTTTCCCCTCGCCCTCTGCTTCTCCCCTCGCTCTTCTGAAGACGCCCCCCCCCCTGTTCCACGCTGGGACGCCTGGTAGTCGTCCCTTGGGAGGGGGGTACTGTTGTGCCTGCACTGTCCCTGCCCCTTCCCCCTCCTGTTTTCTCCCACTTGACTTTGACTTTGTTCCTCCCAGGCCACGCAGCTGGATGCTGTTGTGCCTAATTGAACCCTTTATCTGGCCCACCTGTTTGTTACTCCTCGCTCTTGCATTATTCGCTGTTACCCGTCACGCTGACCGACTGAAAAGACTCTCTGTATTCACTCCGTTCTTCCCTTTAAATTGTGGTTCCTGGCTCCTTGGGCTCCACGCAGTTTGTTCCTTCCTACGTTCTACCCTAGCCCTCTGAGGCGGTGTTCAGGTATTTTAGTTTCAACCCTAGCCCTCTGAGGCGGTGACTTTGTTTGTTTCTACCCAAGTACTCTGTGAGTGAATTATAGTTTTGTCGCTCTGTTAATAAAGTGCTATTTTGTTGTTGAAACCCTGTTGTCCTCGTTTTCCACATCATAATTCCCTCTTCCTTGCTCTATGGTCTTGTGGCCTAACAAAAAACCCCTAGTTTGACCCCTCACATCCCACTTAAAGCAGATTTTTTGGGAGTCATTTTTTCCTTTAAAGTGTAGTGTATAGTAAGTGAAGGTAGGTAGGTCGTTTTCAAAACTTTCCCCTGATGGGATTCCTTGGGACTTTTTTCCCCTCACTGAGGACATATTGAGGATACAAAATCAGTTGAGTTTGCTACTATTGCAATTTGTTTTAGGTTTAGCCTAATTTTGGCCTAAAATTACTGGACTACACTGCTTTGACTTATTTTCCCACTTGTCTTTCTTTTCCTGCTTTTTTCCACAGCTTTTTTTCTTTCCTACTTTTTCTGGCTTGGCCACTGCTTGCAGCTATATTTTTAACTTAAATTTGGTTTGCTCTGTCCAGGACCACAAAACAATCCCTTATAGCCTAGAGGTCGTTTTATGTTATCATTTTAGCATTATTGTATAATTGTACCTCTGCACTATTTTGCAAACTGTTACTAAAGTAGCCATATTCAACCAAACAACCAAAATCCACAAATTAATATGTAGCCCATTTCTCCCTATAACCCCCATCTGGAAATATTAATATGTCGCCTACTGTATTTCTCCCTATAACCCCCACCTGAAAATATTTTAATATGTAGCCTACTGTATTTCTCCCTATAACCCCCACCTGAAAATATGAGCCAGGCAGCCTGGCCGTAGCCTACCACATTTGTGTCGGTCATGTATTCCACATTTTATTGCAAGATTTCTTTGAAACTAGCAGATGTATTAGACTACAGAATATAATAGAGTATAGAGTGCTCATGTGGCCTACTGTAGTTCTACTCTAGGCCTAATAGCGTGGTTGCTTCTTTTGGGCTTGTTTTCCTAGACCTGGTTTCTTATTTCCAGTGGTGTAAAGTAACTAAGTACATGTACTTAAGTACATTACTTAAGTACATGAGGTATTTGTACTTTACTTAAGTATTTCCAATTTCCAATACTTTCTACTCCACTACATCTGGGATCGAAATATTGTACTTTTACTCAACTACATTCATTTACTAGTTACTAGTTACTTTTTGGATATAAGTTATACTATTTTAAAACACACATTAACCACTTTGCTATTTTCAAACATGTTGTACTTTTACTTTTGGTACTTTAAGAACATTTTAATGCCAATACTTTCGAACTTTTACTCAAGTATATTTTGAATTCCAGACTTTTACTTATAAGGCTACATTGCAGTAGCCTGTTGATACTTTTACTTAAGTAAAGAATGTGAGTACTTTTTCCACCACTGCTTATTTCTCTCACAATATCTGGTTTGTTTAAGGCCAATTAAGGCCGGCTCAACACATTCTGAATCACATCCTCTTTGGGTGAGTTTAGATTTCATCTCTGAAGCTTTATTTATATATTCATTGGTGGAACAGACTGTCCTCAGTCTATAAAGCTGACTTATTGGTAAGGACCTTTTCAAGGACGGTGGGTGAAGACTGGTAGCTAATGCCTCATTCACATACAGAAAAGCCAAGCTAATGGTTTGCTTGGTAATTCAATGTATTCTCTATGCAAACCAGCTTTTAAAATTTCCAAGCTGGAAAAAAAGCTTGGAGTTTTTTAAAGCTGGTTTGCATAGAGAATACATTGAATTACCAAGCAAACCATTAGCTTGGCTTCTCTCAGTGTGAATGCAGCATAATAAATAATAAAGTGTTTTTATCCATTTATCTTTGATACAGAGTAGAATTTAACATTTACCACCAGAGAGCGCTCAAGTACTGTACCACCAGTGGTCCATGTACCACAGGTTGAGAACCACTGCTCTAGACCAGGGGTCTTCAACAGGGGGCCCAGGACCCCTAGGGGGTCCTCAGAGTTACTACAGGGGGGCCTCCAAATCTTTGTGTGATAGAAACCTATTTTTTTCTCTAACCACTTGAACCCTAGCGTCCATATTCAGAGAACAATAGCCAAAAATAGCAGATCTACAAGCTCACAACTACTCGTTTCTGCGAGGCGTTGTGAGCTTGTAGATCTGCTATTTTCGGCAAAGAGGTTTGGTGTAGAGGGGAAAAAGAGCAAACTAAGTACAGAGTGAAAGGTCAAGTTTATTAAGTATTGACGGTTCAAGTGGTTAAATATCTGAAAACACATATTGACACGAATCCAAAATACACTGATGATTGTGCTGTCAAACAATGAAACTCCTGTGCTGTCAAACAATGAAACTTCCTCCAGCATAAAGTCCCTTTATGCTGGAGGAAGTTACCACCGGAAACAACTGCTGTGTTGATAGAGGATATGATCTATATCTGGGGAGGGTATAAGGGAAACAACAAGTACTGCAAAATGCTTTATGCATTTGATGTGGGGTTGTGGGGGGGTCCCTGCTTCATCTCTCTCTCAACTAAGGGGTCCTTGGCCTGAAAACGTCGAAGACCCCTGCTCCAGACTGTAAATATTAATATTAATTGTAATAACACTCTAGTAACACTAATCCATACATATCGCAACTATTATTCTATAACTCCAGTAACTCTAATCCATACATATTGTAACTGTTATTCAATAACTCCAGTAACTCTAACCATACATACTGGACTGTAACTATTATTAATTGTTGATTTATTTTATCCTCCATTAAACTGAGTTCTTCTGATCAAAGTCAACCTTTATTGATCTCTCTCTCTCTCTCTCTCTGTGTGTGTGTGTGTGTGTGTGTGTGTGTGTGTGTGTGTGTGTGTGTGTGTGTGTGTGTGTGTGTGTGTGTGTGTGTGTGTGTGTGTGTGTGTGTGTGTGTGCGTGCGTGCGTGCCTGCGTGCCTGCGTGCGTGCGTGCGTGCGTGCGTGCCTGTGTGCCTGTGTGCCTGTGTGTTTGTTTGTTCAGGCAGGCTATGAGGGGGTATATCAGGTCAGGAGTGCTAGAACAGGCTTTGAAATATCTGTAGCTACAGACACACAGCAGACAGTCAAGGTATCTTCAGGTTCAGACAGTGAAGGTATCTTTAAGGAGGTGACAGCAGGGTGAAGATGGTTCTGTGGATCATTGTGAGCTCTGTGCTCTTTCATGGTGAGTAGATCTAATGAATGATGTCACTATGATGACTAAACTGTATCGGGCCGGCACTGGAAATATCTGCGATGTGGGGTTCTAACAGAGCAACATCAGCAGAAGTAGCAGGAACAGGTTCAGCAGTAGAGTTGGTAACAATCAGCAGAATGTCAAGCACATGCTTTTAGATGAAATTCATATACAAATAATTCAGTTTAAAGGTGATACACCATGCATTTAAAAAGTATTTATGTCATATTGTTTATGTCCCAAAAACGTTTTTCAAAAGGTTTGAGGCTAAATTACCACTCCTGAATAGAGAGCCTCTCTCATTTTTGAATGGCTCTCAGAGCATTTCAGCTGCAGTACCACCTTTGGCCTGAACTGCGCCACCCCCCCCCCAAAAATCTTTTTGAAAACATTTTTTTTTTTGAAAAAAAATCTTTTTGAAAAAAAATCTTTATTTTTTTATTTTTTTTGTGATGACGTCACAATCGGCAGATGACGTCACAATCTGCAGCAAATCTGAACAGCCTGTTTTGAGAACCCGTGGGATACTTTTAACCTTCACCTTCTCAAAACCAGAGAAAGACACAACGGTCAGAAATGGGACTTTGTGAGGATAGAAGGTACTAGTGGGACCCCAAAAAAAGGTTTTAAAATAGGAAAAGTGAAATTTCATGGTGTATCACCTTTAATATTGGGTAATATTGCTCATCCAGACAATGGGCCTGATTCACCAACTTACTTACGAACCTTCTTACGTTACATTTCTTCTCAGACCCTCTTAAGACGTTTTTTTTAAGAAGATTTGGCATACAGCGATGTTTCCTTAGCTGTGATTTGTTCTTATGTTAAGAAAGATTCTACGCACACTGTAGAGCACTCTTAGGGTGGCCTTTTAGTTAATAATAAGTGTGACAGTTTGTACAAAAATATGTATTCTACCACTTTTTCTAGTCACGTGTTCAAATACTGGATTCTGATTGGCTAAATTCCGGAGGTTATGAGAGGACAACTGCCGCAAAGTTGTGTGAGGAGATCAATGCGCCTCAGTGTACATCCGGGGACTTCAGGAGGTAGTCGGAACACCTTTCCCCCAACCAACAAATGAAGGTCGCAGCGGTCCTATGTTTACTAACGTGCGTACTATCGTCGCCGATTTATTTGGATCCAATGCAATCCGCCAACTTTAAAGCCCCTTTTCTCTGAACCTATGCCTTTCTGGAAGCGAACAGCCTCTATTTACGGCCGGAACGGTGCTTTTAACTGACGTTAGCTTAGCTGTAAGCTAGACGCATGGATTAGTATGGAGTTGGCGCCATCTGTTGGTGAGTAGAAGATGTTGTTGGTGGAACTATCTGCTGTCTCGCGGAAGTTTTATAGGCAATAATGATTGTAACTTAAGATCCTTGCAAGTTACAACTATGTGTTTTCTTTCATGTATACGGGAAAAAGTGGTAGAAAAGCTATTTACCACTCGGGGTCGGACATTATGCTCTCATAATGTCCTGAGTGAGGGTGTTATCGGACTCGGCTGCGCCTCGTCCGATAACACCCTCACTGCGGACATTATGAGAGCATAATGTCCTCTCACTCGGGGTAAATTGCTTACTTCTTTAAGTTTCTTCAATTCTACAGTTGTATAATATATGATTTAAATCACAATAATACTATATTTGTATCATATATTTAGAGCAGCGGTTCTCAAAGTGTGGTTTGGGGACCCCCAGGGGTCCTTTAGGAAGTTCCAGGGGGTCCACAGTAAAACGAGGATCAGTTTTACCACTTTAACCCCGTTTTAAACTTTGTTTGAAAATAGCCGATCTACAAGCTCACAACGTGTTTACCATTTTGAGCTTGTAGATTGGATATTTTTTCATAACTCTTGAAAGATATTCCTAGGCAGAACATATTTTCAGGTGAGGGTCTGCAGAATGCATGTCAATTTGGGGGTCCTTGACATGAAAATGTTTAGAAAAACTGCTTTAGACTTTTGTTTTCTTTTTTCAACAGGTCTGAAAATGTCATCCCAACCCTAACAGACCCGGTTGAGTTGAAGCCCAAGCCCCATACTCACCCCCTAACACCCCCCCCCCCCCCCCCCCCCCTCCACACCCACCCACCCAATAGCCCAACTGCCTACACCCTCACCCCCATATCCCAACAGCCGCCACACGCCCATTTTTCAAATGTTTGGAGTCTGGTTCTCCACCATCTTTCTTGACTTAGTTCTCTTAACTTCATTTCTGTCGTGCCTTATATCCACAAGTTTCCCCGGGGGTTTACTGGAGACTATCAGGACCAAACTTCCGGGTTTAACAGCAGACATACAAGCTCACGTCGCGTCGCAGATGCAACCCGTTGTGAGCTTGTAAATCGGCGGCGGAACCTCGATGCAGACGTTTGCGCAATGCACTATGGGGCGTTGGAAACTCGTGGATAGGGATTTGTGGGCAGGTTCCTATGGAATAGGGATGCAAATTAGGATATGTGGGGCGTCTATCTATGATAATTGGGATTACCTGGCACATCCCTTCAAGTTAGGAGGATTGGGATTCATCATGATAAGAACATAGTTAAGAACAATTTTGCCTTCCTAACAGGGACGGACTGGGACTAAAATTCAGACCAGCCCCCACAACCTGCACGCGCGAAGATACTTTACCGGTCGAGGGCGGCACATATAAATACACAAGCATTTAATAGAGCCTAGTTCTTCCACGCGCCAGAATAGTACCCCCAATCCCGGCAGAGTAGTTCCGGTGCAGCACATTGAGTGACCCTGTCTTTCCCTAATAGGACTGATCGTGGATAGCTACTGGGACGTAAGTCGGGACTTGATCAACCCCGGCTGGGTCACCTGGGCGAGGGTGTATGATGTTGCGAGACCCGAAACACCCGTCGACCCCAGGCTACATCACTGATGATACGTCCCAGTTGCATACTTGTGATGTTTTTTTTTTTCATTATTAGTTCTATTTATAGTGGCTCATAGGAATAGACTATGTGACAACCAGGAATAGTTTGGTGACCACCGGAGACTCGGTTGACGGCCGGAATTTAGACGGCACCCGGGAGCAGGTTGGGTTAGCGTCCCAGCCTGTGTCTTCCGTGAGGAAGAAGCCCAACAAATCCACGGTGAGGCTTTAGGAGGGCCATTCAACTGCAGCAGCTGAATGGAATGTTTGGATTGGGGTCTGGTGCAACGCACAGGTTCTGAACCTGGTGAGAGCAGGAGAGGACCTGGTGAGACGTAGGAGGAGCCCGGCCAGGAGTCAACCCATAGAGCCTAGTTCTTCCACGCGCCAGAATAGTACCCCCAATCCCGGCAGAGTAATTCCGGTACAGCACATTGAGTGACCCTGTCTTTCCCTAATAGGACTGATCGTGGAAAGCTACTGGGACGTAAGTCGGGACTTGATCAACCCCGGCTGGATCACCTGGGCGAGGGTGTATGATGTTGCGAGACCCGAAACCAGGGCCGGACTAACCATTGGACTAAGCTGTGCTTAAGCGCCAGGGCCCGCCGCTTGGAAGGCCCTGTGTAAATCAAATTAAAAAATATATATCTTTTTTTTTTCCCGCATCGTTATTTCTATGACGAGGTCTATGGTGACGAGTCAGTGAAGCCGTTGTGCAGACTCTCTCTGACTCTCTCTCTCTCTCGTTATGGTTCATGTTCATGCTCTCTCTCTCTTTCCCTTTCTCTCCCCCTCTCTCTCTTTGGCCAAGTGCCGGTAAACAACACACACCCCCTCAACTCAAACCCGCCAAGTCTGAACTGAAGTAAACAGGAAGCACAGACAGGTAGTGCAGTGGTAGTATCAGCAAACGAATATAACTAGCAAAAATATTATATCAAAAAGACCAAGACTATCAGACTGTGAGTAGCCTACAAAAAGAGTTTTAAAGTAGGCTAAATTAATCCCGGGACTGGGAGCAAGGAGTCGGAGGCGGAGGAGAATGTTGGCTGCAGTGCAGCCACACCAAGTTAGAGGAATTAATTTACCCAAAACCAGTGCAGCCGCAAGGATGATTTAGAGGATTTTCAGAGGATTTTCAGAGGCTCATCTCAGTAAGGCCTGCCGTGTTCATTTCTGAAAGGTAAGGCTTGGCAGCTGCCCATTATTATTTTTTATTATTTGCTGTGGTTGATCATGATCAGTAGCTGTTGCTGACTGATGCGGCTGTCTGCACACATTTTGTGTATCGTGTGCTTGTGTGTAGTTATATGCACAACGGCTGTGCTGAGTGCTGACTTGACCTTTGTGTGTTTAATGGAGAGAGATCTGACTTTTCTTATTTCGTTTGAGGAGCTGGACTTGTTGGTTAATATAGGCTCGTTTCTGTAAAAGATTACAATACTTTAGCAACCTGTGGATAGTTTGGTTGCTTTAACCTGCTTGTTTTAAGGTATCTCCTCACCAAACAGCCGACAAGAAACTCTTTCCAACTCCTGGCAGACTGGCAGTCGGTGGCATTTAGTGGCAAACTTGGCATTTAACAGTTGTGCAATGGCAGATTGCATTCAAACGAGACAGTATGAGCCTGCTACGTTAAACTGGGCGGTGTTGCCAGGTTTTCTCATTATAAGCGACTTTGGCCTAATTTTCCTGTAAATTCTCTAGTCGTGGGTTGCTTTTGTTTGGGCTTGTTTCTGAAGTGTAGTTGCTTATTTGGCCTTGCTTTCAACATTCTTCTAGACAATAGCTAATGTAATAGAGTTCAAGTGGTGAAACTGTTGGGCTTGTTTTCATAGACCTGGTCGCTTGTTTCACTCACAGAGTTTGGCAAGCTTCTCTCGTCAAAACAGCGCAGCAGGGCTATTACTATTTTCCTTTGGACTCGATTGGTATAGGAATTGAGAGTTGAGATTGAGAATGATATTTAGTAAAAATGTGCCACAGGAAAATGTATCTGTGCTGTTAAAAGTCAGCTTTGGTTATATTACAGTAGCCTACAATTATACGCACTCTACTTTCTTCCCTTCCCTACCCCTATCACCCCACCCCACTGTAAATCCACAGAATGCCTAATTTGAAACAGTAGCATATGCCCTATATGTTGTTATTTAACATTTCTGGTGCTAACGTGGCATCTCCTCTCCTTCTCTTGCCTTATATTGTTGAATAGTTAATGCGATGGTTTAATGGGGGGGGGGGGGGGGGGCGGGGGCGGCTCCGACGGTGCTTGAATAGAGTGCCACTTCTGGGGGGGGGGTCGGCCGTATGGTCGGGTCGGGCGGGGGGGGGGGGGGGGGGGGGGGGTAGCGGGGGGGCCCTTTGATTTGGAGAAGCGCCAGGGCCCGAAAATCCTTAATTCGCCACTGCCCGAAACACCCGTCGACCCCAGGCTACATCACTGATGATACGTCCCAGTTGCATCCTTGTGATGTTTTTTTTTTCTTTTTTTTCAATACCCCAACTTTTACAGACAACATAAATGATAACTACACAACTACACGATCCATACATTGTATAAGTTAGCGTACAGTTCTCACCACCAACAAGCGTATGAGTATGAACATGATTAGTGCCAAAATGTGTCAGAACGTTGGCTAGTTAGCTAATGAATGGAAAATAAGCATATTGATCTGAGAATTGGACAAACAAGTTGCAGTAGGCTCAGGGGCGGCCTTAGTAATCTGGAGGCCCGTTTCAAGAGCTATTGATGAGGCCCCCCCGCGCCGCCGCCAGCGCATCGAGGCCACAGTAGCCGCGCAACAATCGCACACAGAAGTTGACCTATAGTCAATGACTGGCTGCTATTTATATATTATTATTATATCACTACATAATGTTATAGCTGGTGTTATATTAACAAGGATATATGATTATTAAAAAGTGTTATAAGAGTGTTGCAAGTTGAACAAGGCTTGCTGGCTAGCTCTTGGAGGCCCCCTGGTGGCTGAGGCCCGTTTCAATTGAAACTGGTGAAACATAGCTAAGGCCTCCCCTGAGTAGGCTATAGGCTACTGTATGTTATATACTAGAGCATGACTCAGACACCAAACTGAGACTCTGCACGCAGAACTCTGCAAATCTATACTCGACTTGAATTGATATGAGGGGACTGCCCATAAGTCTGAAGGTTCATTAGTCCGAAGGTTCATTAGACCAAATTTAGTTAGGGTTACTGAGGTTAGGGTTAGGGTTAGAGTTAGGCATAGTATTCTTAACAGATTCTGACTAATGAACCTTCGGACTAATGAACCTTCGGACCAATGCCATGGCATCTGATATGATATAGTATGATTGTCAGTTCACACTGAAATGTGTCTTACGACACAGTAACCATGTATTCAAAACATAACATTTGCAACACATCAAGGCATATTTGATAGTTTTACTTGTAATAGAGTATTTCTACATGGTGGTATTGATAGTTTTACTTGTAATAGAGTATTTCTACATGGTGGTATTGATAGTTTTACTTGTAACAGAGTATTTCTACATGGTGGTATTGATAGTTGTACTCGAGTACTTGTGCTTTTACTCATTAATGTGTTGATGTTTCTCTCCAGCTCTCCAGGTGTCTCTCATCACACCAGGTAAACAAACATCAACACATAAATGGATAAATGAATAAATGAATAAATGAATGAATTAATAAATTAAAAAATTAATACATTAATAAATGACTAAATGAATAAATGAATAAATGGTAGATTGTAACCTAGAAGGTTTTGCTCTGATCAAAGTAATATATTACTTTATGTGTGTGTGTGTGTGTGTGTGTGTGTGTGTGTGTGTGTGTGTGTGTGTGTGTGTGTGTGTGTGTGTGTGTGTGTGTGTGTGTGCGTGCGTGCGTGCGTGCGTGCGTGTGTGTGTGTGTACAGATGGTGGTGTCAGGTTGGTGGGAGGAGCCCGACGCTGTGCCGGTGCGGTGGAGATGAAACACCGGGGACAGTGGAGACCAGTGGTGGGGTTAGGGTTAGCGCCCCTTCATTTTTATCCTAACTGGAGCCCTGAGATAACATCAGTAGTGTGCAGACAGCTGGGATGTGGATCTGATGGCTCTGGACGATGGAGACGTGGTCCTGCGAATCAACGTGTATGGTTGATTAATCCAGAGTGTGACGGGGGAGAATCTGCTCTGATGGAGTGTAATGCATCAGCGGGGAGTTTTAGCTCCCCCTACACTCGGCATCTGACCTGTGCAGGTAGTCTGGAGCTATTTGCATTGAAACGTGGGCTGCCCCAGGGGCGTCACAAGGGGAGGGAAAGTGGGACTGAGTTACTGGGGCCCAAGGTGGAGGGGCCCTAATAACTTTATCTATCGAAAAATAGCAGATATACAAGCTCACAGCGCGGCACCGAGTGCCGCGCTGCGAACTTGTAGATCTGCTATTTTTGAAAAGTTGTGAAATTGTGTGAAAATCTTTGAATATAATTTATGTATTTTTTAAGCGAACATTAATTTTCTAACTCAAATTTTGCTTCTGGGGGTCCCTGGAACTAAATATTTTGAGATCGGGGTCCGTGGCCAAATACATATCATCTTGGGGGTCCTTGACATAGGTTTCTTGCACACATTTTCACGATTTCACGACACGCTGTGAGCTTGTATATCTGCTATTTTTCAATAGTTAACATTCATGGGGGGCCCGCAGTGAATCCTTGTACCCAGGGCCCAGAATTTGGTGTGACGCCCCTGGGCTGCCCAGTAGGTGGCGTCCACAGTAGTTGTTGCACCATGTAAAATGTGACGGTAGGAAGTGGGAAGTGGGAACGTTCCTGGCTCCTGCAGGGTCGCTGCAATATAAATAAACCGAATCTACGTTGAATCAACCCGTTCAAATAACCATTCCAATCCAATCCAATCCAATCTTTTTCATACATAGGAATATTATAATAAGGGCTTAACGATTTCAGTTAATGTTGTTTGTGTCGTGGTCTAGCTGAATCTTGTGCATTTGACTGCAAGTCACCACCATAGATTACACTATCATGTTGCATTAATCATTGTATTGTTTTGTTTAAGTCTATAGTGCAGCGTGCAGGTATGTAACCAAAATGGCAATTATAAAATAGGCTATACATAGGCTAAAGCTCACCTTATTGTGTCAGCAAGCAATGCTACCGAGTAACGACAGTCGTTAACGCATTAGTCCCGACATTAGCATAATACACTGCCATGATTGTCGAGTAGCAGTTAAGGTCGGTTCATACTTTGACCGAAACCGCCGTTTTCGGTCAAAAGGTCCCTTTCTACCATAAAATTGTATCCCTCGGGAGTTCTGAAAAGCATTGGACCGAACGAGAGTTCGGAAATTTGCACGTCGGAAAACACAACTCACCGAACATTTCGGTCGAAGTATGGAGAGGCCTTAAATCTAAGTACCCAGAATAAGCAGCAGTCAAACAATGGAAAGATGCCGTGAAAATAGCTAGCCTACCTCAAAACACCACCAAAGTGGCTTGAGTTGTTTTTACAGCTCTATGGTAGTAGCCTACTAACATGTAATCACAAAACCCATGAAATCCCATAGTATGGCCCAAACAATAATATTCCATTACCTAAATTAATCAAATCAGTAGGCTTACATATCTAACATATAGCCCTCCACTATATTTCACAGAAATACCAGACTACCCAGCCTGTTTCCAAACAGCATCCTTGCCAATTCTAAGTCGTTTTAGAAATGTAAATGAAAATCCCAAACAGCTCAACGTGTGCCTAGAGCCTATTTACACATTCTCTATTAAACATAATAATTCTACAGACGCCATTCCATGTAGATGGCTTTGCATTTGAACAAAAACACCATGCCTGAGAACATTAAATAGGTCTAAAGTGGAATACCATCATCAATGTCAAGGAATATAACTTGCAGATTGTTAAGTAATGCTGACCAGGAATATTACTTTTAGTGTGTAGCTATAGCAGTTCCTTTTATTATGCTATATACATCTATACATACAATTTAGAACTGCAGCCAGCGGTATTTATTTGTTGTCAGACACGACCAAATGCAGCACTCCAATTGGCTAGGACTGATCACGTGGCACACATAGTTCTTAACCGGAAGTGCGTCCGGCGGTCAAATATGTCCGACCGGAAACGTGCTGCGGCACAATAGTTCCGCCACAATAGTTCCCCCCCCCCCCAATTTTTTATTTTTTATTTTAATTTTTTTTAACTTTTTCTTTTTCAATTTTTTTCTTTAAATTTTTTTAACTTTTTTTTTTCAATTTTTTAATTTTTTTTATTTTTTTTACTTTTTTTGAAAAAAAAAGTTTTTTAGTAAAGAAGCGGGCGTGGACTCTAGATGTGAGCGGCCCGAAGGGCCGCGAACCTCTAGTCATTATACAAATAACATGAAATCTAAATTTGTCAATGAAGAGGCAACTGAAATAGAGAGACTGATGTAGATTCATAGTAATACAGCACTTTCCCACAGCACATGTAATTAAGACAGATTGTAGTATTCTACATATGCATATCAACAACAAAAAGGTCCAGGCAAGTATAATAACAGGCTTTATTTGTACACCCAGAGGATGTATATTGACCAGAAGAAGTCAAGTGGGTCCAACACTCCCTAAGATGCCACCAAGATGGAAGTCACAGCTCTTCTCTTCAACCAGTCCATGGCAAAAGGAACTTCCGTCTCTGGCTGCTGCAGGCTGTGTGAATGAAGTGAAAAACAACACATCACAACATTGAAACAGCAATAATGATTGAATTGGTTTTGACTTCTACATATTTACAATTAGAAATGAGCCAATATTTATAAACGGTCTCTTTATTTAAATAATAATAATAAAATGGTCAAGTAGCCAACAATGTGTGTAGAGTCTGACTGACTGACTGTGTTTTGTAGTTGGACAGCAATCTTGTTATTGCTATCAAAATATCAATGGCGATCATTAGAAGGCTATGATACCCTTCATTTTAAGTAAGGACAAAACATCTATTGTCTATAAAGTACTCGGAATGCCAGGAACACACCTAGTCTACTTGGCACCTTATAATCCAAGGCTTTTACTCAATGTGATTATCAGCAATCATGGCGACAGCCCAATTCTATTGTGTTGCAAAGTGATGGCTGATGGCCCCTTTTGATGGGCTATTTTTAAATAGCCTAGATATAAAATAAGGCTAAAGTGCTCTATGTATGTTTTATAATATTATCTGCAAAGTAACTAATAACTCAAGTTGTCAAATAATTGTAGTGGAGTAAAAGTACAATATTTGGATCCGAGATGTAGTAGAAGTATGAGTACTGGAAATACTAAAGTACAGTACTTTTTAATGTACTTAGTTACTTTACACCACTGATGTCTGGCCATATCACGCCAACAAGAACTGTGTAGGCCGTTTGAAAATAGCAGATCTACAAGTGTCGCGTTGCTGTAATTTATTCAAGTCAATTTAATACAGACTTTTACTTTAGAGTGTACTGTTATGCATCGCAGTACTGTATTGATACTTTTACTTAAGACAAGCAGAAATGACAACATATACAGTTAGTCATATATTGATAATCTGATGAAGGTCTAACAGACCTAGACGTGCTTATATTCCCATTAAAAATGTCTTGCATTTGGAATATAATTCTAGAGAGATGAAGTTGATGATAAAACATGATACAGTTTTACTAGAGAGATTAAATTGATGATAATATATGATACAGTTTTACTAGAGAAATTAAATTGATGATAATACATACAATGTAAATATTACTGGATAGATTAAACTGATGATAATGCATGACACAATGTTAATGTTACTAGAGAGATTAAATTGATGATGATATGCGGTACAATGTTAATGCTACTAGATAGATTAAACTGATGATGATACATGATACATTGTTAGAGCTTAAATACAATACATGATACAATGTCACTAAAGAGATGAAGTTGATGATAATACATGATACAATTTTACTAGAGAGATTAAATTGATGATAATACACGATACAATGTTAATGTTACTGGATAGATTAAACTGACGATGATACATGATACATTGTTAGAACCTACATTGATAAGTACAATACAGGATACAATGTTAAAGAGATGAAGTTAAAGGGGAAGACCACCCATTTTCAATATTGAACTATGTCATTAATATACCTTAGAGGAGTTGTGTGGAAATTTAAAAAAAGTTCCCCATCTTCTGTGTTGCCTAGAACTGGAGGATTGATTTTAGGGTTTGTATTGTAAATTACAACTTGATGACATCACACATTGTACTTTACAATACAAACCCCAAAATCAATCCTCCAGTTCTAGGCAACACAGAAGAGGGGGAACTTTTTATTTTATTTATTTCCACACAACTCCTCCAAGGTATATTAATGACATAGTTCAATATTGAAAATGGGTGTTGGGCAAACAGTGGTGTAGCCTATGTGAGGAGTCAGGATGCATTTGCACTCTCACTTGTAAACCTGCTATGCAAAGCAGCCATTTGAGTTGTTGGCTTGTTAATCATGTTCTAGAGCAGTGGTTCTCAACCTTTTCAGGCCGCGACCCCCCAAATAATCATATTTTAACTGGGGACCCCCCACCCAGACGAGCACTAAGAGTTGAGGGTTTACATTTTGTATAACACGGTTCTATTGTGAAAATAGCCGATCTACATTCTCACAACGCCTCGCAATGCGAGGCGTTGTGAGCATGTAGATCTGCTATTTTCACAATTTCTGCCTCTAATATTTGACACTATGGCGTTAAAAAGGCATTCAAAATTGTCTATACACTTTAATAACTTTATGTTGGTTTGTTTACTGTTGAGTGAGAAAACAATGTTGCACATTAAGCTAATCATCTTGGGGACCCCCGAAAATAATTTGGGGACCCCCCTGGGGGTCCCGACCCACAGGTTGCGAACCTGTTCTAGAGTGTAAACCTGCTATGCAAAGCAGCCATTTAGTCCATGGGCCATACAAGATGTCGGTATCTGAAAGGTGGCAAAGGTTACCATGCATTTATATTTTGGTACGATAACCCTCTGAGATACAGGTAAATTGGTGTTATCAGCCGCTAGAGTTGGTGTCCCATTAACTTAATATACCGGGGGAAAAAAGCAAAAACAATATCTGCTTTAAGTATGAGGGGTCAAACTAGGCGTTTTTCATGATTCTGAATCCATTGCAAGCATGTGTTTTGCACAAAAAACATTCCTTGGGCTAAAACTGTCCCCACAAAAGTGTGAAAACTGATGACTCATCAGTTTTCATCACTAAAACATTTTGCGGGGCTGTTAACTCATACTCTGCGATCCCCGTCGAAACCGTTGATTTCCCGCTGTACCACGCTGCGATGCCCGTCGTTCCCGGAAATTTAATTAGCTTTAATCATTATGAAACAATTAAAAGTATGATCGCTGTATATCACCGTTTCGGAGTCTTAGGCCCACCCCCTAACTGTATCCGGTCGTATTTCCTGTTTAGACCGGATCTAGGTTTCCATATCCGGTCTGAGAGCCCATCGCAGCTGCCGTCCCATAGGTTTGCATTGTAAACAGAGGAAGGAGCTGCACGGCCATATCTTCGTCTTTTTTCACACGTTTTTAGGGCCCGAGCACACACAGTGTGAGAGGACCCTATTGTAATTGCAATGTTTATTCTTATTCTCCGAAAAGAATCGCGTTTTTGAGGCGCAATACGTACTCCAAAAGTTGCGCAACTTTGCATGCAAATCACAAGTGGCGAAAATGTACGTAATTAAAAATAATCAAAAGGGGGCGTGGCCTAATGGCTCAATAGCGCCCCCTACAAAACTTCGTGCCTCAAGCCCCACTATACGGTTTCACCTACAAGTACAAAAATCGGTACACACCTGTATCATGTCCGGACTCACAAAAAAGTCTCTTGGCGCCATGTCCGAAACCAAACAGGAAGTCAGCCATTTTGACTAATTAGTGGCGTTTTGGCGCATTTTCGGTCGTTTTCTCATGTCGCACTTTAACGAACTCCTCCTAGGGGGTTAATCGGATCAACTTCAAATTCGCTCGGCATACTCAAGACACCTTAACGATGAAAAGTTGTGCGAATCGTGAGTTTTCGTAAATTGGCGTGCCCGTGGCGAAGGGTCAAACTTCCTTTGCCAAACAGGAAGTGCCCTTCGCCAAACAGGAAGTGCCTCTCTAACTCATGAACCGTTTGTCCTACAGACTCGTGGCTGATGTCATATGACTTGATTAAGAGTCCTTAACCTTAATTGGCGCTTCCTTTGCCAAACAGGAAGTGCCCTTCGCCAAACAGGAAGTGCCTGTATAACTCATGAACCGTTTGTCGTACAGACTCGTGGCTGATGTCATATGACTTGATTAAGAGTCCTTAACCTTAATTGGCGCTTCCTTCGCCAAACAGGAAGTGCCCTTCACCAAACAGGAAGTGCCTCTATAACTCATGAACCGTTTGTCGTACAGACTCATGGCTGATGTCATATGACTTGATTAAGAGTCCTTAACCTTAATTGGCGCTTCTTTCGCCAAACAGGAAGTGCCCTTCGCTAAACAGGAAGTGCCTCTATATCTCAATAACCGTGTGTCGTACTAATGCTAATGCTAACAAATGCTAATGTTAACTAATGCTAATGCTTACACATGCTAATGCTAACAAATGCTAATGCTGATTCTACAATTCTATTGCTAATTGGCTGCTAACCCTTGTGACGTGGGTAGAGCTGCGAGGGCCCGGTCATTGCTGCTTGCAGCTTTAATTTTATATTTGATAGTTGTTTGATTCTTGTGCCCGCCTGGCATATGATCCGCGCACATATCGTCTGCTATGTGGGCGAACGTGCCCACGTGTTACCATAGCGCACAGCTGCTGTTTCCAACGTTTTCTTATGTAAATACTGGCGGATTCAGCAGGATACTGCCTGGCAACGGATTTGTCTATTCCAATGGATTTTTTTTTATTCGAAAGCTGTCATCTTGTCTACCGGTCTACTACATGAGTCGCGCACAGATCATGCACTATGCGTGCATGTGCCCACGTTAAAAGGTAAGGACAATTTGGCAGCTGCTTACTACAGCTATGTTTAAAATGGCAGCAAAATTGTTAATGGGACACCATCTCTAGCGGCTGATAACATAAGCATGCGTTGATTTTGTTTTTAAAACCTAATGGTTATTACTGTATGCCAATATGATTAAACTAGTGTTGGGTAACCAGAGAGTGGGCACATAAGAACCAGGTAGACCTATATGTTTTGGAAAATTGAGAGAAATAAAATATAGGACTACACTACATGCAAGTATCTCCTTGCAAGTTCCATTAGGAGGTGTCCCGTATTTGAAACTGGGAGTTGGCAACCCTACCCACAAACCAGTAGCCACAGCCTAACAGGCTATTTAAGCAGAGACGTTGTGGACGACGGCTACAGCGACCGGACATGAATCGGTGCTCGATATATAAACCTCGCTGCCGTAGCAGTCAGTTCTACAACGGCAGAAGGCACCTCTTCACGTAGCGCTCACAACGTCGAGATCAGCTGATTGATTTTACTACTGTGGACGCATTTTTTGCATGAACTCGGGTTATAATTACACTGTATTGTTATTACTGCTTTTCTCCTTTTTTGTGAAGCAATCGTGATGTTTGTTCTTTACATGTGAAGCACTTTGAGCTGCAGTCTCTGTATGAAAGGTGCTGCTATATAAATAAAGTGTGTTATTATTATTAGTATTATTGTTAGGCCTTATTATCTGGGATAAATGAATTCAGTGAACAGTCCACTAACTGTGCGAAAGTAAGATAGGCTACACTTTTCCACACAGCATGTTGAATAAGCTCTGCCGCGAGCTGTCCCCATCTAGCTCAGTCGGCTGACTCAAAGACTAGAACAGGATTTCTCAGCCCCTACGAGGCATCAACTTCAGTCAAAATAAACTAAACTACTTCGCTACTCACCTATCCAAAGGTCGCTTTTCGTTGTTGAACGTCTATTCTCCGCGGTGGGCAACCTCTCAGCACCAAACCCACTCTGTAAAATATATTATTTTTGTCATGAAATAAAACTCACCCACCTCTAACCACCGCAGACATAGCCCGGGAATAAGCGGCGGTTGAGTTGGATGCGTTTTATTTCATGCCAAAAATAATGTATTTTACAGAGTGGGTGGGGTGCTGAGAGGTTGCCCACCGCGGAAAATAGACTTTCAACAACGCAAAACTACCGTTGGTTTGGTGAGTAGTGAAGTAGTTTAGTTTATTTTGATTGAAGTTGAGCCCTCGTAGGGGTACAGAAATCCTGGTCTAGTCTTAGAGGCCGCCGCCTGTCATAGGGAGCTGACGCTCTGGACCAGAGCTGTGTGTGCCACTGACACAGGCATCATCATAGCGCACACGCACACACACTGTATCAGCAGGCATCTTTTTCACCGGCTCGTTAAGGCTGATGCGCGATGGAGTGTTGTCTTTGTTTCTGTCCGTATTTATGTTCGACACGTGTGGCATAGACAGACACGTCACCATGAGAACCACAGCTGTCAGTGGAAAGGGTGTTTTACCACCGCCAGGCGGTGGCGTTGTGTATGGTTGGTTCCGTCGCCGCCGGCTGTGAGCTTAACGGTTTGGACCGCAACGGCGATTACGTCATAGCAGCCGTAGTCCCGCCTCACGTCGCCGTATTAGAAAGGCGCCGCTTAATTTCCCAAGTACTAAACAGCACCTGCAGAAGTTCCAGAACCACCAGTCCAGTATAGGTATAAATAAGCATGTACCACGCACGCACGCACGCACACACACACACACACACACACACACACACACACACACACACACACACACACACGTGCACGCGCATACACGCAAACAAACGCATGCACGTGCATGCACGCTAGCATCGCGTGCACGCGCATACACGCGAGCGTTGCGCGCAAACGAGTGGACGAGCCGTTTTAGTTTGTGTGTTTGTTGCTACACGCTAGGCTAACAGTAGACCTATGTGGATTAAAAAAAAGTCTATGGATTCATTTTTTTTGGCTAATGCTAGAGTTCAGGTGTTGTTCACTCACATTCTCTCTTGGTCTCCACACATCTGGGCGAGGGGATTATTTCCATCACATCCAGTGTTGCCGTAGTCTTGGGTCACACGCCCCCCGACGACCCATATCTTTTCTGCTGTGATCTCTTTTTGAGCGGTGGTAAACCGCTCCTATACGTGGCTGTGCGTGTGTCTGTAGCCTTTTTCCTTAGCGTTTTGCCATAGCAAAATGTGTGTACGTAGCATCATGTTTGTCTAGTGATGTCATCATCATATGTCTGTAGCCTTTTTCCTCAGCGTTTTGCCATAGCAAAACGTGTGTGTGTAGCATAGCCTGTACATCCTAGACCCAAATCAAATCTGAGGACGTTATGCAAGCACGACCACCGCTCACTTCACATTGGGTGTGATTTTTCTTTTATTTTTCATTTAGCCTACATTAAAGTGACTGCATTGCTATGGTACCCGACACTGTTGTTCCAGCAAGTTCAACAAACCACTCTGTTGCTGACTCCATTTGAACTGGATGGAAAACGTTATGTAAACACTACTGTAGATCTACACATGAACATTATTTGTTCTGTAGAAGTGCAACACTTTGTTGTGCACACTGGCAGTAAAATAGATCCATATAGTTTTTGAGCGGTGGTAAACAGCTCCTAAGAGTGGCTGTGCGTGTGTCTGTAGCCACTTTTCCTCAGCGTTTTGCCATAGCAATATGTGTGTGTGCGTAGCAATATTACATCATATTACATCACCAATTATCTGTAGCCACTATCTGTAGCCACTTTTCCTCAGCGTTTTGCCATAGCAATGTGTGTGTGCGTAGCCATATTATATCATATTTTTCCTCAGCGTTTTGCCATAGCAAAATGTGTGTACGTAGTATCATGTTTGTCTAGTGATGTCATCATCATATGTCTGTAGCCTTTTTCCTCAGCGTTTTGCCATAGCAAAACGTGTGTGTGTAGCATAGCCTGTACATCCTAGACCCAAATCAAATCTGAGAACGTTATGCAAGCTCGACCACCGCTCACTTCACATTGGGTGTGATTTTTCTTTTATTTTTCATTTAGCCTACATTAAAGTGACTGCATTGCTATGGTACCCGACACTGTTGTTCCAGCGAGTTCAACAAACCACTCTGTTGCTGACTCCATTTGAACTTTACACATGAACATTATTTAGATGGTTCTGTAGACGTGCAACACTTTGTTGTGCACACTGGCAGTAAAATAGATCCATATTGTTTTTGAGCGGTGGTAAACAGCTCCTAAGAGTGGCTGTGCGTGTGTCTGTAGCCACTTTTCCTCAGCGTTTTGCCATAGCAATATGTGTGTGTGCGTAGCCATATTACATCATATTACATCACCAATTATCTGTAGCCACTATCTGTAGCCACTTTTCCTCAGCGTTTTGCCATAGCAATATGTGTGTGCGTAGCCATATTATATCATATTACATCACCAATTATCTGTAGCCACTATCTGTAGCCACTTTTCCTCAGCGTTTTGCCATAGCAATGTGTTTTCCTCAGCGTTTTGCCATAGCAATATGCGTGTGTGTGTGTGTGTGTGTGTGTGTGTGTAGCCATATTACATCATAGTACATCACCAATTATCTGTAGACACTATCTGTAGCCACTTTTCCTCTGTTTTGTTATGTTTAAAAGACACTCTTATTTTGAAGTCCCTCAACCAGAAGTCAAGGGTTGACGTTCGTCTAACTTGACACATGCAGCTGCTTCACGTCAGAGAGCAGTGAGTGAGCTGCTGGAGGTGTATTAGCATGACTAGCGTGACAGTGACTAGCGTGATAGTGACTAGCATGACAGCTAGTGTGACGGACAGACTGACAGGAGACGGAGGCTTTCTTACTAACTGTGACCTAGCCTCGGAAACCCAGGCTTCATTTGGCGATCGGAAGAAAATGAAGCCTGGGCGATCGCGTTATGATCACTGTTGGAGGAAGTGTAGAATTTCCCTGACCAATCAGAGTGCAGAGAACGTCACACCGAATGTGTTGACGTCATGACGCAGCAGCGTTCTCTACGCTGAGCAGAGCAGCAGAGGGGGGAGGGGGGAGGAGAACACATGCTATTGGTCGGAGACTTGCGGTGAGACTCGCCGTGCCTGCCCATCTGCCTACACGAACTGGTCCGCGTTAGCCTAGTGTGACTGTGACCTGACGGTCACAAAGGGTGCCAGATCTCAGATCCATATCCCAGTTTCCCTCCTCATTTTGGGCTGTTGATTTCTTCTTTTTGTCCTTGTAGAATTGTTGTTGTTTTCACTGCTTATTAATTTAGCTGGTGGTAGTCATGGCTGCCAGTTCCCACCTGATGTTATGTGGGAGTTCCCACTGCTCCAAACTGTACTGAATAACTGCTAGCTTGCATAGCGTCTTGAGACTAGGACTAAAGTCTAATATGTACAGGTCTTTAGATGTGCCTTGTCCTCCAAAGAGGATTATATGATCTCCCAGCATGCAACAGCACATCCAACACATCCCTGAACACGGGCCTTTCCCCTTGGGCTCAATCTTTTTCCAGGTGAAGGTCTGTGGATTTAATTTCCACAGATCATTGAGGTTCCACCCACCAAATATGTACAGCTCTCCTTTGTAGGCAAAGGCTGAATGACCGTGGCGTCCTTCTGGATGAAGCTGTGCAGAAGGTGTGCTCAGCCAGCAGTTGGTCTCTGTGTCAAACACTCTGATGTAGTACTGATTCCAGTGTTTCCCCAAGCCTCCAAATACAAATATCTTTGTCCCGACGATTGTAGCAGAGTGACACCATGAATCAGGTACTGTGGTGCCTCTGGTGTTAATGAAAGACCAGACCGTTGAGGTGGTGTCCAACTTGTAGATGTCATTGGTGCATCCATTAAGTGTTTGTCCTCCATGGATGTACATGACCTTCCCAAAGACACAAGCTGAGTGTTTCACCCTCACCACTGGAACAGCTCCAGATATCCTTGGCTTGAACCATCTGTGGGTTTTGACATCAAATGCATAAAGCACGTTGCAGTACGTTCCGTATCCCTTACTGGTGTATCCTCCCCAGATGTAGATCATATCCTCTATCAACACAGCTGTGTGGCCCCAGCTCACGGAGGGAACCTCATGGACACTTGTCTCCGGTGGTAACTTCCTCCAGCATAAAGACACTGTGTTGAATACATGCACACCAAACTGAGGATCACTGTCCCTTCCAAAGGAGTACAGCTCGATTCCCACTACAACAGCAGCGTGATGACGGTCTTTATTTGGTGCTTCATTGAGGTGAACGGCCCAATGCATCATTTCACTCAACAGAAACACTGTGGATTAACGTGGATTAATACAGTCTTGTTCTGTAAACAAATGTGGTTCTACTGTGCTTGGGACCACTTATATAGGTACAGCAGCACAAACAACATGGAACGTTTGTCCAATCTATGAAGCCAATGCTCTCTGTTCTTCCATACACGGTAAAGAGATCACTGGTCACTGGACACCACACTCCCACAGACAGAGATTTGTGTAATTTACAGCCTTTATTTTACATATTTAAATATGGGGTCATACGTCGTAGATTTTAGGTGACTGATTTCACAGACTGAGCGGTGCTAACCACTCCTACATCTGGCTTTGTCTGTTTGTACCGTGTCTTTATGTATTGTCATTGAGAAATCGGTGTCTGTGTGTACCGTGCCTTTCTGTACTGTCATTGGTCAATCAGTTTCTGTGTGTACCGTGTCTTTCTGTACTGTCATTGGTCAATCGGTGTCTGTTTGTATGGCCCTCGTCACATTGGCCAAGCTTTGTGGGGCGCTTAAGGGAATTAACTCATAAATTGCACCGCTCACTTCACAATGGGTGTGATTCTTTTTTTAGTATTGTCTGAGTTTGACCGGAGACAATCGGTTAGAGGTTTAACAACATTCAAACAAGGGGCACGGTGGCACAGTGGTTAGCGCTTCGCCTCACAGCTAGAAGGTCCTGGGTTCGATTCCCTCCGGGGGATGCTGTGGGCACTGGCGGCGTGTTCCTCCCTCCGCGTCATCAGGGCCCACACCCTAGGTGGGGTTGGTGAAAGGGCCTTTCTGTGTGGAGTTTGCAAGTTCTCCCCGTGTCTCCTAGGGTTGATACCCTCATCAAAAAATGCAGTAATCCTGGTCTCAATAATGCCTGGGGCGCCTGATGGAGGGGAAAGGAACTGGTTGGAATAACGTGTTCCTTCCACGCGCTACGTCCATACCAGGGAAATCTCCACTGTCAGGTGAAAAGAAGCAACTTGGACTCCTCATGCATAGAAGGAAGCATGAGGTCAGTCCATTGTCTCCCCAGTCGCGGCAGAGGGAAAGCAGAGCCCAGGATTACATAGGCAATTGGCACTGTGTGAAAAAAATGGGTTACAGAATTGTGGGATAAAATTCAAACAAGCTTATTGTCTTCAAATATTTTCAGATTTCAATGAATGACATATTTGAAAGCTTACATTATGTACTTTCATAATCTGCAAAAAAAGCTGACAATGCCCACTTGCTTCCTAAAGCACTGTACTTGGTCACATTTGTTCCTTTCAATATTACTCATTACTCAACCTCCACTCTGCAGGGAAAGCACTCTACCACTGCTCCACCCAAGCACCTCTGGGAGTGGGTCTTTAACTGTGTGAGTGTGGTGTATGAGTGTACACACATTACGGGTCCATTTGGTTACATGTGTACACTCTCGCAGTTAGAAATAGATAAATCCTGACTGAGGATTTGATTGTGCGCCAGCCTATTTTCCCCTGTCTGTCTGTCTGTCTGTCTGTCTGTCTGTCTGTCTGTCTGCATGTCTGTCTCTTTCCCTCTTGTTTCTGAGTGGTGCACACCGCTCCTACATTTCACTATGTGTGTATGAGCACAGATCTCCATATATGGATATATGTGCTCATAGACATAAAGTAACTGACTTCACAGACAGAACGGCCGGATATATAAATGTGTGTCGTGTTTGCACTGCTCAATTAACAGATGTAAACCACATTTAAAATGAGTAAGCCTACATACAAAATATGACAAAACATGAATAAATATGAACAGTGCATTAAAATGCATAAACAAGTTATTAAAACATTCAAGCAATTAATAAATATATACATAATTGAAGTGTGGCTTAAAATGTGAATGGTTTAATAAAAATACAGAATATGCCTTTAAGTAGCAGATTACGTACTTCCCCTTTAAGGACAGAGTGTGTGGGGAGGCTGTCATAAGCCCTAATCACGCCCGCCCACTCAGCAAATTTCTCCGCAACTTCCTGGTGCTGACGTCAGTTTAGAAGGGTAAAATAACACACTATTCGGAAATTGCATTAAATTCGCAATTTCTGTGTTAACTAGAGAAGCAGAGGAATAAACGTCAGAACTTCTTAAAGTTAACTGATTCACAGATAAAGAAAACCACCAGAAAACCGTTTTATTGCAAACCTAAAAAATGAGTGACAAGCAAGACACCTTTTGAGGAAAAGTTTGGTCCAACCTGGGGGCAGCCCCTGTAGTAAAAGCTGTTTTGTTTGTGAATGCACAGTGTGTTTCGGTGAGTCAAAAACAGAATCATTGCACTAAATATTGGTGTTTGCACCTATGCGTTTTGCATTACTTAAAGGTCACAAGGGTATTGTGTTTATGTTTTAGTTGCAGTGGTGGACCATCAGGACCAGCAAGGCCTTCTTTGGTGGCCCTGCACTAGCCTGATGAAGATATTTAGATTTCATAATATATAGGCCTATACATTTTCCACAAACATAGTATTTATTTCTCTGCCATCATTGTCTCTCACTCACTCAGTCAGGCTGGTCTCTGCTTCCACTTGGTGCAAGTCTTAAAACAGCTCTTTATGTTTTAACCCTTATAATGCCAAAAAGCTGAACTAGTTCGGCTTTTTTGTCGGCTAGCGTCGCAATACGGAGTGCCGATCCCGAACTAGTTCGGCTTTTTTGTCGGCTAGCAACACTGTGCTTTGGTCCTTACCGTGAGCTGATTATTGACACTGTAGGTCAGGGGTCCTCAATAGGCGGACCGTGGTCCATGTCCGGACCACGAGACGCCTCCGTGTGGACCCAGCACGAATTATAGTAAAAAAAAAAAAAAAAAAAAATATATATATATATATATATTATTATTATTTGTATTAATCTGTGAGCTATCGCTAGCGCAAGTCAAAGTTCTTGATTGTTTTTAGTAAAATATATCCACGTTTCGTTTCCACTTCTCAGTTCACTCAATTCATTGCATGCACTCTGTTTGTGTGTGGCTGTGTGTGTGTGTGTGTGTGTGTGTGTGTGTGTGTGTGTGTGTGTGTGTGTGTGTGTGTGTGTGTGTGTGTGTGTGTGTGTGTAAGAGAGAGAGAGACAACAACGTGCTGATTGGCTGATGCAGTGGCCACAGATTATTATGGGTTGTCATCTCCATGACAACGACGCGCTGATTGGCTGTTACCACCTGGGTCACCAGAGTTCATTCAGACCGCGGAAGATTTTGCAGCAAGCAGGCACCAGCAGCAGTTCACTCGGCACATCGATCGCTAGCTGTTGTTCACTAACACTGAATGTGAATCTCAAATCACAATTATGGTATGCTCCAAGTTGTCTGGTAAAAGAAAAGTGGACAGTGAAAATCTGAGTTTCAAGGAAGAATGGACAGAGAAATATGCCTTCATCCTACCTCCAGCAAGTACCAGACCAATGTGTCTAATATGCAACAAAACTGTTGCTCTGGTGAAAAGTGAAAATCTGAAACGTCACTATCTGAAAGAGCACAGGGAATTTGAAGAGAAATGTCCTCCTAATTCTGAGCTAAGAAAAAAAGAAATCATGACACTGAAAAAGTCATATCAAGCTTCAAGCAAGTTTCTTGTTAAATCTATGACACAACAACAAATAGCAACAGAGTGCTCACTCAGAGTGGCGTGGGTTTTGGGTAAACACAAGAAGCCATTCTCTGATGCAGAAATAATTAAAGAATGCATGACTGAAGTGACGGATGCCATGTTTGAAGACAAAGAAAAGGAGGAAATTACAACTAAAATAAAACAAATCCCACTCTCAGATTCCACAGCAACCAGACGTACTGAAATATTGGCTGGTGATTTGTTCATACAGCTTTGTGAAGGAATAAAAAACGCAGAGTGCATATCCCTTGCAGTGGATGACTCCACTGACACCACTGACAATGCTCAGTTGTTGGTGTCTGTGAGATATTATGATGAGGAAAAGGGGGAGCTTATTGAAGATGTGTTGGGCCTGGCAAACCTCGGTGGACAAACAAGGGGAGAAGACATCTATAAAGCAATATCAGAAATGCTGAATGAAAAAGGGATCGATGAGAAGAAAGTTGTGTCAATTGCTACTGATGGAGCTCCAGACATGTTGGGGAGTGAGAAAGGACTGGTTCAGCATCTGAGAGAACACCACCCTGGCCTGATATCTTATCACTGCATAATCCACCAGTCTGTCCTTTGTGCAAGTCTTGGAGAAGTGTACTCTGAAGTCATGACAACAATGATGAAACTCATAAACTTCTTGAGAGCAACATCTGCACTGCAGCACCGCTTGCTGCGCACATTCCTGACGGAGGTAGATGCCGCTTTTGATGATTTGCTCTTGCACAACAATGTGAGATGGCTGAGCAAAGGCAAGGTCCTGGAGCGTTTTTGGACCATTAGAAAAGAGCTTCAAGTGTTTCTGTACCAGCAAAAGAGCACAAGAGCAAAACAGTTCCTGGAATTTATACAAAATGCTGGTAAAATGGAGGCTGTGGCATTTTTGGCTGATATAACCTCTCATCTCAATGACCTGAACCTCAAGCTACAGGGGAAGAACAACACAGTGTGTGAGCTGATGTCAGATGTCCGTGCCTTCCAGAGGAAGCTGGAGCTTTTCAAAAGTGACATACAGGTAACTAATTTGTTTTTAACATTTTCGACCACACACATTTACTGGCTTCCACTTAACATCCTTTTGATACTTCATACCTCTTTTTAAATTTTTATCTGGAGAAACTGCTCCACTTCCCCAAACTTAATGAACAGACCGAAGGAGGAGATCATCAGTGCCATGTGGAGTTTTTGGAAAAGCTCATCGCAAATTTCAAAACTCGCTTTGATGGCTTCATACTCGGAAAGCAAGTCGTGCTGCTGTTCATTGAAAACCCATTTCTTATCAGAAATGTGTGTGAATTCTTAGTGTGGGGATTTAAGGGAGCAAATGCTAATTTCGTGCAAATTTGTCTTAACGCGCAATTTTTTTTTGCTCTAATGATTTAGCTAGGGCACCCGAGTCTGCGACCTTCGGGGTCTCCACAGCGGCTAAATCAAGTTGGGCTCCCATGGACTTTCTATACAGGAGGAAAATACCCAGAAAAACATTTTTTTCTGGGTCTGAGGGGTCTAACTAGTGGTTTGTCATGATGCTGAATCCATTGCAGGCATTTGTTTTGCATAAAAAAACATTCCTTGGGCTAGAAATGGCCTCAGAAAACGATGCATGTATGGGTGAGCAATGAGCATTCATGTTAGTCGGAGGCCTTAGGGTTTTTTTTCTCGTGCTAATCAGTCTAAAAGTGCAAAATTTTGCAGAGATGTAGCGCAGGGCATGATCTAATGATTGAGCTAGGGCGCCCGAGTCTGCGACACTCGGGGTCGCCACAGCGGCCAAATCAAGTTGGGCTCCCATCGGTTTAGTGATGAAAAGTTTTGTGGGTGTTTTCTGGAGCTGTGGTGACCCCGAAGGTCGCCGACTCGGCGCCCTAGCTAAATCATTAGAGCATGCCCTGAGCTACATCTGTTACAAATTGGGCACTTTTAGACTGATTAGCACAAGAAAAAAAAAACCTAAGGCCTCCGACTAACATGAATGCTCACCTATACATGCATCGTTTTCTGAGGCCATTTCTAGCCCAAGGAATATTTTTTGTGCAAAACAAATGCCTGCAATGGATTCAGCATCATGACAAACCCCTAGTTAGACCCCTCAGATCCTACTTAAATACCCAGAAAAAAATGTTTTTCTGGGTATTTTCCTCCTGTATAGAAAGTCGATGGGAGCCCAACTTGATTTGGCCGCTGTGGCGACCCCGAAGGTCGTCGGCTCGGGCGCCCTAGCTAAATCATTAGAGCAAGCCCTGGGCTACATCTGTGCAAAAATGTGCGCTTTAAGACAAATTTGCACGAAATTAGCATTTGCTCCCCTTAAATCCCCACACTATCTCTGAAGAAGCACAACAAGTCTTCCCATGGGCCAGAGCTGCTTCACTGCAGACTGAGCTAATTGACCTCCAAGAAAGTGTTGCACTGAAAGAGGCTTAGTGTGACGCCATCACCTTCTGGTCAAAGCTGGTCATTGCTTCCAAGTTCCCTCTGCTGCATAAGATGGCATGTCACATCCTCACAATGTTTGGCTCAACATACAACTGTGAGTCTGCCTTCTCTACAATGAACATTGTGAAGAACAAGTACCGCAGCAGACTGACCAATGAACACCTGGAACAGTGTCTCCGCCTGGCCATCACACCTTTTGTGCCAAAGTTCGAAGTCTTGGCTTCAAACCCAAGATGCCATTTCTCCCATTGAGCAGCCGTGTTTTACAGCATAAAACACAGCTGCTTAACACCCAACAGGCCAAACTCGTTCAGTAACGAGATAAGGCCACTAGGGGTCACTCTGCCAAAAGGAGTTGTCTCGTCCCTCAACGAGACAACAAGGGGTTAACTTGTACAGCTCTACGTGCATGCTGTGTGCCCTGTGAATGACCCTAGTCCATACGTCACCCCATAGCTCAGAGAGAGAGAGAAAATGGCGCCACAAGGCTGCATTGATTTCCATTCTAGCCTGAAACATAAAAACGGCTTTATCTATGAGGTCCAAAGAACGCCAGGGAAGCAGAGATCTGATTGTTTTCACGGCAACACTTTACCGCGATGGTCGGCCCCGGTTTGGATTTTAGTTTCGCGAGCGTTTGTAAACAAATGGATTTTCTTCCTCAATCGTCAGTGGACACTCACATGCACACGCACGAATCTTCCGAAGCTCTTCAAAATAAAGTGTGAGTGAACGGCGGCAGCAGCAACAGCTAGAAATGTTAGAAACCTTGGCTTCCCATGAATGTACTGACCACAGTTATTTTTGCACATTAATGAGGTCATTTACCAGGGATAGGAGGGTTTTGTTTTATTATTTTTTTGTTAAAAGAAAGGGACAGTTTGATTTATTTTAACATGTTGTGAATATCTGACACTTTATTCCCCTTTAGTGGAAGAACAGCTGTCCCCCCGAATTCTCCTGTGCTCCCTTGTATCTGTATTCATAAAGAGAAGCTTCTTTAACCTACTCCTTTTGGGGTACTCTTAGAGAGGGTGTTTAAAAGTATTTTATTTGTTGTTAAAAAAAAGTTTTATTTAAAGGAGCTATAGTCAACTTTTTCTTGAAAAACGGATGCTAAAATAAAAATAATGTTTCGAAAATATTTTATAAAAAAAATAAGCTTCATATATGTGTTTCAATAAAAAAATGACCACAAAAAGCGGAAAAATAATGATAAAATAATCATTTTGGCCCTTTGTTTACATTTACGGGCCCTGTAAATGTAAACAAAGGACCAAAATGATTATTTTATCATTATTTTTCCGCTTTTTGTGGTCATTTTTTAATTGAAACACATATATGAAGCTTATTTTTTTATAAAATATTTTCGAAACATTATTTTTATTTTAGCATCCGTTTTTCAAGAAAAAGTTGACTATAGCTCCTTTAAGTTAGTATTTATTTTTGTTAAAAAGAAGATGTATATTTTATTGAATATTTATTTTATTTTTGTTCAACTTAAGAAAAAGGAAAACTACTACCTACCTCCTGCCTACTATATAAGCTTGACCGATAATACAAAATAAACGGACCCATGCCTGTTTCAAAAAAATATTTGTGGACCTTCAAGATTTGTATTTGAGGACCCCTGCTGTAGGTGGTCCGAGGGACGCCATTGTTTACCGCGATCGCTAAGCGCATTTTCAAATGTCATGATTGCCTCTTGCCTCTTTTCCTGCAAAATAATCAAAAAGAGAGTGATAAGAGTATCGATGAAGTGGAGAACATATAATCAGTATTGATGTAATCTCTCTAGAGAGATTTTTCCATTAGTTTTAAGTTAAATGGTTTCCCAGATAGAGAGTAGTTGTATCCTAAAGAAACACCCGCAGACGAAAATGAAGCTAGAATTGTTCCAATAAATCTGTTCACTTTAATCTATAGTGGTTGTGTTCCCTATCCATGCAGCTGTGTGTGTGTGTGTGTGTGTGTGTGTGTGTGTGTGTGTGTGTGTGTGTGTGTGTGTGTGTGTGTGTGTGTGTGTGTGTGTGTGTGTGTGTGTGTGTGTGCGTGCGTGTGTGCCAGGACTCTACTTCAACAGTCCGACCGCCAAACTTCACACTCGAGTGCGGCGTCAAGTCGGTCGGGTAGGCGCTTGTCCAGATCTCTGATCGGACAAATATGACCATATATGGGCCCATGTCCTATATGACCATATATGGACCTATGGGCCTGTGACCACATATAGGCTGATGACCTGTGACCATATATGGGCATATAGACACGATTTCCTGAGTGCTCCCCTGTAGAGAGCCCCGCCACCATTGCCGCAGCCAGTGGTGGAGTAGAGTTAAATTTTGACTGCCATAATGGTCATTTTGGTTAATATTTGTTTCCTTATTTTGTCATGAATGTAATCTGCCTCTGAACCTGGTTTGCCATCTAGTTCAGGTACTGGAAGCAGCCAATTATGCTGGAACCCTTTATATGGCGCTAGTTTCCTTAGTCCGACAAGTGTGTAACACCTGTACACTTCGCTCAGTGGCGAGGGAGCGTTTGAATGTGTCGCAGGACATAGACAGGTTCGTTCTTGAATTGTGTTATTGTATTGTGTATTGAAGTCAAGTTTATTCGGGTTGAATATGGAGTTAATTGTATCATCCTTTGCAGTTGTATGTTTGTTCCTGGACACTTGGACTCGTCCTCACAGCCTTTGGTTGGTTACATGCAGCCAGCGAGGTGTGTTTGTATTCTCTTTGTTTATTCATTACATTTGTTTATGGTTTCTTATGCTTTATGTTCTATTATTTATGTGCTTGTATTATTTGTTCTTTATTTATACAGTTTTACGTTGGGTAATTTGAGCCATGAAATCGCTTCAATAAATCCATCAGTTCGAGAAACAAGCTGTGTCATTTTTTGGGCCAAAGGCAGTGATATAAATCTTTGGGAAATTGGAAATGCTCAAGTGAAGTAAAAAATACTCAAAAGTGTACAGTACTTAAGTAAATTTAGAATACTAGTTAGTTTACCCTAATGTTTACACCGTGGCAATGGCGGAAGGTGCCCTCTACAGGTTGTTGCTCAGAAAATTGGTCTATACTGATGGCATTAAGTCCATATATGGACCTTCTGCAGAAGCTGTATCAGTATCACACATTACTGGGACACTACACACTAGTGATGTGTGTCAGTGTCTACTGTGTAAAAAGACCTTCAATACGAGACCAGAGGTATCTGTGAATACTTGTATTTCTGAGATGGTTCATCAGTTCAGGAATCACAAGCGGAAAGAAGAATATGAAGCAATGACTGGGGATGAAATCCAGCAGATGGTCCAGGAGAGACAAGTGAAGATTCAGGATGTCAAACACAGTACAGCTCATCAGGAAAGATGCAGACACAGTGATAGCAGGCAGTGTGCAGGTCTTCACTGATCTGATCAGCTGTATTGAGAGGAGCCAGGCTGAGCTCATTGGTGTGATTGAAGAGAAGCAGAAAACAACTGAGAAACAGGCTGAAGACTTCATCAAAGATCTGCAAAATGAAATAACTCAGTTAAAGAAGAGAATCTCTGAGCTGAAGCAACTCTCACACACTGAAGTCCACCTCCACCTCCTCCAGAACATCACATCCATCAACACCCCTCCACCCACCAAGGACTGGACAAAGGTCAATGTCCATCAGTCTTCATATGTGGGGACTGTGAGGACAGCTGTGGCTCAGCTGGAGAAGACACTCTCACAGAGGAGAAGACAATCTCACAGAGATGAAGAAAAAGCTGTGTGATGTTGAGCTGAAGTGGTTCCAGAAATATGTAGTGGTTGTGATCCTGATACAGCACATCCCTTCCTCATCCTGACTGAGGATGGAAAACAAGTGAGTGATGGAGGCATATGGAAGGATGCCCTCACCAAAAACTAGTATACTTAAGTATACTCTGAGTATACTTGTTATAAGTATACTTTGTATAAACTAATACTTTGGTAAATATACTTTTCAGTTTACTTAGAATGTACTATCAGGAATATACTTAACAAAAGTATACTTAGTTTATACTGACAAGTACACAGCAAAAGTTTAAGTATACTTTTAGTAGGCTATACCTATACTTTTCCTTCATTTCAAGTATACATTGTACTATTCCTTTACTTAAAATAAACCATTCATATAATCAGATGTCTACTTAAAGTAAACAAATTATTTACTTAAATTGCACTTCCACTTATATATACTTGAGGTGTACTACATTTATACTTGAACTGCACTATTTTCATACTTGAAGTATACCATTTATATACTCCAAACATACTATGCATGAACTTAATGTACACTACTCTTTTACTAGCAGTGCACTTGAATTGCACTTTTCTAATACTTGAGAGGTATACTACGTTTATACTTTAACATACTATGCGTGAACTTAATGGACACTACTCTTTTACTTGAATTGCACTTTTCTTATACGTGACGTATACTATGTTTATATTTGAATTGCACTACTTTTAACCTTGAAGTATACCATTTATATACTCAAACTATACTATGCATAAACGTAATGTGCACTACTCTTTTACCTCTTGTGTACTTGAATTGCACTTTTCTTATACATGAGGTATACTACGTTTATATTTGAACGGCACTTTTTCATACTTGAAGTATACCATTTATATACTCGGAATATACCATGCATGAACTTAATGTACACTACTCTTTGTTTGGTGTTGCTGAACTGTCTGTAGATTTCACTCTGAATGTGTAGACTTGCCGGTCCCATTATACACCTACAAATGAACAGATAAAGCACATTAGTTCTGGGAGTCAACAGTAGTAATATACTTTGAATTGACAAGTATAATGCCAAGATGTGTGAAGATAATGTAAAGCTGTTATTTGTAAACTTACCTTTGTCTGTTCTCCCAGGGTGGTGTTCGGGCAAAAGAGTTCCCTCCGGGAACACGCACCCTATTTATAGTCCTGGGAGGGTGAAGCCAAGTGGGAAGTGCCAAGTGGGAAGTGGATAGAGGGGGAGGTTGAGAATGATTCTAATGTATTTACTAATGTATGGTAGGTGTACACATTTAGTGGGCATAGTGGTAACTGGAGATATGAATTAAAGGAGCATATCCATGTGCTAGTGTTTTAGGTACCTTTGTATTATTAAATGCATTAGAATCATTCTCAATCTCCCCTCTATCCACTTCCCACTTGGCTTCACCCTCCCAGGACTATAAATAGGGTGTGTGTTCCTGGAGGGAACTCTTTTACCCGAACACCACCCTGGGAGGAGGAGAACATCAGACAAAGGTAAGTTTACAAATAACAGCTTTAGATTGTCTTCACACATCTTGGCATTCTACTTGTCAATTCAAAGTATATTACTACTGTTGACTCCCAGAACTAATGTGCTTTATCTGTTCATTTGTAGGTGTATAATGGGACCGGCAAGTCTACACATTCAGAGTGAAATCTACAACACCAAACAAGTTAATGCATGGTATGTTCCGAGTATATAAATGGTATACTTCAAGTATGAAAAAAGTGCAGTTCAATTATAAACGTAGTATACCTCATGTATAAGAAAAGTGCAATTCAAGTACACAAGAGGTAAAAGAGTAGTGCACATTAAGTTTATGCATAGTATAGTTTGAGTATATAAATGGTATACTTCAAGGTTAAAAGCAGTGTAATTCAAATATAAACGTATTATACGTTACGTATAAGAAAAGTGCAATTCAAGTAAAAGAGTCGTGTCCATTAAGTTCACGCATAGTATGTTAAAGTATAAACGTAGTATACCTCAAGTATAAGAAAAGTGCAATTCAAGTATACTGCTAGTAAAAGAGTAGTGTACATTATTAAGTTCACGCATAGTATGTTTGGAGTATATAAATGGTATACTTCAAGTATGAAAATTGTGCAGTGCAAGTATAAATTTAGTATACCTCAAGTAAAAGAAAAGTGCAATTCAAGTACACTGCAAGTAAAAGAGTAGTGTACATTAAGTTCACACATAGTGTGTTTTGAATATATAAATGGTATACTTCAAGTATGCAATTTAAGTAAATCATTTGTTTACTTTAAGTATACATCTGATTATATGAATGGTTTATTTTAAGTAAAGGAATAGTACAATGTACACTTGAAATGAAGGAAAAGTATAGGTATACTAAAAGTATACTTAAACTTTTGCTGTGTACTCGTCAGTATAAACTAAGTATATTTTTGTTAAGTATATTCCTGATAGTACATTCTAAGTAAACTGAAAAGTATACTTACCGAAGTATTAGTTTATACAAAGTATACTTAGTTCATAACAAGTATACTCAGAGTATACTTAAGTATACTAGTTTTTTGTAAGGGAAAGAATAACAATTGGCAAAGATTTGAGATGTGATCTTGTGTTTTAATGGCCTGGCAGTGATCATTCGTTCACCGGCTTACCGGTGGTTACTGTGGTTATCCCCACTCCCGTGACCCGAAGCACTTTGCACATGGCCAAAGTTATAATCCCAATGAATGCTTTGGTCATGTAAACAAATGAGGAATAGAGGAATAGGTTTATTCAGGTTCCATGCACGGTTGGGTATGAATCTTTATTCGGGATGAGTTCATTCTGAATTTATAGGCGGGTGTTACCAGTGGGCATCAAGGGCATTGATATCAGGGCAAAGTCACATTTTGACTATCGTGAAAGCCGTTCCCATTTTCTTTCCACTCCCTTCCTAATCCATGATATGAGTAATCAATAGAAGGAAAAAAAACATTTTGGGGTGAACTATCCCTTTAACTTACAGAGGGAGACTTTAACTTACTCTGGAGAGGAGAGGAATTATCAGCATGCCCATATATGGACATTTAATGGCATCAGCGATCTCCATATGGACATAAATGGGACAAGGACCGGCAGATACAGATATCTCCATATATGGGCATGAAAGAGTCAAGGGCTGACAGGTACAGAGATTTCCATACATGGGCATATCCACCCTGGCCGCGACATGCGCTGTTCATTGGCTTAGCAGAAGTGCTCAAATTTGGCGGAAGTTCTGCGTTTAAGTTACGCCACGTGGTGCAGGTCTGTTTACATCCACCAGTGAAACAGACACTAGATTTCAGTTCTTAACTCGCTCTTAATAATAGGTTTAATTTTGTTAGAATCCATGTTTTGTTTGGATATTGTTTATTGCGATATCCGTGTAAAGGTGGTTGCACACTGCTGCGTTTTTCGTTGCGAAATGCGTTTATCAGGACAAGGAGAGAGAGGGAGATAGAGAGAGCAAGGGACTGAGTGGTGCGCGAAACGGGCGGCAGTGTGCAAACGTGACTGACACAACGTGAGGTTGATTTTTTTATTTGCGTGCTCCGAAATTCACTCCGATATTCGGCCCGAAAAACGCAGCAGTGTGCAACCACCTTAAGTCCCACCTTTCTAACTCTCTGCCTAATGTCACGCCCAGGTTTTTCTCTTCGCAGATGAGTAATAAGCCTGGCTACGCGAGGTTAGGATTTAGGAGTGCTAGTAAATAAAACATACTTATTGATTAGCTAAAGCACCTTTCTGGGTACTGTGTGCGTGATGTCACGTGATGTCATGTCATGTGATGTCATTTGTATACAGTGTCACACCACTGCCCTGGTCACTCTATAAAAGCTGCTTACGTAGAACACTATAGTCTTGAGTGAGAGAGAGACAGACAAAGAGAGTGAGGCAGCGACATGTTTCACTACACAGTGGCCAAGACCAAAGGACCAATGGGATGCGACGCTGCCATAGCAATTGGACATAACGGTTATGCCTTCTTTGAATCCCCCGAGAACAGCAGTGATCATATTGATGTGCATGTCTTCAACACAGTGTCTTTAGTCTGGAAGGAGTTGCCTCCAGTGACACCTGGAAGAGGAGAGCGCCACCTTGAGGTTCCCTTAGGCCGCTACGGCCACACAGCTGTGCTGGTAGGAGATATCGTATACATCTGGGGAGGTTGTACAAACACAGGTCACTGCAACGTGCTTTATGCATATGATGTCGACGCCCACTCATGGTTCAAACCCAGGTGTTCTGGGACTGTTCCAGAGGGGAGGTTATACCACTCAGCCTGTGTCTTGGAGAAGGTCATGTTTATCCATGGAGGAAGGAATCAGCTGACTGGATGGACTAATGACATGCACAAGTTGGACAGCACCACAATGGTCTGGACTTTAATTAACACCAGAGCCACTACAGCACCTGCTTCATCATGGCACTCTGCCACCATCATCGGGACAAAGATGTTTGTATTTGGGGGCTTAGGAGACCGTAGGGAGGGGTACCACCACTACAACACCATCAGAGTGTTTGACACAGAGACCAACTGCTGGATGAACACATCTTCTGCAGAGCTTCTTCCAGAAGGACGCATGAGTCATTCAGCCTTTACCTACAATGGAGAGCTGTACATATTTGGTGGTGTGAACCCTAACAATCTCAATGAACTGTGGAAATTGAATCCAGAGACCTTCTCCTGGAAGGAGGTGAAGCCCAAGGGGAACGGCCCGTTAAGTATGATTGATGGCTGCTGTTGCATGATGGGAGATCGTGTCATCCTCTTTGGAGGATACAAAGATAATCTGTTTATCTTAGACTTGAGTCCTAGTCTGAAGACATTATGTAAGCTGGCAGTTATTCAGTATGTTCTGGAGCAGTCTGAACTCCCACAGGACATCAAGTGGGAACTGGCAGCCATGATGAATGAGAAAGACCAACAGCCTTTAGGATAGGGCTGTACCATTTTGACTGAAGGGTTATGGTCCTTTTAGTCTCGCGTAGCCAGACAACTATTCCACAGTCTCCAAATGCTATAGAGTCTGGAACAACAGTTCCTGAACGGCGAGTAACGGAAGTAATCACTTCTGCACGGAACTATAGTCCCATTGGAAACAACAGAAACACACTAGTACAGACAGTCATTATACTGAACTGTAGTCCCATTGGAAACATAACAGAAGCACACTAGCACAGACACAGACACAGAGTTTTGACCATCTGTTTGACTGTGTCCATTCATGCCCACATATGGAGTTATCTGTCTGAATGCGTCCATTTTATGCCCATATATGGAGATCTCTGTATCTGCCTGACAGTCGGCCGAGCGTCACAGTCAAGGACCGGCCTACTCAGGAACGATGTAAATAGGGAATGAATGCCCCACCCTTTAATGCAAACTCCATTTTACCAGACATCAGCTCCGGATACGGAGAATCCGAACCTTTCGCACCGGTTCCGGAAAATCGCATATTGGTTTGGGTCGAGGCCGGGCACTGCACTACCTGCTGCGGCGGGGAACGCGTGTGCAGAATTTGAAGCCGGTGGGACGAACGGTTCTCGAGATACGCAGATTACATGCATAGATACATACACACTCACAGAGATACTTTGATGTCAGAATGCCCATATATGGAGATATCTGTCTATCTGCGTCCATTTTATGCCCATATATGGAGATCACTGTATCTGTCTGTATGTGTCCCTTTTTATGCCCGTATATGGAGATCTTTGTGATTCGGGTCCATTTTATGCCCATACATGCCCATATATGGAGATATCTGTCTATCAGCATCCATTTTATGCCCATGTATGGAGAGATATGTATCTGTCTGCCTGTGTCCCTTTTTATGCCCGTATATGGAGATCTTTGTGATTCTGCGTCCATTTTATGTCCATATATGCCCATATATGGAGGTATCTGTCTATCGGTGGCCATTTTCTCTATGCCCATAAATGGAGATAACTGTCTAACGCAAACCCCATTATACCTGTTGTCATAGGACGCGTTTTGGCCATCTGTTTGCCTTTGTCCATTTATGCCCATATATGGAGATATTTTTATCTCTGTCTGCATTTTTTGTATTGTGCATATTTAACCTGGTTAACCGTGTTTTTGTGTTTTTATGGTAGTTTTAAAGTGAAAAAGTGAGTGGATCACTTTACTCGATTTCTCTGGTCTGTCTCAGTTTACCCCGGTGCTGTGGTAAACTGAGACACAAGACCACTTTAAAAAAAAAACAATCATATTTTCACTGCCTTTCGTCTTATATACATTCTGATAACTTCCATTGTTAGGAAACATCCCAAATTACTGGGAAATGTGTACATTTTTACTGATATATCTTTTAGTTCGCCCTGGCTCCATTGTACCTCTCAGACCTCCTCCATGATAAACCTACTGTGTCATGGAAGCTGCAGTCTGCAGACTTGGACCTCCTCTCTGTCCCCAATGCAAACAAGTGAACCTTAAGCCCGTATCAGAGTCTACGGTGGAGAGCTATCCACCGCAAATTTGAGGTGGAAAGCTTTCCACCTCAAGTCAGAAAATAAGTGCAGGCCATCATCGTCACCCACGGTGAAGTCCTTTACCCTGTCTAGACCGGTTCAGGTCGACCAATCAGTGAACGGGGTGTAGAGCCTGTCTGTCTGATAGTAAAAACAGAGAGATGTGTTGGGACTCACGGTGGAAAGCTCTCCACCGCGAGGAATGATGTAACGTTGTAGTTTCATCACTCAAAAAGACTCGAAAAGACTACACCGCGGTGTAAAGCCTTCCACCGCGGACCCGACTATGATACGTGCTTTATGCGACAGAGCCTTCAGTGTGGCAGCCCCCACCCTGTGGAACTCTCTACCATTGGAGATTCGCCATACATACTGCATTGAAAAGACACCTATTCACTCAGGCGTATGGTACTTAGTTTTTGTTTAGTTGTTGCAAGTTATTATTATTATTATTACCCTTATTATTATTATTTAGAATGTAAAAAGTGTCTCAGTTTACTCCGCTCTCCCCTATTATTGTTAGAGGAATAAAGGAAAATACGACAAAGTTGCAATTGGAAATCGCCAGTGTGTAATACATTAATGGCCATATATATGGAGATCTCTGTGTCATCAATATTAAGCCAATATCTTTGAAAGCCCATATCAGTCTCATGATGTCAGCCATCTCCATGAATGGAAAAGGTTATTTTTTTTATTTAAAGTCAATGGAAAAATGTATTCACAAATGAATGTATATGAATTAAACTATATATAACGTATCCCTTAGCAAAAAAGCACACAAGCGTGTCTGGATGAATCCAGTCGATTTGACATACTAGCCCTTACCCGTTCAAAGATATGAGCTCCAAAATGATGTGCAGTGTGTGGGTTATGGGATGTGCACTGTGCACACAGAATATGAGGGATGGAAAGTAACTTTAACTGGTGCTTGCATGATGTAGGAGCATCAATGTAAGAAACCCGTTTCGTTTAATGGCTACAGAGATACTGTTCCCCACCCCCCCCACCCCAGCCCGCCCGCCCACCCGCCTGCACACACACCCGCCTGCCTGCACACACACACACACACACACACACACACACACACACACACACACACACACACACACACACACACACACACACACACACAGAGCTGGTTAAACATTTTGCCTCAAGCTAGATGCAGAATAGATGCGCCTCATGCTAGATGCAGAATAGATAGTAGATACAGCATAAAAATGCTAATATACAGCATACGATTTGTGAAAGTGACAAACGGGCTTCACAGTTATGTCAGGTGTGTTCATATGCTTATGGTGATGCGATTTCAGATCAATTGCTCCAGCCACCGAGGAGAAACGCTGTTTCAGACTCACTCAGACAGACATTCGCAAAATTATAGTATAGATGGCCCAAGTGTGGCAGTAGGAGTATTACGGCAAAAATATAATTTACTTAGGAGACGATGGAAGATAGAAGATGGACTTAATGTCTTTGACATTCAAATCAGGCTTAAAGACAAGACTCTGATGGTCGGGGGGAGGGTGTGGTATTGACAGAACTGACAGTTTCATTCAGTTTAATCCATTCTGTAAGTGAAGGTTTTCTTTGGAGGCGGGGGTCTCACTGGACCCCCGTGGCCTTAATGAGGGAGAGGGGGGGTCACAAGCCAGGACCCCTTTGATCAAATATTGAAGCCTGTAAGTAAGTTTGTGTGTGTGTGTGTGTGTGTGTGTGTGTGTGTGTGTGTGTGTGTGTGTGTGTGTGCGTGTGCGCCCGCCTGCCCGTGTGTGTATTTACTATCAGCCCCTGACAACTCCATCTCTCTTGCTTGTCTTTGAAGAACAAAACATCTCCTATGTATTAGCCGCACATCACTATCACATGGAGAGGTTGTGTGTGTGTGTGTGTGTGTGTGTGTGTGTGTGTGTGTGTGTGTGTGTGTGTGTGTGTGTGTGCGCGCGCGCGACTGTGCGTGCGTGTGCATGCGCGCGTGTGTTTCCTCACACCATTATACAATTTTTCATTAAAGTCTTGACAAGAAAACGACGTAAGTCAAATTCATCGTTGAAAGCCGTCAGCGGGGCAAATTAAAATGGCCGTCTTCCAACTGGCGTTCAGGTGACTGAGTCTGTATTGTTGTTGTTTTGTCCACGCAAAGGCTTATGCCTTACAGCAGTGTTTCTCAAACTTTCAGATTCCAAGGTCTCCCCTTAAAGGACAACTTTAGTTTTTTTTACAGGGTTCATATTTTAGATTGTAATTAAAGAATATAAAATATGAGTGTTAAAATCATTTAATTTACTTCATTCTATTGTTTTAGAGATTCTTATTTCAGTGGTTGGGGGCATGCGTACAAGTGGCTAAATATGTAATTTTACACAGAATAAGCCCATTCCCAAGATACAACGCAACCTTTCATGGTTGGTATACGGCCCCATTATTTTCAATGAACTAACCCACACCTGACGCCTCGTCTGACGCACCGATGCGCCGCTGTTCTATTTTTCGGGTATTCCGTGGGCGTGGCTAGCAGGTCTCTGCTCCGAGGATCCTCCCACCATGGCTCAGTGCCTACGTGACTTGTGGCATGCCCATGCAGACAGAAGAAGGGAGAGCAATGAACCAACCTGAAGCCGTCGTCGCAATGCCTGGGGCTAGTGCAGACATGATAGACGAAGTCCAAAACTATCCCGAATTATACAACCCCAATGCCGACATTACAAAAATAATACATAAAAAGAGAACGCCTGGCGAGCCATTGCATCGGAGGTTGGTGCTTCAGGTAGGAAAACTTTATTTTGGGTACTTTTTTAAGCTAGGCTCTAGCTAGTCTAGTTGCTATGCTAACGTTAATAGTGCAGATTCTACAGAAATTAGACCGTGCACCATGCGTGTTTGCAACTAACTAGGCTCTAGCTAGTCTAGTTGCTATGCTAACGTTAATAGTGCAGAAACTACACCATGCACGATGTGCGTTTGCAACTAGCTAGGCTCTAGCTAGTCTAGTTTATGCACAATTAACGATTGCTAGGCTCAACGGAAATAAAACATCAGTGAGCTTGTAGATCGTCTATTGATAGTTTTACCCAAGTGGAGAATATGACTACTTTTTCCATCTCTAGTTGTCCTATATCAGTGCCAACGCAGGTGTTGAGTCTTGGGTACCAACGCAGGTGTTTCTATTTGTCTGATTGGCATATAGAGCATCGCAGCGGAAGCAGGGTTTCCGCTAGGCATTTTTGGGGCCGGCCACCTTGGCCGGCAGGATTATATTTTACCGGCCAATCAATTAATTTATCGGCCATATTATAATGAACGTCACATACGTGTTTGCAGATGAGATACTGTATGTGCGTGTGCGTGTGCATGGTGCACCCAACTGATAATTACACCATTTTATGTTTGCGCTGGGCTTCCTTCCTCTTTATCACAGATGCAATTGCAATATGTTCCAACAAAATAATATCTTATTATCTACTTATGTAGAGGTATCGCTTGCCAAAAAAAGAAGTGAATAGGTCAAAGTGGGCGCGCAACTCAAGCGAACCGTTTGCGCGCCCTGCCACACAGTGGCCTACAAATGAATAAGTTAATAGTATATGATTTTGGCTTCACGTCTCATTAAACCTTTTACACACAACATTTGTTTTATTTTGTTAATGTTATGTTATGATGGCGCAAGGAAGGTTGACTTGCCTCTGTTGCTTTGACCACGATGGGGTAGCCAGATAAGACGACCCTTTTTCAAGTCGACCTTAACCGCAGAAAAGTCACTCGGGAAGTGTCGACCCCCAGTCTAGGAAATCACGACCTAAAAAATTGGAAGTGTCAACCCCAGTATAGGGAATCCCCGACCTCAAGAAAATCAAGAAAATTGGAAATCTCATCCCACAGTATATGAAATCCCGACCGGTTATAATATTTTCTCTCTCTCCCCTTTTTCTCTCTCTCCCCTCTCGACCGGTTATAATATTTTCTCTCTCTACCCTTCTCTCTCTCTCCCCTCTCTGTCCGGGGGGGGGGGGGGGGGGGGGGGGAGAGAACTCTTTCAACAGCGTGATATCTAAAGGTAACGGCATACACGAAGGGAGCGCTCGTTTTATGGTTAGAGATGTCACAGTTATTGTCCACGACATTAAGTTATTGTCCACGACATTACAAGCGGCGCGAAGGCCAGCGGACCTTGGTCCTGCTCTTCGCGCCCGAGCGCCGCAGGCGCGAGTGCCCGCGAAGAGCGGGCCAGGGCCGGCCGCGCGAGTTACGAAGCCGTGGTGAATGCAATCGTTATATTTATGCCCAGGCCGTAAGGCCTGGGCAAGCGCACGATAAACGCCATGATAATTGGGTTTTGGTGCACCTCGCGCGATATAGATAGATATATTATACTACAACTTCTTATCATTCACCTTTTGAACCATTTCTCCTTCTGTGTGTGTCAGAGAACGCCTAAACTTCTCTCTCCCTGTGTGTCTCTCTCCCCCTCTCTGTCTCCCCTGTGTCTCGAAAATATTCGGGTCGGGATTTCATATAATGGGGGATGAGATTTCCAATTTTCTCCTGGGTGGGTTTTCTCTGGTCCTGGGGTGACTTCTCCCAACCCTAGGTTGACTATTCCGTGCCCTGGGATGACATCTCCAATTTAAAAATGGGATGACTTTGAAAAGGGATGACTCTTCTGGCATTCCACGATGGCATCACATCCATGCGATCAGAAAGTCATGTGCGTGCTTGTATAATATCCATGATTCCACGGAGTTCGGGTCCCTTTTTTATTATCGTCTACTGGGGTCCAGCTTGGCCAGATTACCTCGGAAGAACCCCAGTTCTGTTCTGATTATAACACTAAAACCACGCTGTATTGCGCTGATTGTTATACAAGGTGCTGGAACTGTCAGCTGTGAAACGTAATGTGTGCTTCTCCGTAAGGCCGTGTGCGTGTCTAAAATAGCAGACATACAAGCTCAAAGCGCGGCGCGTTTCGCCTTGTTGTGAGCTTGAAGCTCTGATATTTCCAATGCTCGTAACCATCGTACGACGAAGATTGATCTAATGCCCACAGCGCAGTAGAGATGGGATTTATGGCTATTTAAAGTGAGCCGGATCTCTGGGATCCGTTCCTTTCAAAGAGCCGTTCAAAAGACTCATTCTAGTAGTTACTTTGTAGATTTTGATTATAATTACAAATAACTTCAACCCTATAGGCCTATACATTTATTTCGGACATAGGTACATATCTGCCATTTGAAAATAGCTGATCTACAAGCTCACAATACTATCGTTCATTTCAAAGAGCCGTTCAAAAGACTCGATTCGTTCACGAACGTCCCACCTCTACAGCGCAGCATGAAGCAGCAGCAGTGGCGGTGATCTCCGCTGTCGTCAGACAGACTCACAGAACATGATACAAATTTAAAATTATGGTAGGTTTTAATGGTTGTAGCTTTACTACTTTAGACAAATAATGATGTGTATAATAAGATTATGATTCCCAGCCGGCCACGGTGGCTGGTGGACTTTATAATTACCGGCCAATTAAACATTTAACCGGCCAATGGCCGGTAAATACCGGCTAACGGAATCTCTGAGCGGAAGTGGATTCCTGGGGTCACTTAATATTCCCCATTCATTTTCGCCATAGACTTTTACAAAAATATTTATAACAATTATGTTAAGCCTCGAACCAAGCCATCCAGGATGGAGGTGAATCATGACCATATAGCCTTTTTTTCTATGAAAAGAACATTTTGAAAATCGCTAAACAAAGGGTAGTTATTAAATGTAGTATATCAAATAATGCGATTTTCAAAATGTTGAAAAAAAGGTTATATGATCATGATTCACCTCCATCCTGGATGGTTTGGTTCGAGGCTTAACATAATTGTTATAAATATTTTTGTAAAAGTCTATGGCGAAAATGAATGGGGAATATTAAGTGACCCCAGGAATCCACTTCCGCTGCGATGCTCTATAACAATGTTCTATGCCAATCAGAACACCTGTGTTGGTCCTCAACATGGCCGGTGTAGGACTACAAATGCAACCCATGAAGTGAACTTCTCGCTATTTTACATTACATAATATAAATTAACACAAACCACATTATGTATAATGCAACATTTAATTGTTTTATTTTGCATTATACAGGTAATACTCATTTCACAATAACAAAACATTGCCCTGCCCTACTTCACATCTTATATATCACTTGTTATCTTGTTTCAATCTGTGTGAATTATACAAGCTTGTGATCCATTTAATGCACACATGAATTTTGTGTTGCCTGGTTGCCAAATGTTCATCTATTATCCACTTGGCCCAAAAGAAAGTTGGGGGACTGTAGGTTCATGTGGTTATTTATGCCATACATGTCCTGCCATGGAACGCTTCCCTGTGGGGAGTTGAAATATTGGCACAGTGTGTGCTCCCTGCCCAGCTCTGTTTCCCCCCAACCTCCCTGCATCCTCCATGGGGTTATCTCCAAACTCCTCGAGCCACCTTCGATCAGCTCGGCGGTTGGAGAGGTAGTTGTGAAGGATGCGGGCTGACAGCATCAACCTTGTCAGGGTTGAGCCTCCTTGTGAAAATCTCCCACCTGGAGGAGAGAATGCCAAATGAATTTTCAACTACCGTACATTTCTTGCACGTGAGAGTCTGTAATTGAAAATGCACTTTCCCCAGGTCATCCTACGTGCAGCATAGGGTTTCATGAGGTAGCCTTTGTGGGGGAATGCAGCATCTCCAACTATGGTTAAGGGCATTGGACCCAGCTGTTCAGCACCAGGTATGACCGCATCTTGAGGTACATTGAGGGTTCCAGCCTCCAGACCTCTGCCCAGAGCTGATCCAGCAAACACTCCCCCATCATTGGACTTGCCATATTCCCCGATGTGAACCACTCTCATTTTTTCTCGTCCACGAGGGCCATCAGGACAATAGAAAAGGTCTTCTTATAATTCCAAAATAAGGTACCGGAGTTGGGGGGTGCCTGTATGTAAACATGTTTGCCGTCAATGGCACCAATGCAATTTGGAAAGTTCCATTTAGCTAAGAACTGGTTGGCCATTTCTTTCCAGTCAGCCTCGGTTGGCGGTGGCATGTAGGTCCCAATCATCCGCCGATTTATTGCGTCACATGTGTCCTTTATGGCACAGGCGACAGTGCTCTCTCCTAGGCGATAATTGAATGCCGTGTTGGACATGGAATCTCCTGAGGGGAAAAACACTGTAAAAGAGAAATAATCACTGTTAACATTTGTGAGATTTGTGGTTTTTTTTTTTTTTTTTTTAACCCATTTAGGCCTAACCTATAGAATAGGGCTAAATCAGAAATTAGCCTACAAAACAAATATGTTGCTACATACTGTACATGTACTGTAAGCCCACTGTAAACCCAGGCCAAGTGGAAGTCCTTGAGGGACGCCTGCAGGAGGAGGAAGCAAGATGTTCCGAGTGGATCCGGGGCGACCAGCCAGAGGGAGTGGCGCTATGCCCCCCACATGGCGTTCCTGGTGCCACACATGGCAAGCAGAAGGTAAGTAATCCAAAAGTGTTTAAAGTTTGACAAATCATATCAACAGGAAACCAACATGCACAGATCATAGTGTTGTCTATGAAAACATTCAACCTGTATAATTCTATACAGTATGTAGTGGGGATCTTTTAACTGCAGTGATGTGCCTGCACAACTAAGAATTTCAGCCTCCTAACTTGAAGTTTGATTCTGATTCACAAAAAGCAATTTCTCTGACACGTATAAAAGTTCATATTCGTTATAAACTTATTTTATTCATTTCTCTTCCAGCACCATCTGCAATTTGGATGCTGACCACGACGCACGCGACCAGGACATGGATGACGACGACGAACAGGATGTCGCCGCCACACCACCCCCGCCTCCCCAGACGGGGAGGGTTAGGGCGAGAGTGTCTCCGCCTCCAGAACATCTGCCAACCCTCATGCAGCCGCAAGCCCCAACACCCAGGTCAACCAAAGGTGGACTTCATCACAAGTCCAGCAACTGCACCGCAGCCACAAGCCCCAAGAAATGACTCTGAGGTGTTCCTGATGAGTCTTGTGCCACACATGGAGAGGCTGAACATTAGGAACAAAGGAAGGGCCAAAATATCTATTTTGCAGGTGTTAGATGATATAGTCTTCCCAGACAGCAGGTGCCCATCCTGCTCCCGCCCACCACCATCCTGGCGCCTATGGGCTGGATCTGGCTCGCCCGCTGCTGGCACGACCAGCTGTTGTTGACCTGCTGGGCCTCTGCCCCCATTTATTTTTATAAGTGTCTTAATTGCAATGTTTACAATGTGTGATTGTGGCAGGGGCCTGGTGGGTCGAGACAGTTAGTCATGCTGGCAACGGGTGGCCAGATTGTGGGTGTTAGTCCCATGGACTGAATCTGGCTCACCCGTTGCTGGCATGGCCAGCTGGTCTTGACCCACAAGGCCTCGGCCCTGCTGTCATACTTGGTGCTGAACAGCTGGGTGCAATGCCCTTTACCATAAATGGAGATGCATCAGTCCCTCACAAAAGCTACATGATGAAACCCTATGCTGCACGTGAGATCATCTGGGAAAGGCACATTTTCAATTACAGACTCTCACGCGCAAGAAATAAAGCATAGCGTAAGTTTATGCAGGGCATGGGAGTCAAGTCGCCGCCAGTCTGAGTGTCAGTTGTCAGTCAGCTCTGTTCTCATACCTCATTAACATATCTGCTGGTCATTATGTCACATGACTGCCATACTCCAATCAGAGCTCTCAATCAGTAGGGAAGGCTCCTTTAAATAGAGCTTGCTTTCCCTACCAATGCTTGGGAGCAGACCTGGGAGGGTGATGGCGGCGGGACGCTCGAAACCCCCGCACCGCGAACGAGAAGCATGGATGATCGAATGTGATCAAGAAGGAGAAAAACAAAAAGAGATGTGGGAACAAGAATGGAAGTCCCGTAAGTCCCGTAAGCGAGAGCCGTGGGAGATAGAGTGTGACAGGCAAGAAGAAGCCGAAAAGTTTGGAGAAGGAGGAGGAATGAGAGCTGTGACGGAGGATACTACAGGTGGCTCTGGAACAATGTCGGGACCAGACTCGGATGATCAAAGTACTGGTGAGAAGGACATGGAGCGCAGTCGAGAAGAGAAGAGAAGCAGGAAAGAGCTAAGTGGATCAGTAGATAACATTGTCAAAGAGAAGTATGTGGTTGGAATGACAGCCAACGTACAGAAAGACGGGGTTTTCAGTAACGAGCAGGAAGTGGGAAAGTTTGTGGAAGGAGCGATTGGGAAAGTAGTCCTAGTGAGGATCACTAGGACTGGAATGGTCGTCATAGAATGCAAGGACGAAGAACAGGTGAAGAAAGCAATGCAGATTAGGGCATTTGGATTTTGGCTTCCAACTTGGGGAAAGAGGGGAAAAGAGAAGGGGGGTAATCAGTGGTGTGCCTCTGTCAATGAGGGAAGACCTATTCCTTGAAGCAAATGGAGTGTGTGAAGTAAGAAGACTAACTCGGTTCAGAGACGGGGAGAGGGAGAAAACTAAGTCAGTGCAGCTGACATTTAAAGGGAAACAGTTACCGGAGAGGATATACATGGACTATGTATGCTACAGGGTCCGAGCGTTTGAAAGAGCTCCACTGCGATGCTTTAGGTGCCAGGAATATGGCCATGTTGCCGCTGTCTGTGGGGGGAAAAGGATATGTGGAAGATGCGGGAAGGACAACTGCTATGAGGAGAAGTGCAAAGGAAAAGAAAAGGTTACATGCGTGCATTGTAGTGGTGAACATTATGCCGGGGCAGCACAATGTCCGAGAAAAGAGCAGGAGGTGATGGTGCATAGAATGCGAAAAGAAGCGAGGGGACAGCTGTCATACTCGGAAGCGGTGAAAAGAGTGGAGGTGAAAACTAGGGCAACAGTACAAACAGAAAGCGCAGAAGGAAAGACGGACGACAAGCACATTACCATGGACAAGAGGAAGTTTCTAGCGTTCATAGCTATGGTTATTAACTGTGCTGCGGAGATTAAAACAAAGTCGGAAAGAATCAAAATGGTGCTGGATGCAGCCAAAAGGTTCCTCAATGCGTTGGACGTGACAGGAGAGGACCTTGACAGTACTCTGAGGGAAGGATTTGCGCCCACTCAGACGAGTGGGGCAGAGTGAGAGACAATAAGAGACAAAGTGGGGAACGGGAAGACTGTGGGGTGCACTCGGGTGGACAAGTTTAATCCATAAAGGGATGAGGGAACAAAGGTGTTATACACCAAAACCAGCGGAGGGCAGTAATACGCCATGAGGCGTCTACACTGCCGGAAACGTAAAAGAAGAAGAAGAAGAAGTACCAATGCTTGGTTCCGAAGCTTCGGAATCATTTGCTGCTTGCTGCTGCGGCTGCTTTACTCTCTGGTTCTGCTCGGAAGCTTGGTGATACCATATGGTTCTGCTTTAGATACTGCTTACTTCTGTGCTGCTTCAATAGCAATGCTAGCCTGCTTTTATCTCTGTTGCTATCACTATGCTACTGCTAACAGTATTATGCTAATGTTAACTACAGCTATCATGATGCACTACTTCATTAGTTCTCATTTACGTGTTTACTACTACTCATAACTTGAACAAGGTCTCATCTAAAATGTATTACTAGCATTCTTGCTTCTCAGAAGAAAAACATTTCAACAGTATATGCTAACAGTGGTAGTAGTGGAAGCTTCAAATTGTTTGTAGCATCATAAGCTAACAGCATGCTTTGCTCTACAGTGCACCCTGAACCATGATGGCATTGGCTGTGATTGTGCTGCCTAGAACAGTATGTGAACTGTTGTTCCTGCCCAGCTTCCAGTGCTGTTTGTCTCCAGCAGATGCCACACTGGTTTTCTTAAACCTTTAATCACAGGGCTACACTCTGCAAACACCAGCTAGTTCGGCAGCTAATCCAACATGTTGGCCGGTGTGGCCATACTCCCTTCAGATGCATGGCTCCAGGCAGGGATTCCCATCCTGCTTTAAACAGGTGTAGCCTATGCTATTATTGCTATCATGCATGGATGATATTCTGATGCTATTGCTCACTTTTAATGGAGCTTATGCCTCTTTTCTCAGGAGGCAGCCAACATTGCTGCTAATCACAGTTAATGCTACTTTTACTCAGTAGGCAGGTTGAACTACTGAGTATATTTGTGTATTAAGATTAATGCTTTGCTCATTCAGGAATCATGTCAAGTGTTTACAGGAGGAGCACTGCCCCTTTAAGAGCAGAGCATAAGGGGAGGTGGCTGTGTCTGGGCCTGTCTGGCCATGCAGAAGCTGAGTCTAAGTGTTTGTTGGGGACCTGTCCTGGAGGAGTGGTTCAGCTAGTATTTGGTAAGAAGTCTTGAATCAAATATTGATGCTTAGATAATTCAGTGGTAGAGCATTTCAAGATGTTAGAAGTCTTATTGAGGGGGTTAAAATGTTAATGGTTAACAAATGCCCCTTCATGGGTGTAAGAACTTGTTACCATGAGAGAGACTGTCATGTGCTACAGTTGAATTAGTCCATATTCAACTAACTGCCACTACTTGGAGTAAAGTAGGTGAGATTATTACGTGCCCTGTGGAAGTGGGGTGTAGGGGCTTCGTAGGTTCCTCAACTGCTCGCCTACTCCGCGACATGGGATGCACAGGAGCAGGGCATCGGAAAGCCATGAAAGAGCTGGCTGAGGAGGCGGAGAAAGGCAGCTTCTGGCTGTGGCTAAGGAGGAAGCATAAGAGTTGGGGGCCGAACAACACCTAGGGCATCAGCAGGGGGTGGCAGGGAGTGATCCCTGCCATCGCTCCGCCACCAGGAGACGTACTGGGGTTAAAGGAGCGAAACGTCAGTGACTGGTGGTCCCCAGCTGATGACCCGATCAGGCCCGCATAGGTGTTCAGTGAGGTGTCACAGCACACCTGTTCAAAAGGCACTGTTGGAGGTGCGTCAGGCAGAAATGCCCAGCAGGAATACCATCACCTGTATCATGATTTGTTCAATCTGGAGGCATCCAGTGACTACTGTGAAAGGGCAGTTGGCATCCAGGGAAGACTGGAAGACAGCCAGGAAAGACTGGATGACTGCAGGAAAGTCTGCACCGGGAGTGGACGGCTAGTTACCTCACCCACTAGTCCTGTAAAGGGACACCCTAAAACTGACTACGAAGACAAATAAGGAAAAACAACCCGATGGTCCTCCGAGAGGCGGGATGGAAGAAGGGCCAAAACAAACGGATTTCACGGTAATGACTGGAACGGACACTGTGACGGCCCCTATGGCCTTATAGGAATGAGTGGGTCTGTGCCTTTAACAATCCTGTTGCAGTGCTGGTTGGAGGGCGGAGCTGGAGATGATCAGGAGAAGAGGAAACACCTGGCCAGTGTCTCCTACTATAAAAGCCCTGCTAAACATTGTTCTTTCTCCCCTCAGTCCTCTCCAGGCCACTGGAGTGGCAGGCTATCCCAGAGCCGCTGTTCCTTTTTTCGTTATGTTGATTTAGTTAGGTTCAGTTAAATGATGGGCAGTTAGTTTCCCTGCCTGTTTGTTTTGGAAACTGTTTTTGCATCGATTTTCTTAATTATTCACTTTATAAATAAACTTTAAACGTATTATTGCATTGAACCTCTGTGTCGTCTCCCCTTTTTTGTGGTGGTCCCAGAGCCAGACCATCACAAATGGGGGCTCGTCTAAAGTCAACATTCGGTAAGAAATAGAGTTTAACTATTTAAGTGCTCGCGTTTGGGGCGTGGTCAAGCTGAGGCTCACCTTCCCTTGGTGGTAGCAAGGTGGTGGAGCTGTTGAACTGGGGAATCTCCCAAGTGTTGTCACTGTTGGGAATTCCCTGTTCAGGCTTGTTGGGGAGCGTTCAGAGGTCTAAGAGGTGTGTTAAAGGGTCACCGGACTTGAAAAACGTAAGTCACTTTTTTTTGCATATCAGTTTGTTGGGCCAACCCTAGTCTTTTTTGTACTACTGGTTAAGTAAAATAACGTTTCCTGGCTGGTTAAATATAATTGTTATTATTATATAAGTGTCCCTGTGAGGTGCGTGGGGCTACTGGGGTTAAATAAGCGTTTAGGCCAGGGGTGGTTTTAGGTGCAGGGTGCGGCTGGCAGATTGCGAGTGCGCACCGGCGTGTGCGTACTCCGTCTCGGGGGCACGGCTAGAGAGTGGATGTGGGTCGCCAGCCACTGGTTGCTCTTCCTACTCCTAGTATAAGCTAGGCCTTTGCGGTGGCCTTCAGTGCATCAGTACCCACCGCTACCCAAGCACAGGCAGCTGGGTGGAGTTAAAGTGGGGGGTTTAAAAGAGAGGGGCACTTATATTTTGTAGTTTTCCAGCTGGGATACTGATAACCTGAAGACTAGTTATAACTCCTAAAGTTAAAGTTTTTTTTGGAGTTAAAGGGGAGGCTCAATAGAATTGATTTGCATTCGGTTTTTTGGCTCTTTTGCAATTGGCTCTTTTTTTTTGGCGTGCATTTAAAGGCCCTACAGTCTGGTGCTGGTGGCTTTGGATTAATTATCCATCTTTGTTCTTTCTTGTTTGGAGTTCATGATGGAGGAGTTTGTGGCAGCTCCGTCGGAGGAGAGGTTGGATGCCTGCTCGAGTGACCAGCTCATTAAAATTGGAGCTCACTACCAAATTGAGATTGGTGATAAAAGGAAGAAAGAAAACATGAGATCTATCATCAGAGCTAATTTGTATGAGCAGCAGGTGTTGACTCCTCCTCCGAAGGATGATGAGTTGGTTGTGGAGGAGATTTTGCCCTCTGGGGCTGGCTTGACATTTGACCAGCAGAAAGAACTGCTAAACCTAAAGTTGCAGGTCCAGTTGCAGTTGAAAGACAAGGAAATGCAGTTGAAAGAAAAGGAAGTGCAGTTGAAAGAACAGGAGTTGGAGATGGAAAGAATGAGGCACAGAGCAGAAATGGCAAGACTAGATGTTGAGACGGCGAGGCTCAGTCTGGTGAGAGATGGGAAGTTGAGGGACGCAAAGAAGGAGGAATCAGGTGACAAGGATAAGATCTTAAATAGCTTACGCTTGGTCCCCAGGTTTAATGAGAAGGAAGTGGAGGTGTTCTTTACTCTGTTCGAGCGGGTGGCAGACGCTAGGGACTGGAGTGACTTGGACCGCACGGTCCTCTTGCAGTGTGTTCTCACTGGTCGGGCTCAGGAGGCGTTTGCCTCAATGTCAAAACAGGACTGTACAGACTACAAGTTGGTCAAAGCGGCAGTGCTCAAAGCCTACGAGTTGGTGCCTGAGGCTTACCGCCAGCGTTTTAGAACCTGGCAGCGAGGAAATAAGTCTTATCTGGAGTTTGCTCGCGATTTAACAATGCACTTTAATCGTTGGTGTGTAGCTTCAGGAGTAGAAAACTATGGTGACCTGTCTGACTTGATTGCACTTGAGCAATTCAAGAACTCAATCCCTGAGAATGTGGCTGTGTACATATGTGAGCAGAAGGCTCAGACTGCTGCTGAAGCGGCGGCGCTGGCTGACGATTATGCATTGACGCACAAAAGTGTAGCTCCGGACAACCGGGGTTATGCTGGTGGATCTGGGGGTAGAGTGGCAGGACAGGTTGTTGGGGGAAAGTATGTTCCTGGCAGGGCCAATGGGGCTGGGAGCGGACCTAGTGGCCATGCTGGAGGCGTACAGAACCCTGATAATGTCTGTCATTATTGTCACCAACCAGGACACTGGAAAAAGCAGTGTGCAATGCTTGAGGCACGTAATGAGAACACCTCAGGTGGGCCAAGTCCGTCTGCGTTTGCTGTGTCACTTTCAGGTGGCATGGTGGGTCAGCCTGGTGCTGAGGAGGTGTCCAGTGCCTTTTTGCCATTTGTGTCAAAGGGACATGTGTCGTTGATTGGTAATCCGGAGAAGGTGCCAGTAACTATTTTGCGAGACACGGGCTCGTTTAATTCATTTATCCTTGCCTCTGTTCTGCCATTTTCTGGAGTGACCAATACTGGTTCGTTCATTCCTGTGTTGGGCATGGAAATGTCAGTTTTTCATTGTCCTGTACACAAGTTCATGCTCTGCTCTGATCTGTTTGTAGGTGAAGTGCGAATGGGCGTGCGTCCAGCTCTACCTGTTAATGGGGTGACCATAGTGCTGGGAAATGATGTAGCAGGGGAGAGGGTCTTTGCTCATCGACCAGTGGTTCAGCCTATCCAAACAGCAGTTGATGATGTGAAGTGCCAGCATGAAACTGACTATCTGTGCAATCTTCCTAGGTCCATTTCGCAGTCTGAGTTGGTGCGGGAGCAGAAAGCCGATCCCAAACTGAAAGAGCTGTTCAACCTCGTTCTCCCCAAAAGTGAGGTGAAAAATCTTGCACAGGGCTACTTCATAGAGAATGGAGTGCTGCTGCGGAAGTGTGGGCCACGTGGCCAAGGGTTCATTGGAGACCCTGTTTTCCAGATTGTCATTCCTTCCAAGTTCCAAGAGGTCATTTTGCGCATTGCTCACTATGAGTCGGGGCATATGGGTGTGCGTAGAACGTACAATCGGGTTTTGGAAAAGTTCTTTTGGCCCCGGGTGAAAAGAAGCGTGGCAGAGTACATAAAAAATTGTACTACTTGCCAAAGAGCTGGAAAACAGAATCAGTCCGTAAAAGTGCCTGCTCTGTTTCCTAGTTTGGAAAGGTCTCAGCCTGAAGCAAAGGTTAAAAAGTCTGATTTGTGTGCCCATGTTCCTGTGCGTGATGTGTTCGGCCTAAATGGTGGCATTGCGTTTTCAGAGCGTGATAGACGCAAACGCAATAACAGCTTTGAGAGATCTTGTGCTTGTGTGTCACAGTCGCACATTGTTCTAAGTTCTTCTCATCCTGTCTGCATTTGTAATGCACACAGGAAGGAAAAACATGGAAAAAGTCATTGGAAAGAGCATAATGTGCCGTGTGGATGCTCATGACTTACTTAGGGCTCTATAAATTAACTCTGTGTTCAATATCTATTTTGTGTATGCTTTAACCTTCTCTTAAAAGCTACAAGGTACCAGTTGCTGAGAGGGTGGGGCAGAAGCTGAATGGTATTGAGCTGGGGGGGTTGGTTTGATTGGGGTTAATGTTTTTGTAAATATATACACATTTATTGTTCATATGTGGTTATTGGTGGCACAAGTTAGGCCAGGGTTCCCTGTGGGACCCTGTCTTGAAGGGGGGGAGTGTGACGGCCCCTATGGCCTTATAGGAATGAGTGGGTCTGTGCCTTTAACAATCCTGTTGCAGTGCTGGTTGGAGGGCGGAGCTGGAGATGATCAGGAGAAGAGGAAACACCTGGCCAGTGTCTCCTACTATAAAAGCCCTGCTAAACATTGTTCTTTCTCCCCTCAGTCCTCTCCAGGCCACTGGAGTGGCAGGCTATCCCAGAGCCGCTGTTCCTTTTTTCGTTATGTTGATTTAGTTAGGTTCAGTTAAATGATGGGCAGTTAGTTTCCCTGCCTGTTTGTTTTGGAAACTGTTTTTGCATCGATTTTCTTAATTATTCACTTTATAAATAAACTTTAAACGTATTATTGCATTGAACCTCTGTGTCGTCTCCCCTTTTTTGTGGTGGTCCCAGAGCCAGACCATCACCATCTGGACAAAGATTCATGGATTATGAGAAGATGCAGGTGCGGGTGGGAGAAGGTTACCACCTTCAGAGGCTTACGGATCCACCAGGGAAAGAAAAAGTGCGAAGAGGGAGGTCGGCAGCAACATTGCACTGCAGCCGCAGGTCAGACAATAGGAACCCAAAGCCAGGTCGCAAACCACAGTGCTGAGGGATCCAACGCTGCTGAGGAAAGGCAGGAGGAGGACACAGGAGGGCCCTTGGTGGACACCAATGCCTCTGAGAGGGGCACCGCTGAAGACACACACAGAACACAAAGCAACCCCAACAACCAGGAGCAAAGCCAGAGAACAGAGAGGAGAGAACCTGGAAGGAGGCAGCTGGTCAAATGGCCAAAGTCAAACGAGGTTTCAGTCTGGCAGAAGCTGGACAAGGACCTCAGTCTTATCTTGGATCACTCACTGCGTGGCCAGGTTGAAACCAAGCTGAACCGCATTGGAGACATCCTGTATGATGAATGCAGAGGCAGATTTGGAGTAACTGCCGAAAAGCGGAAATCTGGACCAGTGCAGAAGGGGAGGAGGGAGAGAGAGATCGAGCAGTTGGTGAAGAGGCGGCGTCAGCTCCGAAAGCAGTGGAGGAAGGCAAGCAGAGAGGAGAAGGAGGGCCTGAAGCCGCTGTGGGAGGAGGTGAAGAAAAATCTTGCCAGCCTGCGCAGGGCAGAGCGCATTCGCAAACGCAGAAGGCGGAAGGAGAAAGAGAGGAGTAACTTCTTCAAAAATCCCTTCAAGCATGCAAGACAGCTGCTAGAGGACAAGAGAAGCGGGAAGCTGGAGATTACTAGACCTGAGCTAGAGAATTACATCAGGGAGCAGTACAGTGACCCAGCAAAGGCAACTCCGCTGGGATCCCCTGGATATGTTCCTCGCCCAGCTCCCCCAGCCTTCCTGTTTGACGCTGCCCTCCCCAAACTCAGTGAGGTAGCAGAAGTGGTTCGGAAGGCAAGAGCAGCCTCAGCCCCAGGCCCTAACGGGATACCATACAAGCTGTACAAGTACTGCCCAGGGGTCCTGAGACACCTGTGGAACCTGCTGAGAGTGGCTTGGAAGAACCAAGTCATCCCTTCAGAGTGGCAAAGAGCTGTCACAGTGTTCATCCCGAAGGAGCAGAACTCCAGTACCATCAGCCAGTTTAGGAGTATCGCTCTCCTGAATGTTGAAGGGAAGATCTTCTTCTCCATCCTGGCCAAGAGGTTGACCAGCTACCTCACAAGCAACGGGTACATCGACACCAGCTGCCAGAAGGCGGGCGTGCCAGGCTTCCCAGGGTGCGTGGAACACTCTGCAGTAATATGGGAGCAGATCCAAAGGGCGAAAAGAGAGAGAGGTGACCTGCATGTTGTGTGGCTGGACCTTGCCAACGCATACGGGTCTGTCCCCCACCAACTCATCGAGTTCGCCTTGGACTTCTTCTATATCCCAGTCTGCATTAGAGCCCTGGTAGCCAAGTACTTTGAAGACCTTCAGATGTGCTGCACCCATCAGGACTTCACAACAGGCTGGCAACAGCTGGAAGTAGGCATTGCCATGGGATGTTCAATATCTCCCATCCTGTTTGTTGCAGCCTTCGAGATCATCCTCATAGGGGCCAGGAAGATGGTTGGAGGAGTGAAACTGCCTTCAGGTCAAAGGCTACCAGCAGTGAGAGGATATATGGACGACATCACCACCATACTCCAGACTGCAGCGTGTACAGCGAGACTGCTGAAGAGGATAGACGAACTTGTGGGCTGGGCGAGGATGAAGATCAAACCCCCCAAATCCCGCAGTCTGTCTATCAGGAAAGGAGTCAGAAGCGACAACACCATCTTTGTCGCAGGTGGTGAGGATATCCCATTGCTGGCAAGTCAACCCGTCCGTAGCCTGGGTCGAACCTACACAGCAGAGCTCTCTGACAGGCAGATGGGGGAGACGGTGAGGAAGCAGCTCGCAGATGGCCTGGCCAGGATTAATCAGAGCCAGCTCCCCGGGAAGTACAAAGTATGGTGTTACCAGTTCATACTGTACCAAAGGGTGATGTGGCCTCTGAAGATGAGCGAAATCCCCTCCTCAGTGGTAAGCAAGATGGACGGGCTGGCAAACTCGTTCATCAGGAAGTGGCTGGGACTGCCAAGATGCCTCTCAGATGTAGGCCTCTTCGGTAGGAACACGCTACAACTGCCACTGCGATCCATCAGCTCGGGATACAAGCAAGAGAAGGCTCGGTTGGTGCTGGAGCTGAGGGAATCCACTGACCAGCTGGTGAGAGCAGCGGGCACCCAGATAAGAACTGGAAGAAAGTGGAAAGCCCAAGAAGAGGTCGACTTGGCAATCGGCCGGCTGAAGCACCGCGAGGTGGTCGGCAGAGTCCAGGAGGGTCGAGCAGGCCTTGGGAGGGGCGAGACCCCCTTGTTCTGGTCAAAGGCTTCCAAAGAAGATCGAAGAGCCATGGTGGTGGCAGAAGTGGCAAGAACTGAGCAGGAACGCCTCAACATCAAAGCGGTGTCCCAGGGCCAGCAAGGACGCTGGACATCATGGGAAGGTCTCACAAACAGGCCCATGTCATGGTCTGACCTGTGGAAGATCCCCCAAGCTAGGCTCAGCTTCCTGATCAGAGCAACGTATGACACCTTGCCTTGTCCCCGAAACCTCCACCAATGGTTTAGTGCCGAAGAGACCTGCCCCCTTTGCAACACCATCAATGCGAGCCTCCAGCACATCCTGACAGGCTGCAGGACAGCGCTATCCCAAGGCCGCTACACATGGCGACACGACCTGGTGCTGAAAAAGCTGGCAGAGGTGGCAGAGTCATGCAGACAGGAGGCAAACAGCAGACCTTCCGCTCCAGGCAGACATCCCATCCAGTTTGCGAGGGCTGGAGAGAGAGTCAAACCCTCCCGCCAGGGAGTTACAGCAAGACTCCTCTCACCGGGCAATGAGTGGTCCATGAGGGTCGACCTGGGGAAACAGCTTCAGTTCCCCAGGGAGATTGTGGAAACATCGCTCCGGCCAGACCTAGTCATGTGGTCAGAGGCTTGCAAGACAGTCCTTCTGGTCGAACTCACTGTCCCATGGGAGGGTGGTTTGGAGGCGGCTAACGAGCGGAAGCGAGCCAAGTATGCAGATCTGGCGGCGGAGTGCAGGGAGGCTGGCTGGAAAGCCGTTACGTGCCCTGTGGAAGTGGGGTGTAGGGGCTTCGTAGGTTCCTCAACTGCTCGCCTACTCCGCGACATGGGATGCACAGGAGCAGGGCATCGGAAAGCCATGAAAGAGCTGGCTGAGGAGGCGGAGAAAGGCAGCTTCTGGCTGTGGCTAAGGAGGAAGCATAAGAGTTGGGGGCCGAACAACACCTAGGGCATCAGCAGGGGGTGGCAGGGAGTGATCCCTGCCATCGCTCCGCCACCAGGAGACGTACTGGGGTTAAAGGAGCGAAACGTCAGTGACTGGTGGTCCCCAGCTGATGACCCGATCAGGCCCGCATAGGTGTTCAGTGAGGTGTCACAGCACACCTGTTCAAAAGGCACTGTTGGAGGTGCGTCAGGCAGAAATGCCCAGCAGGAATACCATCACCTGTATCATGATTTGCTATGTGGTGGAAAGCCACATGTGGTGGAAAGTTGATAAGGGAGGTTACTCATAACAAGGAAGTTAAATGGGCAATGCATCATGGGTAGTGTAGTCTATGTACTGCTACCATACACACATTCACTGTTCTCAGTCTAGCAGTGTTGCCAGGTCTGCCCATTATAAGCAACTTGGTCTTGTTTCCCTGTAACTTCTAGTTGCGGGTTGCTTGTTCAGGCTTGTTCTGAAGTGAAGTTGCTTATTTGGCCTTGCTTTCAACATCCTTCCAACATGCTTCCTGTTAGGATCAGCCTAGTCTGTGTGCAGAGCGGGTTAATTCCCTTTGAGCCACATGAGGTCAAGCAGCTACTGTGTGTGTAGTGTGTGGGGAGAGTTGAAGACTTGTTAGAAGGTTGCATGGGGAAAGTACAGTTGCATGAAGGTACAGTTCTACTAAAGGAGATCCTAGGAAGCTCTCCCTATTTACTCAGGAAACTTGAGTTGTCTTGAGTAAGAGGAATATTCCAGCATGGTGAGAGGCTTGTTCACTGCTAAATGCTAATGTTGGTGCATTTGGAACCTTGGAGTTGTATTGAGTAAGAGGATACATTCCAGCATGGGGAGAGGCTTGTTCACTGCTAAATGCTAATGTTGGATAGCTTATGCTAGTAACTCAGGGGTTGTCATTGTCTCATGCTACAACGCTAGCTTGGCAACACTGGAACGGCCATGTGAAAAGCTTGCTCACTGCTAAATGCTTATGTTAGCGGCTAACGCCAGTAACACTCAGGGGTGTCATTGTCTTATGCTACAAACGATAGCATGGTAACACTAAAGTGGCCATGTGAAATGGATAAACTGAGTTGATTATTGTATCTATGCACAGCCAGTACATGTTGAACGTTGTTCAGAACGGCGTTAAACACTCGTTCTGTAATTTTGCACACTGAAAGGCTCTTTGGTGTAAAAACTATTTACTGCATAGGCTGGCTGCTGCTTTGACTCTGCCATTTTTCGGTATGCTCAACTTATGCTCATGCTAAAGCTGCTACATGTTTGTTGCTAACATCACGTTTCATTTCCAGGCTTTCTTTATCAGTTGTGCTGCTATCATGGATGCTACAATGATCACATAATTGTGCTAATGGCTCGTTGCTGCTGCTTCAGTCAGATACTATCATGTGTCCTATAATTTCAGCTATTGCTAGCTCCACTCAACCTGCTGCTGCCTGCTAGCATAACTGCTAATAATTACAGCTCATGCTACTGCTAGTTATGCTGACATCTTGTTTTTCTTTACAGCTCATGCTAAAGCTGATACATGTTGGTTGCTAACATCATGCTTATCATTACAGCTCCATGCCGGAGCTGCGGCATGCCCACTGCTCAGAGATGGGGACTCGAGTTAAAGACTCGCGACTTCCGGTCACTCGAGTGACGATTTTGGAGACTCGTCACTCGACTCGGACTCGCCCCTCAAATACTCGAGACTTGACTCGACTCGAGCTCATAAGACTCGTGAAGTTCACGAGTCTTATGAGCTCGAGTGAGCACGACGTGAACAATCTTTATTTTAAGCACTATAATGCATGACAAGCCCGACAAATATTGGCCTTTCCTTCTCCTTTCTTCTTTCTTTCTCTGGTGCGCGGCTGTGCCGGCGCTCGCAGTCAGGCAAGCTGTGCCTGCCCTATGTGAGGCTGAGCGCTGCGCACGGACACAGCGGCGACCGTGTTGTTTTTCCCAACGTACTACGGTACAATGGTGGGGGCCAGGAGCGCTTTGCTGTGTTCACTTGGACCGCGCAGAGCGGCCCCACCTCAGGGCCGTTGGGAAAACCGCAGTCTGTCTCGCAAAGCGTGGCAGACACAGCCGTCTGCATGGACCTTTCATCGTAAGATTTAAATATTAAAACGGCGAAATAAAACACATATGTTTAGCTCATCATCAGCTATTTTACTTCAGCTAACTTGGCATTTGTTTAATAATTTGATAAAATGATAGGATTATCTATGAGAACCTGCTTATCTAATGTCGGGTTTCTCTCCAGCGAGCGCATTCTCCTCTCTTAATAATGTTCCACCAGCTGCAGCTATTATAGCTGAGCTCATTAACCCCTCGTAACTTATTGTTTAAAGCATTAACGTGAGGTTACCATGCCCAGCCCTACTGTTACACTGCTAGATGATTATTACATTGTTTTTTTTATCTGTTGCGCTCGCGCGTATATGTGCGTCTTTCCAATCTATAGATAGATACCTTTATTATCCCAAGGGGGAAATTATATCTAGACGCCGACGCGCCATGAGTGGATTAATAGCTTGCAACTCTGATTTTTTGGGAGCCTATAGGCTAAACAATATAAGCCATCTAGTTGATTTTGAGAAGCTTATAGGCTGAACAATAAACCTGCAGTAGGCTATTAGTTCATATAGGTTGTCACTGAATTGCTATTGAAATTGGACTAAGTAATTTTCAATCCTGACATACTGTCTGTTTATATTAATACAGTAAAAGAGTGATCATGAATGAAACAATCAGCACATAATTTAATTAATATACGCCGGTCGCCAGTAACAAACGTGTAACAGTGATGTAAAATGTAGCCTATTCCCACACGTCGCTATGGTAACCCGTAGCGATACGTTTTACAGTAACTGCCGTAAAGTGTTATGTTGCTTCGGCAGGCGGCTGCTTCAAATAGAAAAGGTTAGTACAGAAAGCTACAAAGGTCTACTAAAAGGATTTAAACACAAGAAAGCACAATGGTTTGTTTACATTGTCATTGAGGTCCTTTCGTACTGCATTCAAAAAAGTGTCAAGCAACTGAAGCAAGTGTGGCTGGCTTTGGGATTATTTTATTAACAAAGAAAGTCGTTGGATGATGATCGGGACGGCCGGGGACCCTGCTACTATTGGACATAACTGCGTTGCTTCCAAGGAACTTTCAACCGAGGATGGAGACTGTAGAGGCAGGAGAGCTACTTCAGAGATGTTTCCTGGGGGAAATGGATCCATTATTATTAATCGTGGAACTTTTAACAGCCTCCGTAGCGTGACTGTGAGTACATACATTCATGTGTCTTAATTTAGCCTGCCATGGCTCCTGCTGTATCTGTGTGACAGTGCGAGTAGTTGTACCGGGTGATTCGTGATGCGCCATATAACTGTGTTTGAACCGGAGGCTACATTATTAAAAAAAAAAATATATATATATGTGACTCGTAACTCGACTCGGACTCGCCACTTAAAGACTTGAGACTCGACTCGACTTGTCCCCCAGAGACTCGACACTCGACTTCGACTCGCCCCCCAAAGACTCGGCACTCGACTCGACTCGTGAGCACGAGACTCGTGAGCATCTCTGTCAATCAGTAGGGAAGGCTCCTTTAAATAGAGCTTGCTTTCCCTACCAATGCTTGGTTCCGAAGCTTCGGAATCATTTGCTGCTTGCTTCCTCCTCCACCCCAGCCTCCACCTTTGCATGATCACTCTGGCTAAGCTCAAATACTTGTGATTGTCTGATTAAGTTACATGTCATGTGGTTAAGCAAGTACTGTGATCTTGTCTAAGTTTCATGTCATGTTGTTAAGCTCATACTGTGATTTTGTCTAAGTTCATGTCAATGTTGTTAAGCTCAATACTGTGATTTGACGATGTTACATGTCACGGTTATTGCTATTTGCTATTCTATCCCTATGGGGGGTATTGCGGCGTTCCCTGATTTTGCTTAGCATGCTCAGAAATGCCTGCACAAAATTCAGGGAGCATCTCCGATCGCTGAGCCCTTCAAACGCCAAGTTTAACTGTATTCCATTTATGCAATAAATGGTTAAATATCCTTGCCAATATCTTGCCGAGTCTATCTGTTCATTATGTTATTAATTGTTATATTCTTGACGTGAATGTTCCTGCCTAAAATGTATAATGGAAAATGCATTTGGCAGCCACTCATCCAAGTGGAAGATTTGCACCAGAAGGATCAAACTCAACCCTGAAAAAGTTGATGCTGTTGTGCTGACAGCCTGCATCCTTCAAACTATATCAAACCCCAGAGCTGATCTTATTTTTTGTTGTATTTATTTATTTATTTATTATGTTTGACAAAACAATTACAACTTTTATGTTACCTTGCAGCGTTGTATTTCTTGGAATTGTTGTATAATTGTGGATATACCAGTACATAGCAGTGGCATTTTGTCTTGCCACAAAGCACTTTCTTTACTTCTATGCCCTATAGTTTGAATGTTATTTTCCATGGAGAACTGAGCCATTAAGACATACCTCAAGGTGAGTGCAAGCTTTTGTTTAGGTTCTATGGCATTTCTGTAGTTTGTGTCCATCTTCGTGATATCGGGACCAACGATGGAGAGAATATCTTCCGTCTGAGTTACACTCATCCGAAAATATTTTCGGTGCCTCTGAGGGTGAGGAATGGGCTCCTGTACCAGATGGTAGTAATGCCCCTGTTGTCGTCTCCTTTGATTGAGCTCTTGCACCCAAATTCTCTTTTGCCTCGTACGCAGCCTGCGGCGAAGCAGGAGCAGGGCAGCAACCTTCTTTTTGTCTGCAGTTATTTGCTCTGTTGGAATAAAATACAAATAAAGGATTATTTATGATTGTGTTAGTGCCGGCGTGTGTAGATATAAAACTGTTAGGATTGTTGGAAATGAGGTGGAGACAAGTACATTGTACTGTTTTTACAAGCACATGACTTGAACTTAAAATTACAGTTACTCTACATATCTGGGAAGTTAAACTTTAACTCAAACAAAACATATTCTTGACTAGACACTTGAGCCATTTTACAGTGAAAATTGCCAAGCTACAAGCTATATGATTTTGTTTAATGCTTTGGGTTGCTTAAAAATGTAGGCCTACTTTGTAATATGTAGCTTGCCTTGCATTTGGATACCAGTTCAGTTTATCATTGGCCTACATTGTCTACCAATACCCAGACCTATCATGACTGAACTGAACTAAAGTAGTCCAAGTGTCCTTTATCCTACGAGATTAATTTTTTCTTATTTTTATAATTTTTATCCCATGATTTTGGAACCCATTTTCACCCAGTGCCAATTGCCTACGTAAACTTGGGCTCTGCTCTCCCTCTGCCGCGCCTGGGGAGACAACGGACTGACCTCATGCTTCCTTCAATGCATGAGTAGTCCAAGTTGTTTCTTTTCACCTGACAGGGGGGATTTCCCCAGGATGGACATAGCGCGTGGAAGGAACACGTTATTCCAACCAGTTCCTTTCCCCTCCATCAAGCGCCCCGGCTGGCCGGGGGGAGGCATTATTGAGACCAGGATTACTGCATGTTTTTGTGTGGGTATCAACCCTAGGAGACACGGGGAGAACATGCGAACTCCACACAGAAAGGCCCTATCGCCGACCCCACCTAGGGTGTGGGCGCTGATGACGTGGAGGGAGAAACACGCCCCCAGCACCCACAGCATCCCCGGCGGGAATCGAACCCAGGACCTTCTAGCTGTGAGGCGAAGCACTAACCACTGAGCCACCGTGCCCCCTCCTGTTAGCTGTCTATACTAAAGTACCATATCAAATCACAACACATCGATAGTTGGCAAACTTGAGTAGAAGTAGTAGCCTTGCTATAAAGCCACTATTGTATTGTTGCTCAAAAGCATTTATGTCGTTCACAAATGAACAGCTTTTCAAATGTGCTGCTTTTATCAGCAGCTTTGTTTTTGACTATCAACATCTGTTAACTATGAGCAACATTAAAACAATATCACAGTTATGACTATGACGATATATTATATATTTTTCCGTTGGGTAGTCATGGCTGCCAGTTCCCACCTGATGTTATGTGGGAGTTCCCACTGCTCCAAACTGTACTGAATAACTGCTAGCTTGCATAGCGTCTTGAGACTAGGACTAAAGTCTAATATGTACAGGTCTTTAGATGTGCCATGTCCTCCACAGAGGATGATACGATCTCCCAGCATGCAACAGCACATCCTAAACATCCCTGAACACGGGCCTTTCCCCTTGGGCTCAATCTTCTTCCAGGTGAAGGTCTGTGGATTTAATTTCCACAGATCTTTGACATTCTGGTGACCATAGTTCCGTCCACCAAATATGTACAGCATTCCTTTGTAGGCAAAGGCTGAATGACTGTAGCTCCGAGCTGGACGATGCTGTGCAGAAGGTGTGCTCAGCCAGCAGTTGCTCTCTGTGTCAAACACTCTGATGTTGTTGTAGTATTGATTCATCTGGTACCCCATCCACCAAATACAAACATCTTTGTCCCAATGGCAGTGGCCAACACATTATCATCCCCTGTTCGTCCGAGGGTTGACGCACTGACGTGTATGCTCATGGCGTTTATCCGAGCAGCTTTAAGAAGCCATGGCGTTTATTCAAGACGCTGGAGGAATTTCTCATCGCGTTTATTCAAGCAGCAGTGGCTGTTGGCTCTCCGCCCACTCTTTCAGTCGCGCTACTGAGGTTACCATGGCAACGCGTCAACGGCGCGCTAGGGAGCGCTCCATTGTCAGAACCGGGATGCTGTTTTGATACACTCGTGTATCAAAACATACACTCGTGTATCAAAACAGCATCCTGGTTCTGCAACATGCAATATTCCGGTGGTTTAGTTCTTTAGTTGGTTTAGGCATCTCCATTCAATGCATTTTTATAACATTTAAAGCCTTAGCTTTAAAATGTGTTTAATTGTAGCTCCCTTAATTGCTTAGATTTTTTAATGTTCAATGCATTTCTTTCATGTATTTATTTAATCTTTCATGTATTTATTTTGAGCCAACCGAAATGACAATAATGTAATTTGGGCCAGTGTGTTTATTCATTGTTATTTATAAAAATAAATTCTAATTTGTTATGTTTTCACAGGAAGTTCAGTCGGCGGAAGTTGCGTGCGTCGTTCACCACTGAAAACAAAAACACCCCAACGGGAGAGTATTTTTTGCAGGTCTTTCAGTCCGAGTGTATACAAACAGCATCTTGTTAAGACGGCCAATCACAAGCTCCGGCTGCCTTAACCCAGTTGCTTTTTTGATACACTCGGACTGAACCACCTGCGGTTTCCTATCCGCTCGTGGATTCACTGGATTACTTGTTTCACAAGAGCAAAGAAGCGTCGCTGTCGTGGATCTGCATAATAAAGCGAGTCCATTCAGGTAAGAGACAATAGGCATCATCTAGAATTACTCAATGGGGGTTTATTGTTAAAATGTTAGGCTGTTGTACAGTAGGTCTGTAATGTTTTTCTTTACCTTGAAACACATGCTAACTCTCATGCTAACTGAAAGCTATTAAAGCTAACAACAACACCTCCCTCAGCCAGGGACCCCTTCTTAGCTGAAGCAGGGACCCCTTAGCTGAGAGAGAGATGAAGCAGGGACCCCTTAGCTGAGAGAGATGAAGCAGGGACCCCTTAGCTGAGAGAGAGATGAAGCAGGGACCCCTTAGCTGAGAGAGAGATGCAGCAGGGACCCCTTAGCTGAAAGAGAGATGAAGCAGGGACCCCTTAGCTGAGAGAGATGAAGCAGGGAGTGGGACCCCTTAGCTGAGAGAGAGATGAAGCAGGGACCCCTTAGCTGAGAGAGAGATGAAGCAGGGACCCCTTAGCTGAGAGAGATGAAGCAGGGACCCCTTAGCTGAGAGAGAGAGATGAAGCAGGGACCCCTTAGCTGAGAGAGAGATGACCCCTTAGCTGAGAGAGAGATGAAGCAGGGACCCCTTAGCTGAGAGAGAGATGAAGCAGGGACCCCTTAGCTGAGAGAGAGATGAAGCAGGGACCCCTTAGCTGAGAGAGAGTTGAAGCAGGGACCCCTTAGCTGAGGGAGAGATGAAGCAGGGACCCCTTAGCTGAGGGAGAGATGAAGCAGGGACCCCTTAGCTGAGAGAGAGATGAAGCAGGGACCCCTTAGCTGAGAGAGAGATGAAGCAGGGACCCCGTAGCTGAGAAAGTTTGAGAACACTGTTCTTTACTTCAACAGTGGGAGTTACTACTGGGGGTCCTCCAAATCTTTGAGTGATAGAAACTTTTTTTTACTCCTTTTTTATATTAACTACTTGAACCCTATAGGTGTCCATATTCTGAGAACTGTAGCCCAAAATAGCAGATCTACAAGCTCACAACGCCTCAATCGGCTGTTTTTGGCAAAGAGCTTTGGTGTAGAGAGGAAAAAGAGCAGACCAAGTACAGAGTGAAAGGTCAAGTTTATTAAGTATTGACAGTTCAAGTGGTTAAATATCTGAAAACACAAATTGACATGAAAATATACATATATACATATATGGAGATCCATCTACTGTATATAGTACATGCCTTTTATGCCCATACATCCTGTTAGATATGGGCTTAATATCGATGACATCAGGGATCTCCATATATGGACATAAAATGGTTTCTGTTAGAGTGGTTCCCATGACATCACAGCATACAATAATTTGTTATGCCCATTGCCCATAGGAGATCCCTATCTGACCAGCCACACAGAGAGGGGCCATGTCTTGGCCATCTGGCCAGTGATATATATCAATGACAACAGGGATCTTCATATATGGGCATAAAAGGGATTCTGGGTTATACCCATATATGGACTTTTACATAGGTTATGTCACCCGTGATATCACCTGTGATCAGGGGTGTCGCACCAAATTCTGGGCCCTGGGTACAAGGATTCAATGCGGGCCCCCCATGAATGTTCTAGGGGGAGGGGGTTTAACCCATTTAGACTGGGAACGCATTATTTTGCGCTTTAACAATTGAAAAATATCATAATATCTACAATATCACAATATCTACAAGCTCACAGCGCAGCACAGAGTGCCGCGCTGCGAGCTTGTAGATCTGCTATTTTTGAAAAATCGTGAAAATGGGACTTGTAAGGTTTTTTGAAAAACCTATGTTTCTATGTCATTGGTGCTCAAATTGTTTTGATGTGAAGGACCCCCAAAATGATATGTTTTTGACCACGGACCCCCATCTCAAAATATTTAGTTCCAGGGATCCCCCAGAAGCCAAATTTGAGTTACAAATGTTCACTTAAAAAATACATATATTCAAAGATTTGCACACGTTTTCACGACGTTTCAAAAAATAGCAGATCTACAAGCTAGTGCCGCGCTGTGAGCTTGTACATTTGCTATTTTTCAATAGCTAAACTATAAAATAATTAAGGCCCCTCCACCTTGGGCCCTAGTAACTCAGTCCCACTTTCCCCCCCCCTTCTGACGCCCCTGCCTGTGATGCCACAGTGATGTGAAAAGGGAAGCAACCTAAAACTGTGTACACACACGTCTACACAGAGACAAGCTGTAGCATTTCTCATGGTCAATTGCGACCGAAATTCAGAATGAATTTATACTAGTCTGAATCTTCACACACGTTCTGTTTTTCTCCACAGCTGTCATTGCTAGGAACACTGCGACAATAGGACCATATCCGCCCGGCTGCCTGAAGCCCACCCTCGTGTTCCAGGAATTGCTACGGCCGAGCCCTCCGACGCGACCATGTCCTGCATATTACGCTTGGATTAACAGAATTTGGTGTTGATTTGTGGACAACGTGGAGTATTTATCTGCTTCTACGGACAATGAAAGAACCAACGTCTACCACTCTCAAGCCTCAAAGTTCCTTAAGGATAGTACTTTGCATTCACTCATTCCTTCCCACAATATGAGAGTCCTATGGGCAGCTTGAAACGTGGGCGGGAGTACTTGCCTTGACAGACAGACTCCTCTAACCCAGTGGTTCTCAACCATGTGGGTCGGGACCTCCAGGGGGGTCCCCAAATTATTTTGAGGGGTCCTCAGATGATTGACTTGATGTGCAACATTGTTTTCTCACTCAACAGTAAAAAATAAATAAAAAAACAAGTGTATAGAGGTATATGAACATTTCTAAAGTGACAATTTAAGGAATTTTTAATACCTCTAAAATGACAAATTAAACATTGGCCAAAATTGGTCAAATATTAGAGTCAGAAATTGTGAAAATAGCCGATCTATAGCTGCAAATTGCAACACTAGATTTTATTTTAATCGGATGAATCTAGGGTTGCAATACCTCCCATAGGCAGCCAATGCATCAAAACAGTTTTTTTGCTATCTGATTGTAATAAACAACTTCAAATTCAGCTATATTGGAAAGCTCAGAGTGTCCTCTTTCTATCTGCAAAGTGTTTGTTTCATAAAAATCCACCGTAGACATTTTAGGAGCTACTTTCTATCAAGAAATTGGAGCAGACATGGTTTATTTTCTACGTGTTGAACTTCGGAAGCGCTCGTCTTCTATTACGCAGCGTCCCGCTGCCTCCTGCATTATGTGACATTTAGAACCAGGTGGTACACATGACTGCTGAGTGACAAGCGCTTCCAAACTCCAGCACTTGGAAAAAATTATCATCTGAAGCCAATATCTTGATAGAAAGTAGCTCATAACATGTCTACGGTGGAGTTTTATGAAAGAAACTCTTTGCAGATAGAACGAGGATACTCCAAGCTTTCCATACAGCCCCGATATTGGTGAGTTTGAAGTCGTTTAATACAATCAGATAGCAAATAACTGTTTTGATGCTATGCCTGCCTATGGGAGGTATTGCAACCCTAGATTCATCAGATTAAAATAAAATCTAGTGTTGCAATTTGCGGCTAGCCGATCTACATGCTCACAACTAGGCCTGGGGCGGTATGGACTTTTTGTTACCGCGATTACCGTCTTCCCATTTACCGCCGGTACTGCGGTAATTACCGCACCCCCGTATCTATTAATTAAGGTTCGGCGATAAGCCAAAATATTGCAATCATCTTCCCAAAAGTCGCCTCTCCACAGTGGAGAGGCGACACAGCCTGACTGCCCGAGATATACTTCTCCGTACAGCACAGCGGGTCTGGCTTTCAAAGGAGCAGATCTACAAGCTCACACCACATCGCATCCGCGATGCGTTCTGAGCTTTTAGATCTGCACTGTCGGGTTACCATAGTAACGTAGGCTAGCTACTTGGGCTTTTCAGACACAAACAGCTATGTGAACAAACCAGAAGAGGAAGGGTAGTCAGATCGTGTACAGTGATTCTGTAAACTCACGTCACGTCTCAACTCTCAAATCACAGTGATTGAGTGCTGCTATATACAGGTTTTAGTTACAAGACTTGACAGAAAAGGTTATAAAATCGCCGACGCGCCGCTGGACGGAGCACAACGTGCGACGCGGTTGAGAAAGTAAAATAGTTTCATTTTCGGTTTTGTCCACGCGGCCCGCGCTCCGCCAGTAATCCGTATGAATAAAAAAAGATATGCCACAACACAAGGTATGTATTAACATCCTTGTGTCGAGTGGATTACAGAGAAAGTATATGCTGCATTGCTGCTCCGTCATGCGTCATAGAGTTGTGCTCCGTACTCTACTGCCCTGCGTGCACTGTGTGTGTGTGTGAGTGACGTATGTGGGCGGCTTCCAACGTGTGGTACACGGCCCAGAGCAGAGCGGCATGGAGCGCATGCGGTCCTCGCTTCTCCCCCGTTTTAAAACTCGCTCGTTCTCAATAAAAATAGCCTATTTTTTGTCTTTTTTGACCGCGGTAAGGACCCTGACACCGCGGTAGGCCGCGGTATACCGCGATACGGCGGTACGGCGGTTACCGAACCCAGCCCTACTCACAACGCCTCGCAACGCAAGGTGCTGTGAGCATGTAGAACTGTGTTATACAAAATGTAATGCCTCAACTCTTACTGCTTGTCAGGGTGGGGGTTCCCAGTTAAAATATGGTTATTTTGGGGGTCGCGGCCTGAAAAGGTTTGAGAACCACTGTTCTAACCAATCAGCGTAGCAAAACATCTGACGTCATCTCAGTGCAGCCAGTCGGAAGCACGGCAAACACATATTTTCGGCCGATGAACTCCGCTAGCACATACTCTTGTTCCTTTTTAATTGTTGTAATTGATTCCAACTCTGAAATAACTTGCATTATGTTGCTTTATGTATCTATTTCTGTCTGTTATGTGGATGAATACATGGAAAATATATTTCCAAGCTGTATTACGATACACAATTTTATCAAGATTCTTTTTCATGTTGGTTTTTATGGTATTTAGGGGAGACCTTGCTACTTAACATTGAACTACTGATTTAGACAAAATTGCAAATTGGATTCTGAAACAAATCTCTGTAATTAACAGGCTCCCTCATTGTATCACGATATACTGTATACGATATCTCTGAAGAGGCATATCGTTGAGACATTGTATAGTCTCAACGATATATATTACCATATCGCCCACCCCTACACTCAACTAAGCCGTGAGTCGTGAGATGATAAACATGTAGAGATGTTTTCCCTCTCTCTGCAGTTGTAGGATACGTTGTGTGATTATTGCCATATTATCTGTCATCTATTTCAAGAACAATAAATTCTAAGAATCTGTATCTTGTCTTTGTTGATTGTCTGAAGTTTTTCTTACAGTAACACAGCCAGTTATAGTGTTGTAATAGTGTTATTATTACATAGTAATAGTGAATAGTAATCTTTCTGAACAGTTAACATAAGCAGGTAACTGAGTGCACCTCATGGTAGCGCCAGGGTCTTCAGCCGGGGGTCCGGGACCCCTAGGGGGTCCTCAGAATTACACCAGGGGTCTTCCAAATCTTTGAGTGATAGGGGGGAAAAAAATACTTTTTTTATATGAACCACTAGTGTCCATATTCTGAGAACTTTAGCCAAAAATAGCAGATCTACAAGCTCAGCTGTGAGCTTGTAGATCGGCTATATTCGGCAAAGAGGTTTGGTGTAGAGGGGAAAAAGAGCAGACTAAGTACAGATTGAAAGGTCAGGTTTGTGAAGTACTGACATTTCAAGTTGTTAAATATCTAAAAATGACATGAATCCAAAATACTGTACACTGCTTCATCTCTCTCAACTAAAGGGTCCTTGGCCTGAAAACGTTGAAGACCCTAGAAGATCTGCTATTTTCAACTAGCCAATGAACAACAGATGTTGATACTAAGTAGTATTTAGGATAGACCCCTGTATTTGATATTAAATGTACTTATTAGTATGTTAAAGTAAATGATCCTACTAGAAAGTAAAGGCTGTTAATAACTAGACCAGGTCAACCTGGTTGTGCCAGACCCCCTGTCTGTCATCATCATTTATGACATCATGCCTTTTGTAGGCATGTCATCATCATGTCATCATCATATATACCCTTTATATAGAAAACCCGGACCGACATTTGCTTATGTAGGCCTACCCATTTCATGGGTCTGGCAAAAATCTAATTACAAATCAGTCAGACTTTTCTTTCTCTCTGTGAGCTTCATAAAGTTTAATGTATATGATAAGATGTCATTATACAGTATGAACTTCATTATATACCAGTAAGACTCCCTGATCTCTTATCTCTGTCTGTCTGGCTCTCTTTTATGCCCATATGGTGTTCCATGTCCAGGCCAGTCTGTGACCACTCTGTGATGTCAGTCATTTTGGGCACTGTTTAGTATCAGTGATGTCAGAAATGATGTCGGATGTCATTCATGACAGATATAATTTGTGCATTGTTTCAACATGCAGCTGTTACCATGGGGCGACATATGGTGTTCCATGTCCAGGCCAGTCTGTGACCACTCTGTGATGTCAGTCATTTTGGGCACTGTTTAGTATCAGTGATGTCAGAAATGATGTCGGATGTCATTCATGACAGATATAATTTGTGCATTGTTTCAACATGCAGCTGTTACCATGGGGCGACACAGACAGACGGCGGACAGACAGACAGACAGACAGACAGACAGACAGACAGACAGACAGACAGACATTCAGTCCATTAATACGGTAGTTAGATGGGGTGCATAGCGTTGTTTCGATGTATTGGTGAATGCTAACCTGGTGGACTGACATCTAGACCTACTGCACATGCAGTATGAAACAGAGCTGATACAAAATACCTGTATTTTGAGGACAATAATGCTGCTATTTGTACCCTGTATATAAAATGTCACAATGCGACATAGCTCTGTTTACACAATGCTGTACCCCCTCCAACTGTATATATGTTCCCCATTTTCAACTGTTTTTTATTGTATTTGTGATACTTGCTTTGGCAATGTAAACGTATGTTTTCTCATGCCAATAAAGCTCCTTTGAATTGAATTGAATTGAATGATAACCCTAGCTAAGCCTCCACACTCCTATCTAACATCAGGGTCTAGAGCTCTACAAGAGCCAGGGGTCTTCAACGTTTTCAGGCCAAGGACCCTTTAGTTGAGAAAGAGAGATGAAGCAGGGGCCCCCACAACATATTCAGAGATTTGATAGTTCCATTGTTTAACAGCACAATCATCAGTGTATTTTTGATTCATGTCAATTTGTGTTTTCAGATATTTAACCACTTGAAATGTCAATACTTAATAAAGTTGACCTTTCACTCTGTACTTAGTCTGCTTTTTCCCCTCTACACCAAACCTCTTTGCCGAATATAGCCGATCTACAAGCTCACAACGCCTCGCGCTGACATCACTGATAATAAACAGTGCCCAAAATGACTGACATCACAGAGTAGTCACAGACTGGCCTGGACATGGAACACCATATATGGGCATAAAAGAGAGCCAGACAGACAGAGATAAGAGATCTTTCTCCATATAATGTGTGGGACACAGACAGACAGAAGGATACAATGAGTATTGCACAAATGTGAGCTGTATGTGAGTGAGAAGTTCATACTGTATAATGACATCTTATCATAATACATTATAAACTTTATGAAGCTCACAGAGAGAAAGAAAAGTCTGACTGATTTGTAATTAGATTTTTATTAACAACCATCAGTGTATTTTGGATTCATGTCAATTTATGTTTTTAGATATTTAACTTGAAACCTGACCTTTCACTCTGTACTTAGTCTGCTCTTTTTCCCCTCTACACCAAACCTCTTTGCCGAATATAGCCGATCTACAAGCTCACAGCTGAGCTTGTAGATCTGCTATTTTTGGCTAAAGTTCTCAGAATATGGACACTAGTGGTTCATATAAAAAAAGTATTTTTTTCCCCCCTATCACTCAAAGATTTGGAAGACCCCTGGTGTAATTCTGAGGACCCCCTAGGGGTCCCGGACCCCCGGCTGAAGACCCTGGCGCTACCATGAGGTGCACTCAGTTACCTGCTTATGTTAACTGTTCAGAAAGATTACTATTCACTATTACTATGTAATAATAACACTATTACAACACTATAACTGGCTGTGTTACTGTAAGAAAAACTTCAGACAATCAACAAAGACAAGATACAGATTCTTAGAATTTATTGTTCTTGAAATAGATGACAGATAATATGGCAATAATCACACAACGTATCCTACAACTGCAGAGAGAGGGAAAACATCTCTACATGTTTATCATCTCACGACTCACGGCTTAGTTGAGTGTAGGGGTGGGCGATATGGTAATATATATCGTTGAGACTATACAATGTCTCAACGATATGCCTCTTCAGAGATATCGTATACAGTATATCGTGATACAATGAGGGAGCCTGTTAATTACAGAGATTTGTTTCAGAATCCAATTTGCAATTTTGTCTAAATCAGTAGTTCAATGTTAAGTAGCAAGGTCTCCCCTAAATACCATAAAAACCAACATGAAAAAGAATCTTGATAAAATTGTGTATCGTAATACAGCTTGGAAATATATTTTCCATGTATTCATCCACATAACAGACAGAAATAGATACATAAAGCAACATAATGCAAGTTATTTCAGAGTTGGAATCAATTACAACAATTAAAAAGGAACAAGAGTATGTGCTAGCGGAGTTCATCGGCCGAAAATATGTGTTTGCCGTGCTTCCGACTGGCTGCACTGAGATGACGTCAGATGTTTTGCTACGCTGATTGGTTAGAACAGTGGTTCTCAAACCTTTTCAGGCCGCGACCCCCAAAATAACCATATTTTAACTGGGAACCCCCACCCTGACAAGCAGTAAGAGTTGAGGCATTACATTTTGTATAACACAGTTCTACATGCTCACAGCACCTTGCGTTGCGAGGCGTTGTGAGCATGTAGATCGGCTAGCCGCAAATTGCAACACTAGATTTTATTTTAATCTGATGAATCTAGGGTTGCAATACCTCCCATAGGCAGGCATAGCATCAAAACAGTTATTTGCTATCTGATTGTATTAAACGACTTCAAACTCACCAATATCGGGGCTGTATGGAAAGCTTGGAGTATCCTCGTTCTATCTGCAAAGAGTTTCTTTCATAAAACTCCACCGTAGACATGTTATGAGCTACTTTCTATCAAGATATTGGCTTCAGATGATAATTTTTTCCAAGTGCTGGAGTTTGGAAGCGCTTGTCACTCAGCAGTCATGTGTACCACCTGGTTCTAAATGTCACATAATGCAGGAGGCAGCGGGACGCTGCGTAATAGAAGACGAGCGCTTCCGAAGTTCAACACGTAGAAAATAAACCATGTCTGCTCCAATTTCTTGATAGAAAGTAGCTCCTAAAATGTCTACGGTGGATTTTTATGAAACAAACACTTTGCAGATAGAAAGAGGACACTCTGAGCTTTCCAATATAGCTGAATTTGAAGTTGTTTATTACAATCAGATAGCAAAAAAACTGTTTTGATGCATTGGCTGCCTATGGGAGGTATTGCAACCCTAGATTCATCCGATTAAAATAAAATCTAGTGTTGCAATTTGCAGCTATAGATCGGCTATTTTCACAATTTCTGACTCTAATATTTGACCAATTTTGGCCAATGTTTAATTTGTCATTTTAGAGGTATTAAAAATTCCTTAAATTGTCACTTTAGAAATGTTCATATACCTCTATACACTTGTTTTTTTATTTATTTTTTACTGTTGAGTGAGAAAACAATGTTGCACATCAAGTCAATCATCTGAGGACCCCTCAAAATAATTTGGGGACCCCCCTGGAGGTCCCGACCCACATGGTTGAGAACCACTGGGTTAGAGGAGTCTGTCTGTCAAGGCAAGTACTCCCGCCCACGTTTCAAGCTGCCCATAGGACTCTCATATTGTGGGAAGGAATGAGTGAATGCAAAGTACTATCCTTAAGGAACTTTGAGGCTTGAGAGTGGTAGACGTTGGTTCTTTCATTGTCCGTAGAAGCAGATAAATACTCCACGTTGTCCACAAATCAACACCAAATTCTGTTAATCCAAGCGTAATATGCAGGACATGGTCGCGTCGGAGGGCTCGGCCGTAGCAATTCCTGGAACACGAGGGTGGGCTTCAGGCAGCCGGGCGGATATGGTCCTATTGTCGCAGTGTTCCTAGCAATGACAGCTGTGGAGAAAAACAGAACGTGTGTGAAGATTCAGACTAGTATAAATTCATTCTGAATTTCGGTCGCAATTGACCATGAGAAATGCTACAGCTTGTCTCTGTGTAGACGTGTGTGTACACAGTTTTAGGTTGCTTCCCTTTTCACATCACTGTGGCATCACAGGCAGGGGCGTCAGAAGGGGGGGGGGGAAAGTGGGACTGAGTTACTAGGGCCCAAGGTGGAGGGGCCTTAATTATTTTATAGTTTAGCTATTGAAAAATAGCAAATGTACAAGCTCACAGCGCGGCACTAGCTTGTAGATCTGCTATTTTTTGAAACGTCGTGAAAACGTGTGCAAATCTTTGAATATATGTATTTTTTAAGTGAACATTTGTAACTCAAATTTGGCTTCTGGGGGATCCCTGGAACTAAATATTTTGAGATGGGGGTCCGTGGTCAAAAACATATCATTTTGGGGGTCCTTCACATCAAAACAATTTGAGCACCAATGACATAGAAACATAGGTTTTTCAAAAAACCTTACAAGTCCCATTTTCACGATTTTTGGAGCGGTGAAAGCGCTCCCAATAGACAGGTATGTCCGTGGGTGGCTATGTCTCTGGGTGGCTATGTCTGTAGCCTGGCAATACCTTGAGTGGCCACACAAGTTAAAGGAGGGGCGCTGTTGTGCAGGCACACATACACACACACACACACACACACACATGCAGCAACACTCACACCCCCCCCCCCCCCCCCCCCCCCCCCCCCCCACACACACACACGCACGCACGCACGCACGCACGCACACACACACACACACACACACACGCGCACGCAGCAACACTCACCCCCCCCCCCCCCCCCACACACACACACAACATCATGACACCCCCCCCCCACCCACACTCACGCAGCAACACTCACCCCCCCCCCCCCACACACACACAACAGCATGACACACACACACACACACACCCCCACCCACACTCACTACACAAACGCACACACACACACACACACACACACACGCACGCACCAACACTAACCCCCCCCCCCCACACACACACACACACACACACACACACAACAGCATGACACATTAAAAAGCTAGCAACATCACTGCATTATAGATCTAGGACAGAATTCATAGATTTAGAACACATAGAATCAAAAACATAGACCTGGAACTGCTCAAATTCACCGCTCCACTTCGAACCAAGGTTTGATTTTTCAAAAATAGCAGATCTACAAGCTCGCAGCGCGGCACTCTGTGCTGCGCTGTGAGCTTGTAGATATTGTGATATTGTAGATATTATGATATTTTTCAATTGTTAAAGCGCAAAATAATGCGTTCCCAGTCTAAATGGGTTAAACCCCCTCCCCCTAGAACATTCATGGGGGGCCCGCATTGAATCCTTGTACCCAGGGCCCAGAATTTGGTGCGACACCCCTGATCACAGGTGATATCACGGGTGACATAACCTATGTAAAAGTCCATATATGGGTATAACCCAGAATCCCTTTTATGCCCATATATGAAGATCCCTGTTGTCATTGATATATATCACTGGCCAGATGGCCAAGACATGGCCCCTCTCTGTGTGGCTGGTCAGATAGGGATCTCCTATGGGCAATGGGCATAACAAATTATTGTATGCTGTGATGTCATGGGAACCACTCTAACAGAAACCATTTTATGTCCATATATGGAGATCCCTGATGTCATCGATATTAAGCCCATATCTAACAGGATGTATGGGCATAAAAGGCATGTACTATATACAGTAGATGGATCTCCATATATGTATATATGTATATTTTCATGTCAATTTGTGTTTTCAGATATTTAACCACTTGAACTGTCAATACTTAATAAACTTGACCTTTCACTCTGTACTTGGTCTGCTCTTTTTCCTCTCTACACCAAAGCTCTTTGCCAAAAACAGCCGATTGAGGCGTTGTGAGCTTGTAGATCTGCTATTTTGGGCTACAGTTCTCAGAATATGGACACCTATAGGGTTCAAGTAGTTAATATAAAAAAGGAGTAAAAAAAAGTTTCTATCACTCAAAGATTTGGAGGACCCCCAGTAGTAACTCCCACTGTTGAAGTAAAGAACAGTGTTCTCAAACTTTCTCAGCTACGGGGTCCCTGCTTCATCTCTCTCTCAGCTAAGGGGTCCCTGCTTCATCTCTCTCTCAGCTAAGGGGTCCCTGCTTCATCTCTCCCTCAGCTAAGGGGTCCCTGCTTCATCTCTCCCTCAGCTAAGGGGTCCCTGCTTCAACTCTCTCTCAGCTAAGGGGTCCCTGCTTCATCTCTCTCTCAGCTAAGGGGTCCCTGCTTCATCTCTCTCTCAGCTAAGGGGTCCCTGCTTCATCTCTCTCTCAGCTAAGGGGTCCCTGCTTCATCTCTCTCTCAGCTAAGGGGTCCCTGCTTCATCTCTCTCTCAGCTAAGGGGTCCCTGCTTCATCTCTCTCTCTCAGCTAAGGGGTCCCTGCTTCATCTCTCTCAGCTAAGGGGTCCCTGCTTCATCTCTCTCTCAGCTAAGGGGTCCCACTCCCTGCTTCATCTCTCTCAGCTAAGGGGTCCCTGCTTCATCTCTCTTTCAGCTAAGGGGTCCCTGCTGCATCTCTCTCTCAGCTAAGGGGTCCCTGCTTCATCTCTCTCTCAGCTAAGGGGTCCCTGCTTCATCTCTCTCAGCTAAGGGGTCCCTGCTTCATCTCTCTCTCAGCTAAGGGGTCCCTGCTTCAGCTAAGAAGGGGTCCCTGGCTGAGGGAGGTGTTGTTGTTAGCTTTAATAGCTTTCAGTTAGCATGAGAGTTAGCATATGTGTTTCAAGGTAAAGAAAAACATTACAGACCTACTGTACAACAGCCTAACATTTTAACAATAAACCCCCATTGAGTCATTCTAGATGATGCCTATTGTCTCTTACCTGAATGGACTCGCTTTATTATGCAGATCCACGACAGCGAAGCTTCTTTGCTCTTGTGAAACAAGTAATCCAGTGAATCCACGAGCGGATAGGAAACCGCAGGTGGTTCAGTCCGAGTGTATCAAAAAAGCAACTGGGTTAAGGCAGCCGGAGCTTGTGATTGGCCGTCTTAACAAGATGCTGTTTGTATACACTCGGACTGAAAGACCTGCAAAAAATACTCTCCCGTTGGGGTGTTTTTGTTTTCAGTGGTGAACGACGCACGCAACTTCCGCCGACTGAACTTCCTGTGAAAACATAACAAATTAGAATTTATTTTTATAAATAACAATGAATAAACACACTGGCCCAAATTACATTATTGTCATTTCGGTTGGCTCAAAATAAATACATGAAAGATTAAATAAATACATGAAAGAAATGCATTGAACATTAAAAAATCTAAGCAATTAATTGAAGGGAGCTACAATTAAACACATTTTAAAGCTAAGGCTTTAAATGTTATAAAAATGCATTGAATGGAGATGCCTAAACCAACTAAAGAACTAAACCACCGGAATATTGCATGTTGCAGAACCGGGATGCTGTTTTGATACACGAGTGTATGTTTTGATACACGAGTGTATCAAAACAGCATCCCGGTTCTGACAATGGAGCGCTCCCTAGCGCGCCGTTGACGCGTTGCCATGGTAACCTCAGTAGCGCGACTGAAAGAGTGGGCGGAGAGCCAACAGCCACTGCTGCTTGAATAAACGCGATGAGAAATTCCTCCAGCGTCTTGAATAAACGCCATGGCTTCTTAAAGCTGCTCGGATAAACGCCATGAGCATACACGTCAGTGCGTCAACCCTCGGACGAACAGGGGATGATAATGTGTTGCAACGGCAGAGTGTTGTGATGACTCAGGTGATGATGTTCCTCTCGTGTTAATTAAAGACCAGACCATTGTGGTGGTGTCCAACTTGTAGATGTCATTAGTGTGCCTATTCTTTATCCATCCTCCATGGATGTACATGACATTCCCCAAGACACAAGCTGAGTGGTCCTCCCTCCCCTCTGGAACAGTCCCAGATATCCTCGGCTTGGACCATCTGTGGGAGTTGACATCAAATGCATAAAGCACGTTGCAGTACTTGTTGTATTCCTTATATCCTCCCCAGATGTAGATCATGTCCTCTATCAACACCGCTGTGTGGCCATAGAGCATGAAGAGAACCTCATGGACACTTCCAGTTGTCTCCAGTGGTAACTTGCTCCAGCATAAAGAAACTGTGTTGAAGACATGCACACCAATCTGAGGCTCAGTGTCCTTTCCAAAGGAGTACAGCTCGTTTCCCACGGCAACAGCAGAGCGATGACGGTCTTTATTTGGTGTTTCTTTGAGGTGAATGGTCCAATGCATCATTTCACTCGGCAGCAACTTAAAATGGATTCACTCAGTCAACAGTAAAATAATGCAGTTCTACTGTGTGTGTGTGACCAGTTATATAGGTACAGCAGCACAAACATCATGGAAAGTTTGTCCAATCCATGAAGCCGATGTTTGTTGTACTCCCATATATGGTAAATTTATCGCCATAGAACTGCTGAGCCGATCCAAATTGGAGTCAAATATCATAGATAGGTTTTAACACTGCTACACCCAACACTGATTCCCTGGAAGTCTAATGTCCTGCAGTTTCACATTTGCTAAAATGAACTATCCAGTTACACTTCTCTAGGCAAAATGCAAACATTATGGAAAATAAATGTAATCTACGCCGGTGTAGGTTGGTGGTAAACACCATTAGTTTACAGTAGTTGATATGCATTCAGTCCACCCTCTTCATTTACCCTTCTTTTATGTTCACTTATTGTTGTCACTAATTGTGGGCTCGCTGAAAGGCGAGACCAGTATGTTATACTGGCAGAGAGCCCACACTGTTTCGTTGGATCATTATTGTTTACTAGTAGCTGGGCCGCCCTTCGGGCATAAAATGACGGGCCCAGCGTCTAGTCGGCGACCTGGCCAACTCGGAACAATGTAAATAGGGAATGAATGCCCCGCCCTTTAATGCAAACCCCATTATACCTGTTTTCATAGGACCCGTTTTGACCATCTGTCTGCCTGTGTCCATTTATGCCCATATATGGAGATATCTGTATCTGTCTGTCTGTCTGTCGGCGTCCATTTTATGTCCATATATGGAGATCACTGCAGTTATTGTTCTGGGTCCATTTTATGCCCATATATGGAGATATCTGTCTATCTGCGTCCATTTTATGCCCATATATGGAGTATCTGTGTGTGCCTCCATCTGTGTTGCAGACACAGTGCCGGTTCCCCCTTTAATGCAAACCTCATTATACCTGTTGTTTTCATAGGACCCGTTTTGACCATCTGTCTGCCTGTGTCCATTTATGCCCATATATGGAGATATCTGTATCTGTCTGTCTGTCTGTCGGCGTCCATTTTATGTCCATATATGGAGATCACTGCAGTTATAGTTCTGGGTCCATTTTATGCCCATATATGGAGATATCTGTCTATCTGCGTCCATTTTATGCCCATATATGGAGTATCTGTGTGTGCCTCCATCTGTGTTGCAGACACAGTGCCGGTTCCCCCTTTAATGCAAACCTCATTATACCTGTTGTCATAGGACCTGTTTTGAACATCTGTTTGCCTGTGTCCATTTATGCCCATATATGGAGATATCTGTATCTGTCTGCCTGCGTCCATTTTATGCCCATATATGGAGATCTTTGACCATCTGTTTGCCTCTGTCCATTTATGTCCATATATGGAGATATCTGTATCTGTCTGTCTGCAATCCATTTTATGCCCATATATGGGGGCATTCATGTTATGCCCATATATGGAGAACGCGCGTGCCCGTGGGACGAACGGTTCTCGAGATACGCGGATTACATACATACATACACACTCACAGAGATTTTTTGTTGACTCATGTGGCGTACGTCATTTTATGCCCATATATGGAGAACGCGCGTGCCCGTGGGATGAACGGTTCTCGAGATACGCGGATTACATACATACATACACACTCACAGAGATGTTTTGTTGACTCATGTGGCGTACGTCATTTTATGCCCATATATGGAGAACGCGCGTGCCCGTGGGATGAACGGTTCTCGAGATACGCGGATTACATACATACATACACACTCACAGAGATTTTTTGTTGACTCATGTGGCGTATGTGATGTCAGAGCCTTTTATGAAGTGATGTCACAATGAGTCAGAGCTTTCGCCGATTTCCTCCGGAACAGCCTGATGTCAACAATCAACCCCGCATAAGGAGATTCCGAACGTTTTGCGCCGGTTCGGGAAAACCGCGCGTCGGGTCGGGTCGAGACCCGGCACTGCACTCCGTGCCGCGGCGGGGAATGCGCGTGCCGAATCTGAAGCCGGTGGGACGAACGGTTCTCGAGATACGCGGATTACAGACAGACACACAGACAGAGACTTCTCGCATTTATAGATAGATTATAGATAGATTATATTATTTGTTGAGCATTGCTTACCACTCCTACATCGTGCTTTACTTTGTGTGTATGTATGTCCGTATGGTCGTCCCGCAGAGCTTGGCATTGACATAATGAAATTAACTCATACAAGGCACCTCTCACTTCACACTGGGTGTGATTTTCTTTCCTCATTGTCATTAGTGTGGCCGCTAGGCAACACACTATTGTATTCTGAGATTTTTTTTTTTTTCCCCAGCAAAGTGAACCTGTGTTTTGTAAACTTTCTGAGTGATGTTTGGGGGGGCAGAGAAGTGGAGCCTTTGGTCATGCTCCACTTGACTTCACAAATTATAATATAAATGGCAAGACGGAATACATTTTCCAGCAGATTCTTTGTTTCTGCAACCACACTTGCAATTTCACCTGATTGCTGATCTTTCTATTATTAGTGTGGTTGCCCGCCAGGGGAAATGCATTATAGTAGTTCTAGTGTGGCTTTAGCATATTTATTTCTAGATAAACGTTTGGTGACGTCACCCATATAGAGTAAGTCCATTGAGTTCAAAGGGGGAGATGTGCTAGCTTGAGGATTGGTCGAGCTTTGATTTGATTTGATTGATTTATTAGATCCCCATTAGTTTACTGTACAGTCACAGCAGCTACGCTTCCTGGGGTCTTAAAAACATGTTATCATCAACATCAGCGTTATATTTTACATTAAAACAAATCATACATTCCATTCATACAATACACAACAGTACAATACAAAAACACATAACCAGTCTAATACATTTGATAGCTCCATAATACACATTCAACATAATTGATGTTTGATTGATTGAAGACTTTATTAGAAGTTTGCATAGGAAAAGGTACAGTTTCATGACGATCCAGTTCACTGGTACAAGGTCTACTAAAAGGAGATCCTAGAAAAGACTAAGCTTATTTCCATAGGAAACCATTGAAGTATCTCTCAGTGGGATAAGTAGCAAGTAGCACTTTTTTCTTTATTTTTTGCCGATTGGATCTTGCGTTCCAGAGTTAATGGCCAAAACATCTTAAAAGTGACCATTGAAATCGTCACAGTTTTTTTTCTTTTCTTTTCGTTTTTTTTTTTTTTTTTTTCACCAGTGACCAGTGACTCTGCCCGACTAATTAGCATAGCCTACCCAAAACGACATTGTAGGCCTAATGCAAATGAAATGAAAGAGATGTACTGTAGCTATACTTAACAACTGCATCATTAGCCATTTGGTAGCTAAACAGTCTGGGAATCTATTTTAAGTAGATTATTTGATTTTATTTTATTTTCCTTAATTGCCATGACTATCTATTTTCACAAGTTTATTTTCTGTATTAAAGCCATTTGTGTTGAATGTGGGCCAAGTCATAAATAACATTGTCAAGTAATTGAAAGAGAGTTGTGCTCAGCTATCTTTAATGGTATCCCACTTGATAGCAGGCAGATAGACAACAACAAAACACTTGACAGAATATAAATGACAGAATATAAATGGAATTCTAAGCACATTGCACTTGTCTTGTAAGCTATGTGGAAATAAAGTAAATAAAAGAGAGAGGGACTGTAGCTATGGGGGTCCTTGGGCCCTCAGAGGAATGTAGCTATGTGGGGGTCCTTGGGCCCTAAGAGGACTGTAGCTATGTGGGGGTCCTTGACTGCACTCTGTCGAGGTGAGAACCTTCTAGCCTGGGGCCAGCCTATATACTAATGCAGCTAACTAACTGCAGTACAGAGTCTGGAGGTTATTCCATCCACAAGCAATTCACGGGAGGAGGTAACAAAAAAAGATAGGGCGTAGGTTCTCAGTCATAGGGCGTGTGTGACTATTTTCTACAGACCCTATTTGTTAGACCTACAACCAAAGAGTGCAACGCGCAGCCTGCTATGCTTAACCAGGGGTGGGCTGGCCATCTGGCATACAGGGAGGGCATTTGCCCGGTGGGCTGGTAGGCTAGGGGGCTGGGGGGGCTGGTGGCAAAAAAAAATCTGTAAAAATATCGGTCAAAAATATCGGTCAAAATACTTTTATAATGAGGTATCGTCCTAATTCTGCCCTGCAAGCATTGTTTCTTGTTTTCCGTTGGGTGCGGAGTATAGATTTGCAGAGTTCTGAAATCGTCGCAGTTTTTTTTCTTTTCTTTTCGTTTTTTTTTTTTTTTTTTTCACCAGTGACCAGTGACTCTGCCCGACTAATTAGCATAGCCTACCCAAAACGACATTGTAGGCCTAATGCAAATGAAATGAAAGAGATGTACTGTAGCTATACTTAACAACTGCATCATTAGCCATTTGGTAGCTAAACAGTCTGGGAATCTATTTTAAGTAGATTATTTGATTTTATTTTATTTTCCTTAATTGCCATGACTATCTATTTTCACAAGTTTATTTTCTGTATTAAAGCCATTTGTGTTGAATGTGGGCCAAGTCATAAATAACATTGTCAAGTAATTGAAAGAGAGTTGTGCTCAGCTATCTTTAATGGTATCCCACTTGATAGCAGGCAGATAGACAACAACAAAACACTTGACAGAATATAAATGACAGAATATAAATGGAATTCTAAGCACATTGCACTTGTCTTGTAAGCTATGTGGAAATAAAGTAAATAAAAGAGAGAGGGACTGTAGCTATGGGGGTCCTTGGGCCCTCAGAGGAATGTAGCTATGTGGGGGTCCTTGGGCCCTAAGAGGACTGTAGCTATGTGGGGGTCCTTGACTGCACTCTGTCGAGGTGAGAACCTTCTAGCCTGGGGCCAGCCTATATACTAATGCAGCTAACTAACTGCAGTACAGAGTCTGGAGGTTATTCCATCCACAAGCAATTCACGGGAGGAGGTAACAAAAAAAGATAGGGCGTAGGTTCTCAGTCATAGGGCGTGTGTGACTATTTTCTACAGACCCTATTTGTTAGACCTACAACCAAAGAGTGCAACGCGCAGCCTGCTATGCTTAACCAGGGGTGGGCTGGCCATCTGGCATACAGGGAGGGCATTTGCCCGGTGGGCTGGTAGGCTAGGGGGCTGGGGGGGCTGGTGGCAAAAAAAAATCTGTAAAAATATCGGTCAAAAATATCGGTCAAAATACTTTTATAATGAGGTATCGTCCTAATTCTGCCCTGCAAGCATTGTTTCTTGTTTTCCGTTGGGTGCGGAGTATAGATTTGCAGAGTTCTGCGTGCAGTTTGGTGTCTGTGTCATGATCTAGTATATAACCTACAGTAGCCTATAGCCTACTACTGCATATTGAACAATACAATACAACTTGTTTGTCCAATTCTCAGATCAATATGCTCATTTTCCATTCATTAGCTAACTAGCCAAAGTTCTGACACATTTTGGCACTAATCATGTTCATACTCCACTTGTTGGTGGTTAGAACTGTATGCTAACTTATACAATTGTATGTGTAGTTATCATTTATGTTGTCTGTAAAAGTTGTGGTATTAAACGCTTGTGTATTTATATGTGCCGCCCTCGACCGGTAGAGTATCTTCACGCCTGCTGGTTGTGGGGGCTGGTCTGGCCAAGATGCCAGGGCTGAATTTAGCTAAACAAAACTTCACAAAACTTGTGCTGCACGGGCAGAAAAGATGATTTGACGGCCAACTCCATGATAATAGCCAAAGATATTATTATTCCAAGGTACTATATTAGTGTTGTCGTGGTGAAAGTTTTCCGTGAGGTGTTTCTCCAACCAGAATACACTGCCCTGTCGCGAAACGACAGCACAACGAGAAGAGAGAGAGACGCTGCTTAGGAAGTAACCGGAACAATCGCCTAAAACACATTCGCCCCCAGTGTTTTATGTGTAGGAGTAAATGAAGGATTTGATCCCGGGGGCGGGGACGATCATGTTTTGGGACGAGCAGCGCATTTTGCACGTCATCTCAACAGCGCAGTACATTTTTGAAGCGGTGAAAACCGCTTCCAATGAGTGGCTTTGTGTGTCCCACACCCATATATGGTCATTTCAGTCCAGAATGAACAGGTTTTTTCAAAAACAAAATGTGTGTTTAATGTCCATATATGGTCATCTCAGTCCAGAATGAACAGGTTTTTTCAAAAACACAATGTATGTCACCTCATGTCCATATATGGTCGCTCCAGTCCAGAATGAACAGGTTTTATCTGTCCTGTCCTGTCCTGTCCTGTCCTGTCCGTCCGTCCGTACGTACGTACGTACGTACGTACGTACGTATGTGTGTAGTGTCTGTCCCGGTCTGATGATTGGATACTTTGAGGATTGGTCAAGCTTCACATGACAATTCGGCCCTCCAGATAAAATCATTAATTCATTCAGAATATAAAGAATGTATAGATCACAGAGTTCATAACTCTAGAACACATAGAATAAAAGTTCACCGCTTCACTTCGAACCGAGGTTTGATTTTTTTAATGCTGACGGCAACCGGTTACTAAATTAACTGTTAGTGACGTCCCGCTTCAACAAAAGCTTCAAGGGCGATTATTTGCATCCACGTTGTTTGGTCGTTGAAATGTGAATGAGTCTACTACTAGTCTAGTCTCTTGCATTGTACTCATCCTCCCAAGAAAATGTGATAAGCCCGCCCTCACAACCTAAAACAAGCCTTTCCTTTGTAGCTAGCCACCCAGGGACGAGCGCCAGATTCGGGCGCTAAGAGGCGTGCGAAAGTCAGAGAGCTAGTACACGACGCTAGACCATACCCTCCTTGTTTTAACATGGCTGGGGATGTCTAGCTGAGCTAGGCTAAGAACCTTCGCCTTCGGCACTCGTGGCCTACTTACAGCACAAAGTACTGAGATCGGTGATGAGTGCTGTCTGTGTGTATGCTATTTCAACATATTCTCACCTCTAAAGCGTCATACGTCCGACGCGTTGTACTGTACTGCGTCGGACGATAGACGCTTTGGGATTGCCTACTGTGTCAAGGGTTGGACGCATTGGGTGGTCTAAGAAGAAAGGAAAAAAAAGTAGTTCCCGAAGCGAGATTCGATACCGCTATGAAGGGCTTACCGGTTTACCAGCCCGACACTACCGCTCACGCCACTATAAAAGACGGAGCCGTGCCGTCTCAGGCGCCGATGAACGCCGAGAGACGCCGCCGAGGGAGCGGTAGCGACCGAGTCGACGCGGCGAACGGTGTGAATGGCACATGAGCCGACTCAGCGGCGTTACCGAATTATGTGCCGTTATGGACAGAATAGTAGATTTTGACCAGGGGACTGCTTCCGCGTCCGAATACGGCTCAAAGAAGGGACTACGTTATCATCCACGTTGTCAAAGATAAAAGCACAAAAAAAAGGAATTTCACAGTCATCTCGTTAGCTCAGTTGGTATAGCATGATGACAGCTTAACCAGAGACCCGGTTTGATTCCCCGTGGCGGAACATATTCCAGTAAACACATGTCGGTGCATGCGTACTAAGACTCCGTTCTCGCCCTAAAACTCTCCGTTCTCGTCAGACCGTAGACGCAGACGTTCCAAAGCGTCGCATGGGTGAAGCAGAAAGTTGGGAACGCGTCGGAACGGTGACACAAAGGGGGTGAGAATGGGCTGGCTATTTATATCAGGTCACTCTTGTTGGCGGTGACGTCACCGAGAACGCTGCTCCCTCATTGGCTAAATGCCTTGCCTTTGTACTGTCGTCCGGAAACAGACAGAAACGGACACAGTACTTGCACGCTCTGCTGGAGCAAGTAACAACTCACCCAGAGATTCCAGTATTTACAGCAGGATGTAAAGATGTCCTAAAAGGCATTTTGCGGCATCCATGTTTGTTTGTCAGGTTGCCTTGGTTACAAAATATTCCTGTGAGCCGTGTCGAACTCCATATTTGGGCAAGGCTGACATCATATTTAATGAGGTCATATTTCAGTCAGCTTGACTTAAAAGCTGATTGAACTGAGTGTGAGGCGCATTAGTCAAAGAGAAGAGAGCCTCACGCTGAAAGACTGACTATTAGATCTTAAGAAGCAAGACAAACCCTTACAACTGGATATCCTGCAGCTGTCATCACATCATAAACGTCCCTGGATTGTAAAGAAAGACATCACTGTTTGAAGACACCCCAGCAACCACTGCTGTTACTAAAACAAATCCACTCAAGCTAGGACTGTGAGGACAGCTGTGGCTCAGCTGGAGAAGACACTCAGTCAAGAGATGAAGAAGATGTGTGATGTTGAGCTGAGGAGGATGCAGCAATATGAAGTAGATGTGACTCTGGACCCTGATACAGCAAATCGCTTCCTCATCCTGTCTGAGGATGGAAAACAAGTGAGTGATGGAGGCATAAGGAAGAATCTCCCAAACAACAAAGAGAGATTCTCTACATGTGTCTGTGTCTTAGGAAAACAAAGCTTCTCCTCAGGAAGGTTTTACTATGAGGTTCAGGTTAAAGGGAAGACTGACTGGGTTCTAGGAGTGGCCAGAGAGTCCATCAACAGGAAGGGATTCATCACACCGAGACCCAATAATGGTTACTGGACTATATGGTTGTGGAATGGATATGGGTACCAGGCTAATGCTGACCCTGATGTCCTCCTCCCTGTAAGAGAGAAGCTCCAGAAAGTGGGAGTGTTTGTGGATTATGAGGAGGGTCTGGTCTCCTTTTATGATGTGGAGGCCAGAGTTCATCTCTACTCTTTCACTGGCTGCTCCTTCACTGAGAAACTCTATCCATTCTTCAGTCCCTTTTTAGATAATGGTGGTAGAAACTCTGCTCCTCTGATCATCTCTCCTGTCAACATGGACGCTGGTCTTGGTGGGACGGAGGGAACATGTCCCCTCCAACTTCAAAAAGAAGAACAATCACACCCAGTGTGAAGTGAGCGGTGCCTTGTATGAGTTAAGGTCTGTGAAGCTTGGCCAATGTCCAACTCTGTGGGAAATACATACTTACACACAAAGCCAGATGTAGGAGAGGTTAGCACTGCTCAAAAAGATGTTTCCCCTCCAGTTAAAAATATGTATTAATTGTTGTCTCATCACTGTCTGTTGACTGTTGAAAGTGTCTCGCAGCTTTCTGTTTTCAGTGATTTTGTTTTCAGTGATTCAGTGATTTTACCTATTTAAAAAATAAAATAAAATATAGGCCTATAAAAAAAAGCGTAGCGGAACACAGGGCCTATAGGAGGAGCTGTTACTGGATAAGTGCTCTGATGAGTGTGTGTGTGTGTGTGTGTGTGTGTGTGTGTGTGTGTGTGTGTGTGTGTGTGTGTGTGTGTGTGTGTGTACTGTGTGTGTGTGTGTGTGTGTGTGTGTGTGTGTGTGTGTGTGTGTGTGTGTGTGTGTGTGTGTGTGTGTGTGTGTGTGTGTGTGTGTGTGTGTCAGAGTAGTTGAATAGAGGTTAACAAGCGGCAAATTAAGACCGCTGTGTGGAACGCTCACTTGATGAAGCGATCACAGCAGGCAGGCAGGACTGCAGCTACGTAAGAGACAGTATGATGTTTATTTTTTAAACACATTATTGTTACTTATTTCACATCAATAAATACAAAAATATGATTCTGAACGTTTGAAATCGATTCAGTTGAATCATGGCATTAAAATCACAATAGTTGATAGATTTTTTGTCACACCCCTAATATATATACACATATATATGTGTGTGTGTGTGTGTGTGTGTGTGTGTGTGTGTGTGTGTGTGTGTGTGTGTGTGTGTGTGTGTGTGTGTGTGTGTGTGTGTCTACAAGCGAAAGATGTTTGTGTGTGTGTGTGTGTGTGTGTGTGTGTGTGTGTGTGTGTATGTATGTGCGTGTGTGTGTGCGTGTGCGTGCGTGTGTGTGTGTGTGTGTGTGTGTGTGTGTGTGTGTGTGTGTGTGTGTGTGTGTGTGTGTGTGTGTGTGTGTGTGTGCGTGCGTGCGTGCGGGGGTGTGTCTACAAGCTAAATGTGTTGCATCTCCATGTGTTAAAATCTTCTTAATATTCTGTTTTTTTTTTGTTTGTTTTTTACTGATAATGACATGGAGAACATACAGAGAGGATCCCAGGTTCAATTCCCTTCCCACGGCTATGTGCCCATGAGCAAGAATCTGAGTGGGATTAATAATAATAATAATATAAGGACTCCATGCAGAAAGACGCCAGATGATGTCTGTGTAACATTTCGTCGTTGTCGGGGGAAAACCTTGTATGTCCAAAACCGTTTGTTTTGCATTTATCATTTTAAAAATGATTAAACTAGTGAAAACAGCCGAATTACAAGCACACAATGCCTCGCACCGCGAGGCTTTGTGTGCTTGTGGATCGGCTGTTTTCACTACTTTTGTGTGACTGCCTTGTATGATGAAGCAGGGCTTTACTTTACAAAAGAACGTATACATTTGAAACAACAACGATGATATGTAAAAGGATCCACGATAAGGTGTCCATACAGAAAGATGGATGGTGTGTGTGTGCTGTGTGTGCTGTGTGTGTGTGTGTGTGTGTGTGTGTGTGTGTGTGTGTGTGTGTGTGTGTGTGTGTGTGTGTGTGTGTGCGTGCGTGCGTGCGTGCGTGCGTGCGTGCGTGCGTGTGTGTAACATGTTTAAAAGAGTGGAACTCCAAGCAGACGACACCTCTGCTTGGAGTTCCCTAGCTTCCACCGTGGACTGAAGACTCACCTTTTCAGACTCCACCTAAACCCATAGCCCTACTGAAACATTCAAAGACCATACATGAAGCTAGTTAGTTTTTTTTGTTTTTTTTTGTTTGGCTTTTAGAAACTTTTTTTACTGATTATATTGTTGATATTCCTATGCATTTGTTATATTGTTGTTGATGTACTTATATATTATCTTGTTTATTATAGTGATGTATTACCTGCTTGTAGATCGTCTGTTTTCCAAAGATGTTAATACATTGTATACATTATTCAAACAAGGTTTTGTCTCTCTGTGTTTTCATGTTTTTCTGACTTATGATCTCTGGTTTATTTTTGTCTCTTTGAATCTATTTTCTGTAAAGCACTTTGATAATCTCTGTTAATCTCTGTAAACGTGATAATCTCTGTACATGTGCTCTATAATTAAAGTTGTATTGGATTGGATAGATGTATTTGATTCAGCTTAAATAACACAATTGGTTTGAATGCAACATAATTGAACATGTAAGACTCAGTGGCGTCAGTTCGGCAAAAGCTAAGGTATGGCAACATGACTGGTGTCTTGCACGCAAGACACCAGTCATGTTGCCATACCTTAGCAACAGTCATGATGGATCTATTTTAAGAAGTACATTTTATTGTTTTCCGCTGTAGCCAAGGTATGGCAGCTGCCATACCTTGCCATACCCAATTGACACCTCTGGTAAGAGTCTTGCTTTCCTCAAATAACTACCAGTTTTAGTTAGCACTTACACTTTTCTGGAACAACTGCTGCAGATGAATGATTATTAACCATCAATGTCTACATAATCTACGTTATTGTGATAATGACATTATTGTTAGTATTACTTATCAGTGGAGGAAGAAATACTCACGTTAGTTTTTGTTTTGTTTTATTGAGTAAAAGTAAAAACACCAAAGTGTAAAACAGGTTACAAGCACGATTCCTGCATTCAAACCCTCGCAACTGTCAAAGTACGAAATTAAAGTGATCAACATTAAAGCACCAACATAAAAATAGTCAATAAGGTCTTTGCACACTGCTGCGTTTTTCGGGCTGAATATCGAAGACAATTTCGGAAGCACGTGAATAAAAAAATCAACCTCGCGTTATGGCAAATTGTCAATCACGTTTGCACACTGCCGCTCGTTTCGTATTTATTTTCGGACCAGGGTTGATTTTATCCGATTTTTGCAGCTGTCGCCACGGAGTGTCTTGCTCTCTCTCTCTCTTTCCTCTCTCTCTCCCTGGCCTCTGGATTTTGGATTTCCAAAACGCAACCAGCTTTATGCTGAATTCAGAAACATAATATTATGTCCTTCTATTGGATTCCAACTATTGATCATAAACCACTTAAAGGAGTAGTTCTCCCCCAAAATGACCTTTTCTCTATTGATTAGTCACGCCATGGAGACTTGAGTTCAATAATATATTTTAGTTTTTTGTTACATTCCTAAGACAAAAATGTGATTACAATAAATGTACCCCCATTCATTCCGGATGGGGACCTGAATGCATTTGGGTCCCCATCTGAAACCAATGGGGCTAAAATTACTATAGTCACATTATTGTCTTAGGAATGCGACAAATACCAAAAAGATATTATTGAACTCAAGTCTCCATGGCGTGACTAAACAATAGAGAAAAGGTCATTTTGGGGGTGAACTGCTCCTTTAAGACCTATTTAACAAATTCACAAATAGCAGATTTACAGTACAAGCATCACTACGTGTTTTTTCCCCCCCTGGCTATAAAAGAAAAACTATATAAAACATTGTTATATAATTAATCAAAATCTACAAAGTAATTAGCAAGTTAAACTGTCAAATACACACAGTGGAGTACAAAGTACACCATTTGATTATCATGAAGTAGGACATTTACTGTATTTATGAAAAAAGTAAAGCAACGGTAAAATGGAGATACTAATGTACCTTGAAATATCATTGATCACCGACAATTAATAATAGACAATAATCCATCATTATCTAAACACAAGATATGATCCATAACAACATGACATGTTGATGGCATCTCATGAAGTGATGGCTTAAGTGTGAGACTTAAAAAAGTGTGACTAAAATTTAAATTGGACCACAACAGAAACACATAGATTCTATGAAATTAGTATTTGTATACTCCTTTAAAGACTAATCATCATCATCATCATCATCATCATCATCATCATCATCGTCTAACTGCATTGTTCTACAGTTACACTGATCTTCCCAGGTAACATCTTCAGAGTGTTACCATTACCAGTGTAAATGCATGGAAAGAGTGTTTCAGTGAAAGTGTGTGTGAAGGTGTGTATGTGTGTGTTAGTATCAGGATCAGAGAATGACAGCTTTCCTTCATCCCAGTCCAGTTGGACTCTGATCCTCTGAGGTTTCTGCTTCATTGAGAGAAAAGTGTTTGACCTTGGTCCGGAGAATGCTATGTATTTACCTTTAAGGAATGCTATTACCCAGAGTCCTGTTGCCTTCCTCTGGGAAGACAATGCTAACACACCCAGTGACCAGAATGCATTGTCTCTAACCTCAACATCCCAGCTGTGAGTCCCTGAGTTAAAGCCCTTAGAACCCAGGACATAGCCATTGTGGTCAAACCTGTCTGGGTTGTCAGGAAGCTGCTGTATATCTCCAATGCTCACACTGGTCAGATCACCAGACAGGAGTAGGTCTCCTCGGGCATTGTTGGGGTCCAGAATGACAGGAGTGTAGGAGACAATGTCCTTCATCTTGTTCCAGACTCTGAAGGTCAGGTTTCCCAGGTGTTTGGTCGCGTCTATCGCTGGTCCTGAGACCGGCTGTGGGTCCTGCAGTGTGAACTGGACTCTTTCCATTGTGGTCTTGTAGTTCTGCAGGAATGAGATGTGTTCAGCTCTCAGCTCCTCCTCTATGGCTCTGATGTTGTTTGAAAGGGTTAATATGTCTCTGTTTAGACCCTCAATATTCTCCTTCATCATCTGACTCTTCTGCTGCTCTTCCTCCCTCAGTGCAGTGATGCTGGCTACCTCTTCCTCCAGTAGAAACAGATGCATCTTCCTAAACTGTTCTTTAATCTGTGTCTCTGTTTGCAGAGCCTGGACCTTAATGTCGTTTGCTCTTTGGTCAGACTTAGTTTTAACTTCATAAAATACCTCCAGTTTGTCCTCTAAAGGCTTCAGTGATTTCTGGACTTCCTCCTCGAGGTCATCAATGGGGCTGAAACTGTGCTTGGTGTGTTTTTTAGAAGCTTGACACACAAGACATGCTGGCTGTTGACACTCCAGACAGAACAGTTGGAGTTTCTCAGCATGCAGACTGCAGAGATCCTCAGACCCTGATGAAGTTCTCTTACGTTTTGAAGCTCTCTGTCTCTCCTGTATGAAGGCGTCACACATGTTCTTCAGAGCCAGGTTACGGGGTGGAGGACCTGTTGAATGTATTTCCTTACAAAGTGGACATTGCTTTATTCCCTTCTCTCTCCACCATCGCTGCAGACAAGCATTGCAGAAGCTGTGGCTACATGCTAGGACAACAGGATCTTTAAAGATGTCACGACACACTGGACAGTTATAATCCTCTTCTGGAAGAGCCGACGCGGAAGCCATTTAGTGTCTGAGTGAAGCTACAAACACTACAATTAACAGTTCCTCCTCTAGAATGTTCCCTCTCAGTGTGAATGGTGGTTGTTGTTACAGTCCATTCAGCAGCAGGTTCCAGTGGTCTGGGTCAGTATTCCCTCCTGTAGCTGTGGGAAGGCTGTCTGTCCTCCTCAATGGAAGTTGTGCTGTGATCTGAAGGCTTCTCTTCTTGTCCGCCTCTTATGGGGGAGACAGAGAGAGAGAGAGAGAGAGAGAGAGAGAGAGAGAGAGAGAGAGAGAGAGAGAGAGAGAGAGAGAGAGCATGTGGTCAGTGAGGAATGTAAGGTTAGCGACCTTTAGCTCAGGGTTGGCCAACTTTGATGACAGAGAGAGACACTGCATTTCCTCATCCACTCCAGTCGGCCACATTGCATATTGTTGCTGACGACAGAAATCTCCACATTTGAGTGTAACTTATTTAGTCATTTCGTCCATCATTCTACTGTCACACGTACCGGTAGGTAGCAAGAAAATAGCCAGTATACAAGCGCAAAACATGTCGAAGTGAGAATGGCTTGTAGACTGGCATTTTCTTGTTATGTTTTAGTTATACTCAAATCTGCATTTAGTTGTATACTTACAGCATGTTAACTTTATGAACGTTAGTACAAATAAGTTTGACATGAAAAAAGACAATACAAATGTAATACTAGTCATTAAAAACAACTGATGTGGACTGAACGTGTGATGTTTGCATGCAGCTGAAATAAATAATGTTTAACAGAGTGAATTACATTGCCATTTAGAAGATTGACTTCCATTATTCTAAATGGAGGTGTCACCTAAACCTAGGTTACACATCTCCATTCAGAAACATTCACATCTCCACTCAGAAACATTATTTCTCCATTGTTCTAAATCAGGGCTAATCAGCAAATCCAATCTAATGGTTCAGGGGCCACTCAGCAAAATATCAAAAGTCCAAGGGCTGCAAGCTATAAATGACAGTCCTATTTTGGTCACTTATAACGAGCAGACCTGGCAACACAGTGCGCATGCGCACAACTGCGTACAGTAACTACAGTCGGCGTGCAGTCGGCTGGAAAAAAAATTGCTTAGTTTTTTGCAGTTCTTTGCAGTCTGTGAACAGTTAGAACGAGTCTCCTGTAGTATTTTCGGTGTGGAGGCACCTTAACATGTTTAAAAGAGTGGACCTCCAAGCAGACGACACCTCACCCCTCACCCCCCCCCCCCCCCCCCCCCCCCCCCCCCCTCCTGTGATCTGTGACCCCTGTGGGGTCAGCCACTGATCACAGGTCAACCCATTGTTTCCATCCTGGGAGAACATACAGTTAGGGAGGGGGTTTTCTCAGCCTGCTGGTTGTAAAACCTGCATGTGGGAGCAGCAGCAGCAATGCCTTGGATTGTATTGTTTGTGATCCAACATGCAGCCATCCTAGTACAGTAATGATCAGTGGTGTAAAGTAATTAAGTACATTTACCTAAAGGAGCTATAGTCAACTTTTTCTTGAAAAACGGATGCTAAAATAAAAATAATGTTTCGAAAATATTTTATAAAATAATAAGCTTCAAATATGTGTTTCAATTCGACACTTTGTTTACATCCTAGTCTATAGACAGGATCAATTTTCAGAAAATCAGAACCCCGAAGGCATTTTGCGAATATGTATTATATACAACTGTTCTAGGGGTATTAAGGGATGCTGAATCCAAATTTGCTGTATATAATGCTCAAAAATGTTCCTAAATGGCTCAAAATTTACAAATCCAAGATGGCCGCCACTGCAAGGCTGAAACTATTTAAGTGCAAATCTTTTTGACTAAACAAGGTAGAAACTTGAACTAAATGTGTTTTTTCTAGGTTAGCCTACATGGGGAATTTGAAATTATATCCTAATTTTAGATCAGACGTGAATAAATGGCTTGAAACTCATACATGTATAGCAGAAAAGGTTAATTATTGATGCATAATTCGTCAAACAGAAACAAAAGCAGGATGAACCATGGTTTTATTCATCAAAACTCTTTTGATTTAGATTTTTCTATCAACAAGTCATATATGCAAATTATATATAGTCCTTAAAGGGATATTCCACTTTCAACAGGGAAACAGGGGAAGGGCTTCTCTCCCCACACACACCCATTGTAACTTCAAACTCCATTTTAACCATTCATTGAAAACACCCATTATTTTTTCTGGTGACTCATTCTACCCTCCTAATATGTGAGCAGACCGTGGTTTTTTCCATAACCTTTTTTTCATTTATTTTTATTAATTATTTGGGAAAATGGAAAAAATTAAATAAATAAAAAATATATATAAAAAAAAATGTAAAATGTTATTGAAAAAACACGACCTGCTTACATATTAGGAGGGTAATATGAGTCACCAGAAAAAAATAATGGGTGTTTTTAATAATCTATCATGGTTAAAATGAATTTTGAAGTTACAATGGGTGTCTGTGGGGAGAGGCCGAGGGCCTGGTAACATTTACATCAAATATCTAAATATTGAATCAAGCAAATTAAAAACTGTTCAGGGTGTTCATAAAAGCCTGATTAGACGATAAAATTACCAAAAGTTTTTTGAAAGTGAAATATCCCTTTACTATGAAGGTAGGCTACATTAATTTAGCCTATTTGCAGTCATCAATATTTCGAGCAGATCTCATAGGTATCTTGCAGCTGCATGCAACCAATTCCACTTTTCCTGAATAGAATAGAATGGATTAAAATATAATATAATAGTATTTTACCATATCAATAAAAGTAAATGTACATGGGAATACTTCTTACTGTAATCCTTACTGTGGCAGCTTATTCACAGTCTTCCAGTATTCCGGCAAGTGTTGAGTTTTTTGCAGTTGCATGCTTCCATACATGCCATATGACTCTTTATGGATAGAATAGAAGAGAAGGGGATACAACGTTTATAGCCAGCACAAGTACATCAGGGTAGGGTTCATCAATCTGTCAACATCTAGAGTCTAGAGAGTATGCAGTCTAGTAGGCTGATATTCTCTAAAATGACCAAATCCCTTTAGTACAATCTATTATACATACATACCTGCAGCTGCAGCGTTGGCTGAGGCACTCCTTTGTACACCCACATGAAGTGAACTCCCTGCAGGCTTTGGGCATAGGTGGCAGAGAGAGTAGCCGTGGCACTAACTGGCCTTCCTTGATCATCCATCCCATTTCCTCCACTGGAGGAAGATCGGGGTGTGGCAGGTGAGCTTGATTCCATATAGTTGCTTGATGGTGTGCACGCATGATATGGAACCTCACAGCATCATCTGTGGTTTCGAAGAATAACTTTACTTGTGCTTTGTTGCATGAATCAGGCACACCATAGATCTTACAAATGAATCTTTCTGATGATGTCACGATATCTTCTGTGAAAGGGCCCTTCCCAAGGCCAGCAAGATCAGTGTGATGTTCGAACACCTGCCAGGCTGTCTTCTTTCCGTGGCCACTGAACTGAGACACACTGTCACATCCATGGGCATGGAAGGCAAGGAGTGTGTCCAGTTGATCCTCAGACAGTATCCTGTGAATTTCATGCACTGGGAGAAACTTTGGGTCCTTTGATATCCCAGCTTTCATGTAGACATAGGTACATCTGATTTTGTCAAAGTGAGCAAGCAGTAGTAGAAGCACCTCTGTGTCACGTGCTGACACGACTACTGTTTCCATCAGTGCATGGATACAGTGAAGGATCAGTCGTGTATCAGCTTCCTCGTGGACACTCCTTGCCTACCATGCCCTTACTGGATGTGACAGTGTGTCTCAGTTCAGTGGCCACGGAAAGAAGACAACATCACACTGATCTTGCTGGCCTTGGGAAGGGCCCTTTCACAGAAGATATCGTGACATCATCAGAAAGATTCATTTGTAAGATCTATGGTGTGCCTGACGTTGATTCATGCAACAAAGCACAAGTAAAGTTATTCTGCAAAGGTCGTCCCCAAGAGACTCTGCCACCAACCACAGATGCTGTGAGGTTCCATATCATGCGTGCACACCATCAAGCAGCTATATGGAATCAAGCTCACCTGCCACACCCCGATCTTCCTCCAGTGGAGGAAATGGGATGGATGATCAAGGAAGGCCAGTTAGTGCCACGGCTACTCTCTCTGCCACCTATGCCCAAAGCCTGCAGGGAGTTCACTTCATGTGGGATTTGGTAATTTTAGAGAATATCAGCCTACTAGACTGCATACTCTAGACTCTTAGATGTTGACAGATTGATGAACCCTACCCTGATGTACTTGTGCTGGCTATAAACGTTGTAACTGCAAAAACTCAACACTTGCCGGAACACTGAGGAAGACTGTGAATAAGCTGCCACAGTAAGGATTACAGTAAGAAGTATTCCCATGTACATTTACTTTTATTGATATGGTAAAATACTATTATATTATATTATAATCCATTCTATTCTATTCAGGAAAAGTGGAATTGGATGCATGCAGCGGCAAGATACCTATGACATGTGCTCGAAATATTGATGACTATATATAGATGCCCCCCAGGCGCCCACATGGAAGGATTAAATCTCCTAACTGGCCTGGGAACGCCTCGGTATGGAGGAAGTTGCTCAGGATAAGGAAATCTGGAAGTCTCTGTTGGAACTGTTACCCCCGCGACCCAATTCCGGATAAGCGGTTGAAGATGGATGGATGGATGGATGGATGGATGGATGGATGGATGGATGATAGCAAAATCTAAATCAAAAGAGTTTTGATGAATAAAACCATGGTTCATCCTGCTTTTGTTTCTGTTTGACGAATTATGCATCAATAACGAACCTTTTCTGCTATAAATGTATGAGTTTCAAGCCATTTATTCACGTCTGATCTAAAATCAGGATAGAATTTCAAATTCCCCATGTAGGCTAACCTAGAAAAACACATTTAGTTCAAGTTTCTACCTTGTTTAGTCAAAAAGATTTGCACTTAAATAGATTTCAGCCTTGCAGTGGCGGCCATGTTGGATTTGTAAATTTTGAGCCATTTAGGAACATTTTTGAGCATTATATACAGCAAATTTGGATTCAGCGTCCCTTAATACCCCTAGAACAGTTGTATATAATAAATATTCGCAAAATGCCTTCGGGACTTTATACAAGCACATTTTCAGAAATTCTACCTTGTCTACTAACACTATCAAAGAATAGACTGAATGTAAACAAAGTGTCAGCCTGACAATGGACAAAATGATTATTTTATCATTATTTTACGCTTGTTGTGGTAATTTTTTAATTGAAACAGCTTATTTTTTTATAAAATATTTTCGAAACATTTTTTTTTTGCATCCGTTTTTCAAGAAAAAGTTGACCATACCTCCTTTAAGTACTGTACTTAAGTACACTTTTGTAGTATTGGTACTTTACTTGAGTATTTCCAATTTCCAATACCTTTACTAAAAGCCCCAAGACAAAAGTCCACTCGTCCTCCACAATTTGCCCTCCTGGCCCCCAAACTGTGGAATAAACTCCCTGTCGCACTTAGAACTACCGACTCACTCCCTAGCTTCCGCTGTGGACTGAAGACTCACCTTTTCAGACTCCACCTAAACCCATAGCACTACTGAAACACTCAAAGACCATACATGAAGCTAGTTATTTTTTTTCCCTTTTTTTTTCTTTGGCTTTTAGAAACTTTTTTTACTGATTATATTGTTGATATTCCTATGCATTTGTTATATTGTTGTTGATGTACTGATATATTATCTTGTTTATTATAGCGATGTATTACCTGCTTGTAGATCGTCTGTTTTCCAAAGATGTTAATACATTGTATACATTATTCAAACAAGGTTTTGTCTCTCTGTGTTTTCATGTTTTTCTGACTTATGATCTCTGGTTTATTGTGATTTATGTACTCTTAGATTATTTTTGTCTCTTTGAATCTATTTTCTGTAAAGCACTTTGATAATCTCTGTTGTTTTTAAACGTGCTCTATAATTAAAGTTGTATTGGATTGGATAGATGTATTTGATTCAGCTTAAATAACACAATTGGTTTGAATGCAACATAATTGAACATGTAAGACTCAGTGGCGTCAGTTCGGCAAAAGCTAAGGTATGGCAACATGACTGGTGTCTTGCACGCAAGACACCAGTCATGTTGCCATACCTTAGCAACAGTCATGATGGATCTATTTTAAGAAGTACATTTTATTGTTTTCCGCTGTAGCCAAGGTATGGCAGCTGCCATACCTTGCCATACCCAATTGACGCCTCTGGTAAGACTTGCTTTCCTCAAATAATAACCAGTTTTAGTTAGAGCTTACACTTTTCTGGAACAACTGCTGCAGATGAATGATTATTAACCATCAGTATCTACGTAATCTATGTTATCGTGATAATGACATTATTGTTAGTATTACTATCAGTGGAGGAAGAAATACTCACGTTAGTTTTTGTTTTGTTTTATTGAGTAAAAGTAACAATACCAAAGTGTAAAACAGGTTACAAGTACAAGTCCAACATAATAGTAGCAAAATAAAAATAGTCATTATGCTCAATTCAGAACCATAATATTATGTCTATTTGATTACAACTATTGATCATAAACCACTTAAGACCTATTTAACACATTCACAAATAGCAGATCTACAAGCATCACTACGTGACATGTTGATGACATCTCGTGAAAAACAAAGAAAAAAATGACTTCTCATGAAGTGATGGCTTAAGTCTGAGAATTAAAAAAGTGACTTAAAAAACTAAAAGTTAAATTTGAATGTTCTTGACCACAACAGAAACACATAGATTCTATGAAACTGAGTCTATGTGTATACTCCTTTAAAGACTAATCATCATCATCATCATCAACATCATCATCATCATCAGCATCATCATCATCCTCATCATCATCATGTTTAACTGCATTGTTCCACAGTCACACTGATCTTCCCAGGTAACATCTTCAGAATATGAGGAGTGCTAATGAATGGGAAGAGTGTGTCAGTGTCAGTGAAAGTGTGTGTAAAGGTGTGTATGTGTGTGTCAGTATCAGGATCAGAGAATGACAGCTTTCCTTCATTCCAGTCCAGTTGTACTCTGATCCTCTGAGGTTTCTGCTTCAGTGAGAGAACAGTGGATGACCCTGGTCTGGAGTATGCTGTGTATTTACCTTTAAAGAATACTATTACCCAGAGTCCTATTACCTTCCTCTGGGAAGCAAATGCTGACACACCCAGTGACCAGTATGCATTGTCTCTAACCTCAACATCCCAGCTGTGAATCTCTGAGTTAAAGCCCTTAGAACCCAGGACATAACCATAGTGGCCAAACCTCTCTGGGTTGTCAGGAAGCTGCTGCCTTTCTCCACCTGTCACACTGGTCAGATCATCAGACAGGGTGGATGCTGGATGGGCAGTGTTGGGGTTCAGAATGACAGGAGTGTAGGAGACAATGTCCTTCATCTTGTTCCAGACCCTGAAGGTCAGGTTTCCCAGGTGTTTGCTCACATCTATCCAGAGTCCTGAGACCGGCTGTGGGTCCTGCAGTGTGAACTGGACTCTTTCCATTGTGGTCTTGTAGTTCTGCAGGAATGAGATGTGTTCAGCTCTCAGCTCCTCCTCTATGTCTCTGATGTTGTTTGAAAGGGTTAATATGTCTCTGTTCAGACCCTCAATCTTCTCCTTCATCATCTGACTCTTCTGCCTCTCTTCCTCCTTCAGTGCATTGATGCTGGCCTCCTCTTCCTCTTTTAGAAACTGACGCATCTTCTTAAACTGTTCCTTAATCTGTGTCTTTGTGCGCCGGGCCTGGACCTTAACATGGTTCGCTGTTTTATCAGACTTTGTTTTAACGTCATTAAAGACCTTCAGTTTGTCCTCTAAAGGCTTCAGTAATTTCCGGACTTCCTCCATGTGACGAGGAGCAGCTTCATTGATTGGCCTGAAACTGTGGTTGGTGTGTTTTTCAGAATCTCGACACACAACACACACTGGCTGTTGACATTCCTGACAGAACAGTTTGAATGTGTCAGCATGCAGACTGCAGAGATTCTCAGACCTCTTTCTCTTACGTTTTGAAGCTCTCTCTCTTTCCTGTATGAATGCTTCACACACGTTTTTCAGAGCTAGGTTACGGGGCGGAGGACCTGTTGAATGTATGTCCTTACAAAGTGGACATTCCTTTATTACCTTAATTCGCCACCAATCCTGCAGACAAGCATTACAGAAGCTGTGGCTACATGACAGGACAACAGGATCATTGAAGATGCGAAGACACACTGGACATTTATAATCCTCTTCTGGAAGAGCTGACGTGGAAGCCATCTGGTGAGTGAAGCTACAAACACTCTGCTCAATACAGGAAGTCAGTCAGTGGTGGTAACACTTCCTCCTCTAGAATGTTCCCTGAAGTTTACTCTCAGTGTGAATGGTGGTTGTTGTTACAGTCCATTCAGCAGCAGGTTCCAGTGGTCTGGGTCAGTGTTCCCTCCTGTAGCTGTGGAAAGACAGTCTGTCCTCCTCACTGGAAGTCGTGCTGTGACCTGAAGGCTTCTCTTCTTGTCCGCCCCTTCTGGGAGAGAGAGAGAGAGAGAGAGAGAGAGAGAGAGAGAGAGAGAGAGAGAGAGAGAGAGAGAGAGCATGTGGTCAGTGAGGAATGTAAGGTTAGCGACCTTTAGCTCAGGGTTGGCCAACTTTGATGACAGAGAGAGACACTGCATTTCCTCATCCACTCCAGTCGGCCACATTGCATATTGTTGCTGATGAAAGAAATCTCCACATTTGAACCTAACATATTTAGTCATTTCGTCCATCATTCTACTGTCACACATACCGGTAGGTTGCAAAAAAATAGCCAGTCTACAAGCGCAAAACGTGTCGAAGTGAGAATGGTTTTCCGCTTGTAGACTGGCATTTTCTTGTTATGATTTAGTTATACTCAAATCTGCATTTAGTTGTATACTTTAGTAAATATATGCTTGACATGGAAAAAAAAGACAATACAAATGTAATACTAGTCATTAAAAACTACTGATATGGACTGAAGTAATTAAAGCGTGTGATGTTTGCATGCAGCTGAAATAAATCATGTTTAAAAGAGTGGACTACCTCCAGGGGCAGACCTCCATTCAGAAACATTGCCATTTAGAAGATTGTCTTCCATTATTCTAAATGGAGGTGTCACCTAAACCTAGGTTACACATCTCCATTCAGAAACATTCACATATCCACTCAGAAACATTATTTCTCCATTATTCTAAATCAGGGCTAATCAGATTAAGATATTTCAGGGGATACTCAGCAAAATATGAAAAGTCCAAGGGCTGCAAGCTATTTATAGCTTGCAGCCCTTGGACAGTCCTATTTTGGACCTTTAAGCAGATGAGGATGAATCTGACTACCGCAGAGAAGTAGTGGAGCTGGTGGGATGGTGCGAGAGCAACAACTTGGTCCTGAACATCTCTAAAACCAAAGAGATGGTGGTTGATTTTAGAAAGATCTCCAGTCCCCTCCTCCCTATCTCCATTAATGGGGAAGCGGTTGAGAGTGTCTCCTCCTTTCAGTTCCTCGGGACCACCATCCATGAATCCCTTACATGGGATCTCAACACCAGCATAAAGATCAAAAAATCACACCAGCGGCTCTACTTCCTGCGGCAGCTAAAAAGGTTCAGGGTCAGCCAAGCAGCCATGACCCACTTTTATAGGGCTACCATTGAAAGCGTGCTCACCTTCTCAATGACTGTCTGGTTTGGTCACACAACATCCCAGGACAAGACTCAGCTAGAGAGGGTCGTACGCAGAGCATCTAAGATAATAGGACGTAGCCTCCCCTCACTCTCATCACTCTTCTCCACAAGAATAATAAGGAAGGCTAATAAAATCATAGCAGACAACTCTCATCCCGCTCACTACCTCTTCAATCTCCTCCCATCAGGCAGGAGATACAGAAGCATTATAAGCAAAACATCTCGCTTCAGAGACAGCACCTACCCCTTAGCTATTAGACATCTGAACCTGAACTTGCACTGACTCGTTATGCACTTATGTGGTAATATACTGTATGTATATAGCACTTTAAACTGCTGCTGGGGATTTTTTCCTGTTGTTTACTCTTGTGGGTTTATGGATGTCTGTATATGTGCACTGTCCTTGTTTTTGTTTTTTGTTTTTTGTTTTATGTTGAGAGTGAACCAAGACAAATTCCTATCAACTTGTTGACATGGCAATAAAGTTATTGAATCTTGAATCTTGAATCTTTTCAACTGCAGTTTTAGCACCACACCACACCACACTACACCACACCACACCGCACCACATACAAATATCTACATTTTCCATTACACAAAAGTACCCCTATCGTTAAGAAACAAATTGACCCTTTTAACTGTGATTATAATACATAATAAATTTGTATTACAACTATCCTAAGTATAATGCACTATAATGGATTATAACTGTGATTATAATACATTATAAAGTATTAATGTATAATGCACTATAATGGATTATAACTGTGATTATAATACATTATAAAGTATTAATGTATTACTATAATAATTATAATATACTATGATAGATTATAATAGTGGTTATAACACAATATAATCTATTATCAAGTATTACAACTATATCCTGGTGGTCTAAATGAAAAGCCAGTGAGTGATCAGTCATTATGATGTGTTTGGCCCTGTGTGTCCTAGCTCAGACCTACTCTAGAGTGGATACTTTTTAGTACCCCGTTTAGTACCACTTTCACACCACTCTACCCAGGACCTTGTAGTGGAAAACCTCACACAAGTGGGCGGTGTGGACTTGGGCCAGTGGAAAAGGGGCTTATGATAATGATTTTGTGTTTCTAAGCGGGGGTGTTTCTGAATGGAGGTCTGCCCCCCCTCCAAACTACCCCCGCATGGTCTGTGGCCCTGTGTGGACCCTGGGGGGTCAGCCAATGATCACAGGTCAATGTTTCCACCCTGAGAGAACACACCGTTAGGGAGGGGTTTTTCTCAGCCTGCTGGTTGTAAAGCTGCATGTGGGAGCAGCATTTAGTGTTAGTGTTTCTGATCCAACAGCCATCCTGCAATGTTGTTTTTGACAGCAAATGTTGATTTAGTTTTAGTCACAATTTAGTCACCTGAAAAGTTTTAGTTTTAGTCTAATTTCAGTTGACTAAATATCATTACGTTTTTAGAAGACTAGATTTAGTCAACTGAAATATATTTTTGGCAGGCCTTGATGGCATCGTAATGACTGATTTTACACTTGGTTGCGTGCTGAAAATCGCAGATCTACAAGCTCACAACGCGTCGCAGCAACACCTGAGAGCAACCAAACATAACGTTTTAGTCTAGTTTTTATTTTGTTGACGAAATTGTCAATATATTTAGTCTTAGTTTGAGTCATCACAGCTTAGTTTTTATTTAGTTTTTGTTTAGTTTTCGTCAGTGAAAAAAAAAAACGCAGTCAACAAACATTTTTCGTCATAGTTTTAGTTGACAAAATCAACACTGCCATCCTGGTACAGTCGTTCTGATGTGATCAAAGACACATCTTAAAGGGATTCCTGGCTAATAGGACAAAGTCAAATATGCCTTAATACATTATACTTGTCCTCTATAACTACAATGTAAAATTAAAAACACCTTCAATATTTTATAGCGGTGAAGTCATGATGTCACTCGCTTATCCAGTATGGCAGTCATTTCTCTATGGAGAATAACATTGAGTCATCTTAAAATCGTCTTATATAATAATTGTGGTCCAAAAATAAACAAACAATGTCCTCGATATGGCCGGGGAGGAGTCTCTGTATGGTTTATGACAGTCAGGGCTCTATAATGATACAGGTCTTATGCCTTATGCCTTAACTTCTTTGCCTTTTTTTTTTACTATTTTGAAAAACATTTTTAAATACTTCAAATGCTGATCTATATCTGCACGTTGTGAGCTTGCAGATCAGCTATTTGAAATATATAAAAAAAAAATGTGTATATAATAGTAAAAAAAGGCAAAGAAGTTAAGGCATAAGGCATAAGACCTGGGTCATAATAGAGCCCTCAGTCACTCATATTTGATTCAGTCTGTTTCTAGCGAAAATGTAACTAATTCAGCGGCAGTAACATTAGCGTTTTCTCACCATCAGCTGATTCTTCATATCCATTTGAGTCAAACCGTGGAGATCATTTGTTTATGTTTGGAACACAGTTCTTATATGACGCAATATGAAAAAAAGTCTATGGGAATTCAGAATATGGGGGAAAAAACGTGAACCAGGTAGGATGGGTAAATGACATCAGACTTCACTGCTCTGGAAATGCCTGTTGCAAGTTGATGATTTCATAAATGTCATGTGTGATCTATCCCTATGGAATTGATGGCATGCATGTGCAAAAAAACAACAACACACTAACACATTTGAAATATTGATTTGATGCTTATATTAACCATAGGAAGTATTGCGTTTGTTTTTATTTTCAAATGCATGCCATAAATTCCATAGGGATAGATCACACATGACATTTATGACATCATCGACTTGCGACCGGCATTTCCCCTATTGAGTGAAAGATGAGCTATTTCTAGAAGAAATAAAAGAATTGAAGTGTTTTTAATGTTACATTGTAGTTATAGAGGACAAGTATAATGTATTAAGGCATATTTGTCCTATTAGCCACTGCACTACCCCTATCAGTGAGAAACAAATGGACCCTTTTAACTATGATTATAATTCAAATAAATTGTTAAAATGTATTACAACTATCCTGATTATAATACACTATAATGGATTATAAACAGGGTCATTATGTCAAGGGGGGTTTGTTATTCTTAACAGGGACGTGCAGATTAGAGAGGCAGGGGCTGAAAAAAGGGCCTTTTGGTGAAATGAAGTGAAGGCAGTGACCTCCCACATGTGTACACACACACACACACACACACACACACACACACACACACACACACACACACACACACACACACACACACACACATACACACACACACACACACACACACACACACACACACACACACACACACACACACACACACACACACACACACACATACTCACACAAACACACGAAAATAGCAGACCTCCAAACTCACAGACCTCACAGACTCAGCAGACCTCAAAACTATCAGCGCGTCGCACTGCGACACGTTGTGAGCTTGGAGGTCGGCTATTTTCGGAGTGTGAAGCCACACTGAACTAAGCATAATCAAGTCAATGCTGGAGATGTGGCATGGCAGGATTTGCATTTGTGAAAACTGCATTCATGGTCTGGAGAGGGCACTTTTTTACAGACGGATAAAAGGGCAGGGGCTCAAGCCCCCTTTGATATCTATGTGTGCACGTGCCTGATTCTTAACATTCCTTTCTGCTCTCTCTTGTAATGGAAGTTTTTCAAGTTACAAATAACTTACTTTAAGTAAGTTAAACAGATCAGGAAGATTCAGGACTGCATTGTCAGGAATCAGACTTCATACTTTATTGTTGATATCATCACAGAAGAGAGAGAGAGAGAGAGAGAGAGAGAGAGAGAGAGAGAGAGAGAGAGAGAGAGAGCTCTTGTGTCACGGGTTAATCCTACCCGCTCGTCAAATAGAACAGATAGGAGCTACCCTGACCTAAAAGTAAGCGTGTGCGTGTGTGTGCGTGCAGTGTGTGTGCGTGTGTGTCAAACTAAATAGTTGGGGATCTATGCCCAAAAGCTCAAGGAATAGGGTTGAACCTGTGATGTTCTGCCGCACTTTTTATTTCTGTTTTATCTATTAGTTTGGTCATTAAGGTCTACAGAATGAGAGGCCTGCTCTGCTGGAAACATCGCGAAAAAACTGTCCCATTGACTCCACTAGAAATATTAAAAAAAGAAAAATCTGCTTTTTAAGTAGCATGTGAGGGGTCAAACAAGGGTTTCTTCATCATTCTGAATCCATTGCAATCATTTGTTTGGCCTGAAAAACATTCCTTGGGCAAGATATTGGCCCCCAAAAATGTGAAAAGTGACGAGTCATCACTTTTTTTCCACCTTTCACAGTTTTGGGTGGCCAAGATATTGCCCAAGGAATGTTTTTCATGCAAAACAAATGCTTGCAATGGATTCAGAATGATGAAGAACCCCTAGTTTGACCCCTCGGCCTTCACATGCTACTTAAAGCAGATTTATTTTCTTTTTTGTATATTTCTAGTGGAGTCGATTGGACAGTGAATATACAAATGGCCATAACCTTTTTTCGCGATGTTTCCGGCAGAGCAGGCCTCTCATTCTGTGGACCTTAATGACCAAACTAATAGATAAAACAGAAATAAAAAGTGCGGCAGAACATCACAGTTCCTCTCCCATTTTGAGGGACTGGATCCCCAGCTAAAAACAAAACGGCGCTGTCTCCAACATCAACACTTGTCATGGCATGTCACTCACCTACTGACCAGCTCTGTCGTTGGCCAATGGTGTGAATGGTGGTTGTTGTTACAGTCCATTCAGCAGCAGGTTCCAGTGGTCTGGGTCAGTATTCCCTCCTGTAGCTGTGGAAAGACAGTCTGTCCTCCTCACTGGAAGTTGTGCTGTGACCTGAAGGCTTCTCTTCTTGTCCGCCCCTTCTGGGAGAGAGAGAGAGAGAGAGAGAGAGAGAGAGAGAGCATGTGGTCAGTGAGGAATGTAAGGTTAGGATGTACAGAGAGGTAACAACTCCTTACATGGTCTCTATTCTATAGTTACACACACACACACACACACACACACACACACACACACACACACACACACACAGGATTGGAATTTCATAACATTTTAGTAAATATTTAAGGGACTCTTCAATATGAAAGGATTCATCTGTCTGTTATCCCCCACTTCTCCTCTCACCAGAATAGCTGGCAGGGGGGATGGAAGAGGGGCAGGTACAGTGTGTGTGTGTGTGTGTGTGTGTGTGTGTGTGTGTGTGTGTGTGTGTGTGTGTGTGTGTGTGTGTGTGTGTGTGTGTGTGTGTGTGTGTGTGTGTGTGTGTGTGTGTGTGTGTGTGTGCGTGCGCGTGTGTGTTTGTGCGTGTGTGTGTGTATTGTACACCTATCAGGAAGTGGGACAGTAATTGGGTCGTCACTCATTTATAGTAACCAATAGAGATGTCCCCTCACCCCCCCCCCCCCCACCAGACACACACAGACAGCAACATCTATCTCCCTGTGTGTGTGTGTGTGTGTGTGTGTGTGTGTGTGTGTGTGTGTGTGTGTGTGTGTGTGTGTGTGTGTGTGTGTGTGTGTGTGTGTGCTTAATGTCTCCATGTCCTTTGGACAAAAATAACTGTCCCACAGACACAGATATTTTACCCTGTGTACTACATACGACGCGCGCGCACACGCACACGCACACACACACACACACACACACACACACACACACACACACACACACACACACACACACACACACACACACACACACAGAGCAGAGTTTAGTCAAGGACAAACAGAGAGTCAGAGAAAAAACACAGGATTCCCTCCCAAGCTGAGATGCAAGGCTTTCTATGTTATGAAGAGAAACATGACGTTAGACATTATAATCCATTCTAATCCTTGTAGTTAGAGGTTGTGTGAGTGGTCTGGGGTCCTTAGACTCTCTGCTAACAACACAAAACACCAAACAATGATCCATTCTCTGCATCCAACAGACAACACCAAACAATGCATGCAGAGCAGGTTTAGGACCGTACCCACCAGGTAAAAAAAGACACATTATTTTTTCTGGTGACTCATACTACCCTCCTAATACGTGTTTTTTCGATAACATTTTTCATTTATTTTTAATAATTATTTTTTTGTATTTCATTTTTTCCATTTTTCCAAATAATTATTAAAAATAAATGAAAAAAAGTTATCGAAAAAACACGGCCTGCTCACGTAGTAGGAAGGTAAAATGAGTCTCCAGAAAAGATAATGGGTGTTTTTAATGATTCTATCATGGTTAAAATGGAGTTTGAAGTTACAATGGGTGTGTATGTGGAGAGAAGCCCTACCACTGCTCCCTGTTGAAAGTGGAATATCCCTTTAAGGAACTTAAGGGTGATTGTAAATGTAAAATGTAATATGTAGACTATCTGCTGTGAAATAAATAAATTGATACTAACAATCTGATCCATGCTCAGCACAAATCAAAGATACTGGATTGGTTTAAAAATGGGGACTCAACAAAAGACACTGGTGTTTACGTGACAAGAAAGAGACACTGGTGTTTACATACTGACAAGTGGTACAGTCATCTTGGGCATTAAGGCCAGTGTGGCCTCAGGGCATGGCATATTTTGGAGGGGCACAAGGTCAAACTGAGGGGCAACGACGGCCATGAAATTCCTGCCCTTTTACCCACTGATAATTATAACCTTATGACCACCTAAAGCATACATGGGCAACTGGCGGCCCAGGGGCCATTCACTTAATGCGGCCTCAGTGTTGATTTCGTCGACTAAAACTGTGACGAAGAATGTTTGTCGACTGCGTTTTTTTCACTGACAAAAAACAAATAAAAACTAAATAAAAACTAGGGCCTTTCTGTGTGGAGTTTGCATGTTCTCCCCGTGTCTCCTAGGGTAGATACCCTCACAAAAACATGCAGTAATCCTGGTCTCTATAATGCCTCCCCCTGGCCAGCCGGGGCGCCTGATGGAGGGGAATGGAACTGGTTGGAATAACGTGTTCCTTCCACGCGCTACGTCCAACCGGGGAAGCTCCCCCTGTCAGGTGATAATAAGCGGCCTGCTCACTCCTCATGCACTGAAGGAAGCATGAGCTCAGTTCGGGGCCCTCCCCAGGTTGGCAGAGGGAGAGCAGAGCCCAGGATTACAGCTTAGGCAATTGGCACCGGGTGAAAAAAATGGGTTACAAAAATCGTGGGATAAAAATTTAAGAAAAAAAAAAAAACTAAATAAAAACTAAGCTGTGATGACTAAAACTAAGACTAAATATATTGACAATTTCGTCAACAAAATAAAAACTAGACGTTAGGGAGGGACTAGAGAAGAGAGTCATTTTATGTTTGGTTGCTCTCCAGTGTTGCGTGCTGAAAATAGACGCGTTGTGAGCTTGTAGATCTATTTTCAGCACAGAATCAAGTGTAAAATCTTTACGATGCCATCAAGGCCTGCCAAAATACATTTCAGTTGACTAAATCAAGTGTAGATTTAGTCGCCTAAAATCTTATGATATTCAGTCGACTAAAATTAGACTAAAACATTTCAGGTAACTAAATTATGACTAAAACTAAATGAACATTTTATTAAAAAGACTATGACTAAAACTAAATCAAAATGTGTTGTCAAAAACAACACTGTGCGACCTGCAGGTTAACAGTTTTACTGCCAGATGTTATTATTTATTTTTTGGGTCTGGTGCCAGCAAAAAGCAGCTTTCCTTTCCTTAATTATCTATTGGTTCTTTTTAAGCGAATTTATTTTATTATGGGTTTTATATAATGTACTTTGGCCATACTGGCAGCAGAGTGCAGCCTTATGCAACAAATTGAATGGAATTGGCCCATACGGCTTGCCGTGGTCCCCAGCGTGGTCCACAGCATAGGGATGCGCTGTGAATCGCCTGGCCATAGAAAAAAGCCAGGAAGTGATTTGGGAATACATTGATGATTACGTGAAGTGGATTTTAGAGAGCAGCATTACGGGAGATGTTTTACTGTACACACCCGCGCGACCCCCCATCAGCTTACGGACATCAAAACAAGGTAAGAAAGAACGAGCCGTATTGGCATCGCGCCGCAGTCAAAAATGGGGCGAACAGGAAGGTCCGTAGCAGTAAAAGAGTTAATACTGGAATACTGATATATAATTGATTTCACTGTTACATTTCCAAACATGCAAACATGACCCGCTTCAATTACCTCAGTCTATATTAGTAGCGTAATACTCTGTTTTATGTCCAATGTATTTGTATTTAAAGGAGTAGTTCACCCCCTAAATGACGTGTCCTCTATTGATTACTCACGCCATGGAGACTTGAGTTCAATAATATATATATTTTTTTATTTGTCACAAAAATTTGATTATAGCAAATTTACCCAATTGATTCCGGATGGGGACCCGAATCGATTTGGGTCCCCATCCGTAATCAATGGGGGTACATTTCTTGCTATCATATTTTTGTCTTATAGGAATGCAACAAAAAACCAAAACATATATATATATTATTGAACTCAAGTCTCCATGGTGTGAGTAAGAAGAAAAGTCATTTTGGGGGTGAACTACTCCTTTAAGTTCATAAAGTTAACATAAGAACATTATGCATTTGAAATTAAATAAATGTGTATTGGCTATTTTTGCTTATTTTATTAGCTGGTATATATGCATTGTGTCCCTCTGGAGTGAGTGTGAAAATATTGTGGCCCTCTCCACCCCTGACCCCAAATGAAAGTGACCCAGCCAAGGTCCATAACAAGGCCCTCACATACAGCGAAACCCTGCCTAGAGAGATGTCTTATTCCCTCAGTCACTTGGTTCTGGGACTCAGACACAAGCAGTCTGTATACATAAACAGAGCGACTACCTTTAAATACATTTAAATACTGCTCTGTCATTTGTTTCAAAGGTTTCTCCCCGGCTAACTTTTCCTCTGTGGATGAATAACAAACAGAGGATGAAGAGACAGTAGAGGGCCATAAAAGAGATGAATCACAGAGAGAGAGAGAGAGAGAGAGAGAGAGAGAGAGAGAGAGAGAGAGACACAGAGAGAGAGACAGAGATAGAGTGGTATTGACTAGTGTGTGTGTGTGTGTGTGTGTGTGTGTGTGTGTGTGTGTGTGTGTGTGTGTGTGTGTGTGTGTGTGTGTGTGTGTGTGTGTGTGTGTGTGTGTGCGTGCGCGCATATGTGCTTGCCTGTGTCTCTGTGTGCGTGCGTGCGTGCGTGAGAGTGCGAGTGTCTGGGTATGCGTGCGAGCATGCATGCGTGCGTGTGTGTGTGCGTGCGAGAGCACGTGTGTGTGTGCGTGCGAGAGCACGTGTGTGTGTGCGTGCGAGCGTGCGTGCGCGTGTGTGCATAACTCAGGTGAAGGGCAACAGGTTCAAAGGTCATTATGTCGTACGTCATCATGTTGACGTCTATATGAGTTTCTTGTTCTGTAGACAAAAGACAAAAGACAATGAAACGGGCGACGCTCACGAAAAATGAATTATCACTGCAGAACAAAGTTTTATCATTTCTGACGTTAATTGCGCGCGAGTCAAATGGAGAAAAAGAAACAGTGTTTCATGTTCAGATGAAATGGTTTTGGGAGAGAGAGCATCTGATGAAATGGTTTTGGGAGAGAGAGAGAGCACTTTATCTTTCTGTTCATTACGTTTCGTTATAGAGGAGGAAATGAAGGTTGTTGCAGCGCACTGTGAAATCCTGAGAGTTCCTTAGACCAGGGGTTTTCAAAGTGGGTGACGGGGCACCCTGGGGTGCCACGACGGCAGTCCAGGGGTGCCGCGAGATCATTTGATAATATTTGGAATTTATTTGGACACTTGAAAACATATTTAGTATCATTTTAAACTTGAAATACAAAGTTATTTTCAGTCAGTTCTAACCAAAATGGCTATTATCTCATTGTTTTCCTCGCAACATAATCACTAAAATATCGTCACTGTCGGGCGATATTTTAGTAGTTTTGTCGCACAAAACTAGTGAAAACACCTCGCGATGCGAGGCGTTGTGTGCTTGCAGATCTGCTATTTTCACTAGTTTAGTACATTTTATAGATGATAAATACAATTTAAAACTAACGGTTTTGGACATACAAGGTTTCCACCTGACAACGGCGATATGCTAAGGTGCTGGGAGTGAAATTTATAATGTAGGGGTGCCTCGGATTTAAAAAAAAATATGCACTCTGAGACAAAAAAGTTTGGGAACCCCTGCCTTAGACTCAGACAGGGTGCAAATGGAACCAGTGATGGAATGGTGAGGAGGGTCCATTTGGTTACATGTGTCCATTTGGTCACATGCGTACATGTGTTTTCTCCTTCCCCTCATCATGATTCCATCCATCCCGTTCTGCTAAACCAGTGGTTCTCAACCTTTTCAGTCCGCGACCCCCAAAATACTGATATTTTGGGGGGACCCCCCACCCTGACGAGCTCTAAGAGTTGAGGAATTACATTTTGTATAACACGGATCTATTGTGAAAATAGCAGATCTACATGTAGATCGGCTATTTTCACAATTTCTGCCTCTAAATATTTAACAATTTGGTCAATGTTTAATTTGACATTTTAGAGGTATCAAAAAGTCCTTAAATTGTCACTTTAGAAATGCACAGAGCCACAGATACCCTCTATACACTTAGACTTTATGCTGGTTTGTTTACTGTTGAGTGAGAAAACAATGTTGCACATTAAGTTAAATTGAGAGAGAGAGAGAGAGAGAGAGAGAGAGAGAGAGAGAGAGACAGACAGAGAGACAGAGAGAGCGAGAGACTATACTGTCACAGCAAAAGAGCCCAAGGCTACACGATTACCAAGGGACCAACTGCTCTCCTTTGATAAGGTGTGCGTGCGTGAGTGCGTGCGTGAGTGCGTGCGTGAGTGCGTGCATGCGCGTGCGTGCATGTGCGTGCGCTACATGTGTCCATTAGGGATCTAATGGACCAGGGGAGAGACTCTAGTTAATAAGTAATGCTACAAAGCTAACATCTCCCTAGCGAGGGAGCGCTAATCACCAACGTAGAAAAACTGCTCTGAACAGCTGGACACACTGGATAGATACCAGGGACAACCACAGGGGGCACTGTTCTGGTAAAGGCTGGCTACAGTGGAAAGATACCAGAGACAACCACAGGGGGCACTGCTCTGGTAAAGGCTGGGTACAGTGGATAGATACCACGGACAACCACAGGGGGCACTGTTCTGCAAACACCTGGACCCATTGGATAAATACCACAGACAACCACCGGGGGCACTGATGCTTGCCAGACCATAGATAGACCATAGGCGTCACAAGGGGGGGGGGGGGGGGGAGTGGGACTGAGTTACTATAGGGCCCAAGGTGGAGGGGCCTTAATTATTTTATACTTTGCTATTGAAAAATAGCAGATATACAAGCTCACAGCGCAGCACCGAGTGCCGCGCTGCGAGCTTGTAGATCTGCTATTTTTGAAAAGTTGTTAAAATGAGTGCAAATCTTTGATCAAACATTTGTAACTCAAATTTTGCTTCTTGGGGTCCCTGGAACTAAATATTTTGAGATGGGGGTCCGTGGCCAAATACATATCATTTTGGGGGTCCTTCACATGAAAAGGTTTGAGTACCACTGACATAGAAACATAGGCTTTAAAAAAAGAAAAAAAAAAGAAAATCGAAGGATTTGAAATATTCAAAGACTTACACAAAGTTTAACGATAAAAAAAAAAATAACAGATCTACAAGCTCGCCAATTCATGGGGGGCCCGCAGTGAATCCTTGTACGCCGGGCCCAGCATGTGGTGTGACGCCCCTGGAGGCGTTTACCTTTCTATGTCTCTGTGCCAGACTGAGAAGCAAAGTATGACAAAACAAACACTGCTGAACATAGCGTAGCAGGCTGGCTCCCAGGCCAGAGTGTAGGGGTGGATATTGGCAAGAATCTCGCGATGCAATATCTCAAACAGTATATGGACCCCTTCTTCTCATCAACTGAGACATTGTTCACAAATTTATTTCAAAGTTCCACTTAAAGTTCCCACCTCAGTTCCTTTAGTTTAAAGCTCCTTCCGACTGGAACAATCTAATATGAGCAGGTAGATTGACCGGATATTGACCGGTCAATATCATCTTTTCATTTATTCAAAACATTGCTGTCCTCTTATTTTGAGACTACTGCTCATGCTTTCGTTAACAGTATAATAGATCTCTGACACAATGATTCATATACGTGCTCTGTATTTTTTGTTCGTCTTATGTTTGTTGTTTTTTTATTTTGTTGTGTTTAGTTTCTCCTATTTTATGTTCTGTTTGCTATGCATGTACCTATATTTACTTTGTATGTATTCTATAATGAACGAGATGCTTCATCTCAAGGGGTTATTCCTAATAAAGACATTTAAAAAACAATGCGTATCAGGATACTTGGGTCACGATGCAATTAGTATCACAATATATTGTGAATCTTTGCGATGCGATACTATTGCGATACTATTGTGATATATCAGCTTTAAAAGATGAAGGCGCTGCTCTAATGTTGTTTTTTTCGTCGTTCACGGCCATTTCATCGAGAGACCTCACTCACTGAACCGTGGGATAGGGAAGTAGCTACAGCGACATCTAGAGGCAGCGGAGTGTCAGGACCGGACTTCTACCATTGGTTCCTATGCATGGGAACATACTTTATTTTCCTCAAAGTATCGCAATACTACTGCCTGAAGTATTGATACAGCATTGGCAAATAAACTATCGCAATGTTGCTATATCGATCATATTGCCCACCCCTACCAGAGTGTGTGTGTTCGTAGCCCTACGCCAGTGTTGTTTTTGACAGCAAATTTTGATTTAGTTTTAGTCATAGTCTTTTGAATAAAATTTAATTTAATTTTAGTCATAATTTAGTCACCTGAAAATGTTTAGTTTTAGTCTAATTTTAGTCATAATATTTTAGGTGACTAAATCTACAGTTGATTTAGTCAACTGAAATGTATTTTGGCAGGCCTTGATGGTATCGTAATGACTGATTTTACACTTGGTTGCGTGCTGAAAATAGTCGATCTACAAGCTCACAACGCTGCGACGCGTTGTGAGCTTGTAGATCTGCTATTTTCAGCACGCAACACCGGAGAGTAACCAAACATACAATGACTCTCTTCTCCACCAGTCCCTCCCCAACATTTTAGTCTAGTTTTTATTTTGTTGACGAAATTGTCAATATATTTAGTCTTAGTATTAGTCATCATAGCTTAGTTTTTATTTAGTTTTTATTTAATTTGCAGTCGACAAACATTTTTTGTCATAGTTTTAATCAACAAAATCAACACTGGCCTACGCATACATCAGAGCACATTAACATGACACCAGTGCTATATTTGAGGGGGAGTCGGGGGACCGAACACAACAACACCCCCTGCTGCTACTTGGTGCGTAAATTTAGCTAAAAAAAGATACAAAATACAAATTAAAAAACCTGGACAGTTTACACGCGCGCAGCCTGGGATCCGGCACCTATTCACCGACAAATTAATCACTGTACATGACACCAGTGAGAGTGAGTGAGTTTGTGTGTGTGTGTGTGTGTGTGTGTGTGCGCGTGTGTGCGTGTGTGTGTGTGTGTGTGTGTGTGTGTGTGTGTGTGTGCACGTGCAGGCGTGTCACCAGTGTGGGGCTCCTCCATTTCCAATACTATAAATAATCTCCCATGATGCTTTGCACAGCATTCTGGGTCAGAGACGAGGCTTTCCTCCCCTGGTAGGACTCTGACCCTGTTCAAACAACTCTCTTTGTGTGTGTGTGTGTGTGTGTGTGTGTGTGTGTGTGTGTGTGTGTGTGTGTGTGTGTGTGTGCGTGTGCGCGCGCGCGCGCGTGCTAGGGCATTAACGAAAAAGTCGACAAGTCGACTCCCACCAGAAAAAGTCTATGAAAATAGCAGATCTACATGCTCACAACGCCTCGCAACGCGAGGCATTGTGAGCACACAATTTCTGCCTCTATATATTTGACAATTTGGACAATGTTTAATTTGACGTCTGCATCCATTTAATGCCCATATATGGAGATCTCTGTATCTGTTTGTCTGTGTCCCTTAGCCCATATATGAACATCAGAACACGTCATACTGATGACATTCAATACGTAACCATGGCATTTTTTGTTGACTCATGTGGCGTACGTGATGTCACAATGAGTCAGCGCTTGTGCCGATTTCCTCCGGAACAGCCTGATGTCAACAGTCAGCTCCGCATAAGGAGATTCCGAACGTTTTGCGGCGTTTTCGGAAAACCGCGCGTCGGGCTCGACAGTGCACTCCGCGCCGCGGCGGGGAGCGCGCGTGCCGAATCTGAAGCCGGTGGGACGAACGGTTCTCGAGATACGGGGCACATACTCACAGAGATTTGGCGCATTTATAGATAGATTAAAAAAGTCCTTAAATTGGCACTTTAGAAATGTGAAGATACCCTCTATACCCTTAAACTTTATGTTGGTTTGTTTACAGTTGAGTGAGAAAACAATGTTTCACATTAAGTTAATCATCTGGGGGCCCCCCAAAATAATTGGGGGGTCGTGTGTGATGTGATGACGTCGTCAAACGATAAAGTCGACTTCAACTCAACTTTTTACTCAGTCGAGTCGACTTGCAAACATCACAAGTCGTTAATGCCCTAGTGTGTGTGCGTGCGTGCGTGCGTGCGTGCGTGCGTGCGTGCGTGCGTGCGTGCGTGGGGGACGGTGAAAGCTGTGTGGGCCTTTCTGTCTCAATTATATTTTGCATTAGTGCGATGCCATGCGTTGCCAAAACCAACTGGCTTTGGAATGCGACAAAAACCAAAAGAATATCCACCAGTAAGACGCCTAAGGGCGAAACGCGCACCATCTGTCTTGGTCTTGGCCATCTATCTTGGCCATATATGGATTCTGTTAGTGTGGTTCTCCTAACAGGGCATCATCTGGGATACAATCCCTTTTATGCCCATATATGGAGATCCCTGCTCTAAATATCTGACATCACTAATCCCTTTCATGCCCATAAATGGAGATCCCTAACAGAATCCATTTTTTGTCCATATATAGAGATCCCTGCTCCGAGAATCTGACTGAATCCCTTTTATGCCCATATATGGAGATCCCTGCTCTGAGTATCTGACATCACTAATCCCTTTTATGCCCATATATGGAGATCCCTGCTCTGAGTATCTGACATCACTAATCCCTTTTATGCCCATATACAGTATGGAGATCCCTAACAGAATCCATTTTATGCCCATATATGGAGATACCTGCTCTGAGTATCTGACATCACTGTGATGTCACCTGTTTAATTTATGCCTAAATATGGAGATCCCTGCTCTGAGTATCTGACATCACTGCGATCTCACCTGTGATGTCACAGTGACACATCACCTCAGTATCAGGTGTTACACGTATACATTGAGCAGGGCAAAGGTGTGACGTGTGACGGACGGACGGACGGACGGACGGACGGACGGACGGACGGACGGACGGTGGAGGTTTTGATACTAAACTGCGACCTAACGGTCGCAATGAATTCAATGGGGTGAGTAATCAATAGAATAAAAGTTTCTGGGGTGAACTATCCCTTTGAGCTGTCCCGCTCCAGCTCAGAGAAATAGGGTTGAAAGTGGCGAGGGCTCGGGGACTGCCCATAAGTCCGAAAGCTCATTAGTCCGAAGTCTCATTAGTCCGAATTTAGTTAGGGTTAGGATTTAGGGTTAGGTTTAGGCATAGTTTTACTGAGGTTAGGGTTAGGGTTTGGGTTAGGTTTAGGCATAGTTTTACTGAGGTTATGGTTAGGTTTAGGTTTAGGCATATTATTTTTCACCAGGTTAACAACACCAGATTCGGACTAATGGGCTGTAGGAACAATGAGGTGTTGGACCAATGCCATCATGGCACCGAGGGCTCAGCTCCCTGTAAGTCTCTCTGAAAGTCAACTCTCTAATTTTCTCAGTTGGGACGGGGATTCCAGAGCTTAGTGGGGCCTTAACCCATTTAGGCCTGAACACATTATGACACAATATTTTATGCTTTAAATATAACAAAATAGCAGATATACAAGCTCACAGCAAAGATTTGCACACATTTTCATGACTTTTTCAAAAATAGCAGATCTACAAGCTCGCAGCGCGGCACTCAGTGCCGCGCTGTGAGCTTGTATATCTGCTATTTTTCAATAGTTAAAGCATAAAATATTGCGTAATAATGTGTTCAGGCCTATTACACATCACTGCTGCAGAGGCACAGTCATTATTGGACTTTTCATATCATCACTGTTGGAATTTAAACTTCTTTTTAATGCTCTACTTTGTTGTACAAGAGTGTCAGGCAAAAGTAGCAAAAACCACGGAGCGGCAAGCTGACAACACGACACGTTGTGAGCTTTCAGATCAGCATTTTATTTTACTTGCTGGGATTCATTTTCAAAGTAAAGTGAAAGTGGTAAGGTGTGTCTGTGGGTTTGCAAAATGTTAAACCAATGAAAAGTATTAACAGGAACTTGTGACTAAAGATATAACACTGGATCCATTGGATCCATGTTTTCATCCATTTACTGAAAATAACCATAGGTACGTTTAAAGCCGAACAAGGACATTCTAGGCAATGACGTAAATCCCAGAGCTTAGCAGGGCCTCACACACCACTCCCAGAGAGGGAGAGAAAACAGAAGAAAAGGGAATAAAGATCCAAAGTAATTATCGAGGACATTTTCTGTGCAGCAGCAGAGCGTTGCTAATCCAAATCCAGTGGAAATGGAAGCTGAAAGCTCATGTTCAGAAACGCCCACAAGACTTCACAATAATGAACACATCTCTCCCTATGCTGGAACAGCTAGCATCACACTCTGCTGTGTGAAGGAATTGTCCACAATACAGCTAGCATCACACTCTGCTCCAGTGGTGGAAAAAAAGTATTCAAATGTTTTACTTAAAGTAAAATTATCAATACTAAAATGTAGATGTACTCCATTACAAGTAAAAGTCCGGAATTCAAAATGTACTTGAGTAAAACTATGAAAGTGTTGGCATAAAAATGCATAAAGTACCAAAAGTAAGAAGTACAACATGTTTGAAAATAGCAGATCTACAAGTTCACATGACGTCACGTCACATCGCGACGCGTTGTGAGCTTGTAGATCGGCTATTTTCAGCACGCAACCAAGTCTAAAATCAGTCATTACGATGCCATCAAGGCCTGCCAAAATGCATTTTAGTTGACTAAATCAATTGTAGATTTAGACGCCTAAAAACGTCTATTTAGTCGACTAAAATTAGACTGAAACTAAAACTTTTCAGGTGACTAAATTATGACTAAAATTACATGACATTTTATTCAAAAGACTATGACTAAATTTGCTGTCAAAAACAACATTGCTGGCAGGCAGGCAGAGCGTACAGAGTAAACATTGTTATTCTTGTTGATGCAACAGTTGCACCAATCTGTCTCACTGTTGATTTACACAGGCATGTTGACGTGTTATTAGCACTGACTCCCTGAGACAAATTTACATCAACTGTAATGCTTGTTTAGAAACATACTTATAATGCATTATAATGTTCTTATAACACTGCATAATTACATAATATAATTATTATAAAGAGGCATAAGTAGCCATATTGCTACTTATTATAACACATTTTAAAGCATTATAAGACACTTGCTGGACAGGATAACTGTGCATTTTTAATTATAATGGTTGTAATAGATTGTAATTGTAATGTATTATAAATCATCGCTATAATGCATTAAAGTGTGATTATACGTCACTAAAAGTGGTCATTGGTTGGTTGTGTGTGTGTGTGTGTGTGTGTGTGTGTGTGTGTGTGTGTGTGTGTGTGTGTGTGTGTGTGTGTGTGGCGGGAGGGGGTGTTGTGTTTTAACAGCCAGAGGGCCTGTCCCTGACATCGCGCTCCGGGCCATAAATATAGCATTATACAGCTGACATCAGCACAAATAGACTGATGAAGTGTGCGTTCGTGTGTGTACGTGCGCACATGCGTGCATGTGCGCGTGCGTGTGTGCGTCAGACTGATGTCAGAGGGAGGCTGGAGTCCTGCCGAGCAAGGCTGACCACACATAGACACTAAAGGGGGCTTGAGCCCCTGCCCTTTTACCTGTCTGTAAAAAGTGCCCTCTCTCCAGACCATGAATGCAGTTTGTTCTATGGTGAAAGAAAAGCACATGCCCTCTTTCCATGCCATATCTGAAGGCAGCATTTCAAGAGAATTGCCTTGTCCAAACTCTCCTGAACTTGAATGCAGCATCTTATGTTGAAAGATCTGCCCTCTCTGTGTTGAAATCCAAGCCGTTATACGCCACACATCTCCAGTATTGACTTGACTATGCTTAGTTCAGTGTGGTATCAAGTGCCGAAAATAGCCGACCTCCAAGCTCACAACGTGAGGACACGTATTAGGAGGACAGTATTAGTCAGATAGTCACAAGAACCAAGAATGGGTGTTTTTGATTAATCTATCATGGTTAAAATGGAGTTTGAAGTTTGTATAGGAAGGGGCATGTCTAATCAAATATCTAAATATTTCAAATAAATATTTAACTTAAACACTGTCCAGGATGTTCCCAAAAGCCCGATTAGACGATAAAATGACCAAAAGTTTTAAACAATAAAGAAGAAAAGAAAACACATAAAACAACATTAAAAACATCAATAAGTACCCTAAAAACAAAACAATTTTCAAAACAACGTTTCTTCCCAACAATGACGCTGTTAGAACAAAGGCCAGAAGTCAGCAGACAAAAGGCATCTTCCCCTCGGCCCGTAATAGACTGAATAAATCAGCAAAGACTTTTAGTGTCAAATCCAGGCGTCCATAAAGCACAGGAGAACTGTGGTGAGAGGTGGCAACGGACGGGAGAGAAAACAGCTCCGAGCTCCAAGCAACAGGGCATGAAAAACCAAACGTTACACCGTAAACAAGTCAAGAACTGTTCATTTCACAGGAGGAAAAGAAACTTGAACCCGTCGTAAATTGCGAGGAGTTTTACTTTGCCTGGAGTTTGGGGGAGTGATGCTTTATTCTGTACTCGTCTATTCACAACATACGAGGGACGTCTAATCTTAGTTTAGTTTCGTTGATTTATTTCGATCTTATTTCGACAAAACAGAAACCTCATGCTGACCAGATCCTGAGACCGACACGCACAGACACACACGTACGCGCGTAGATTACACATTCATACACAATGATACAGCGTGAGATGCCAATGTTGTGTTTCTGTTATCTGCTATAGGATAGCATTTATTATTTTATGTATTTTATCTGCGTGTCTGCAGACAGGAAACTATGCGCGGCGGCCGTTGCGTTAAAACATGAATGAGATGATAGCGTAGCGATGATTTGTGGCCTAAACACCGCAGGCCACAAATCATCTGTAAAACCGCCACGCCGCGGCAAGAAGCTCTGGAGACGTGCGGCGATGCACTTTCTAACATCATAAATTACATCAGAGCAGCAAATACTAAACATGAGAGCTGTCCGGATGGAGTGGGGCTGTGATTTATACCAACAGCCCAAAAGGTGGCTTCTTATTTTCCTATTACAACGACCGCAGCATATTCATCCATTAGCGTGGGAAATCCCCTGCACGGCCCAAAGAGGAGGAACATTGACTGGTGGCAGTAGCCGGGGATCCAGTCATCAAAATGGGAGAGGACCTGTGATGTTCTGCCGCACGTTTTATCTATTAGTTTGGTCATTAAGGTCCACAGAATGAGAGGCCTGCTCTGCCAGAAACATCGCGAAAAAAAGTTATGGCCATTTGTATATTCACTGTCCCATTGACTCCACTAGAAATATTCAAAAAAGAAAACAAAATCTGCTTTAAGTAGCATGTGAGGGGTCAAACTAGGGGTTCTTCATCATTCTGAATCCATTGCAAGCATTTGTTTTGCATGAAAAACATTCCTTGGGCAAAATATTGGCCCGCAAAAACTGTGAAAAGTGGAAAAAAAGTGATGACTCATCACTTTTCATAGCTTTTACGGGCCAATATTTTGCCCAAGGAATGTTTTTCATGCAAAACAAATGCTTGCAATGGATTCAGAATGATGAAGAACCCGTAGTTTGACCCCTCACATGCTACTTAAAGCAGATTCTTTTTCTTTTTTGAATATTTCTAGTGGAGTCAATGGGACAGTGAATGACCATAACTTTTTTTCGCAACCTTTCCGGCAGAGCAGGCCTCTGATTCTGTGGACCTTAATGACCAAACTAATAGATAAAACAGAAATAAAAAGTGCGGCAGAACATCACAGGTTCAACCCTATTCCTTGAGCTTTTGGGCATGTGGATCCCCGACTACAGAGGAACGGCCAAAGGATGTGAAAAGCCCTGCCGATCCGTGAAGCCAGCCGACAGCATCCATGTCATGCTTCTATTGTCCTCACAGTGTGTCTCTTAGTCTGGGGCCTGACACCTCATCCTCACTGCACGTGAGCGAGCGACACGGCGCGATGTCCCGACACGACGCGACGTAGCCTGAACCAATCAAATAAATAAAAAATAATATAAAGTGTTTGGGGGCGGGGCATGACACGTTGTCGCTTGCGGTAGGTCAGGACGTCCTCATTGAAACAAATGTATCATCGCTCGCGTCACATCGCGGGCAGTGCGGATGAGCTGTTCTGTGCTCTAATGATTTAGCTTGGGCGGAAATACAGGTATACGTAGCATAACGGGATACATTTCCTTTGTTGATACAATCCTATATTAAGATTGTCTTTTGAGGGAGAACCAGCGGGCGGACGAAACTCTAACATCACGTTCACGTCGCCATGACTCGGCCATAACCATATAAGGAGTTCCCAATGCAGCTTAAATGCAGAGAAAGGCTTACATACAGGCTAACATCGCGTCGCGGATGTGACCGCTGTGAGGTCACATCCGTCACATTGAGGTGGTTTGATTGGATACAGGTGCGTGATCGAGCAGGCTCCGGTAGGGAGCTGGCTATAGTGACTCATTTACCGTTGTACACCCCTGTAAGCCCTTACTAAGACCTTTATAACTAAGAGATAGGGGGAAACTCTGGGACACACGTGGAAACACAGAACCTTTAAACCTGTGGTTCTCAAACATTTTCAAACAAACAGCAGGGTATGGAGAGGGTGGGGGGGGTGGGGGGGGGGGGGGTAGTTGATTAAGTGTTGAGACGACAAAGGGAGTAGGCCTAAGTTGGGTGATATAGGGAGGAGGGGTGTGTTGACAGAGGGTGTGTGCGTTTTTGTGTGTGTGTGCGTACATTCGTGCGTGTGTGCGTGCGTGATGGATAGCCTTTGACTGGGTCGCTCGCGGGGCCGGGCCAGCTCGAGCAGGGATGATAAAAAGCCTAATATCATATTCATAGACATCCACAGAAAATGGATTAGGGGCGAAAAGAATCTGACGACTGACGTGGTTCCCATGACAATGAGAGAGAGAGAGAGAGAGAGAGAGAGAGAGAGAGAGAGAGAGAGAAAGAGGGGTCACTCTGTCTGAGTTGAATATCAAATAGGATTAACTGCCTTGTCTCTTCCTTAGAGCAACCTGGAATATGTTACCACTGACAATAAAACAATCATCAGTAACCCGTTATTTTATATACCCATTATTTGATATACGTCCACCAGGGGGCAGCAGTGGACGGTGGAATGTCAAACACCGCTGGACCCACCTGAATGAATCTTTGCAGACAATGAAGAGTGGTATAGCAAAAGGTGTGTTTTGAAGAAAACGCTAAATGGCGGAAAAATCTATCCAGGCGACACTTGCCATGTCCTATATTTGGAGAGTTGTGCCATTATCCAATTAAATGGATAGATGAGGTCTGGGCCAAAATGTGATAGCGCTTGCTACACTGCCTCCATGAGGTCGATTTGAAACATCCGGCATGGATTGTCTTCCCTGGCCAGCTGACAGTGGGAGCGTTTTTTTGGCGCTCATCAGTCCATGAAGACATTATCTCTGCCTCCCATTCTGCATGATAAAAAGCTAAAGTTGAACAACTCTTCAGCTCTTGGCAAGGCTAATATAATATATTCTATCCCAGTGGTTTTCAACCAGTGGTCCTTGAGGGGGTTCCAGGTTGTCCCCAGCTAAAAGGAGAGTTGGTTATTAAGTGGACCCTTAATTAACTATTGACAGTGCAAAATGAAACCAAAAGGACCGTTAATGGGATGTTACGCTCTCAAGAGTTCAATTATTGTATTATTATAAATATCTGCATTACTTAATTTAAAGTCTACACAATAAGAGAATGTAGAAGAATTGTTATTTTGATCGTTTGCCTGTTATCAATACAGCATGGAATTATGGACAACACCGTGTCCAAAGATAACAAATCTCATCAAGCGGTGAATATATAATGGACCATGATATGAAAAGGGTTGAAACACACTGTAGAACAAAAGTTAAAGACAAATTAAATAATGTTTTCCTTTTCTTTTGTCATGTCATGAATATTTTTCCTTTTGCAGGGTTGTGTGTGTGTGTGTGTGTGTGTGTGTGTGTGTGTGTGTGTGTGTGTGTGTGTGTGTGTGTGTGTGTGTGTGTGTGTGTGTGTGCGTGCGTGCGCGTGCGTGCGTTATATGCACTCGTTTGCATCAGGGCAAACGATTCCTGTGAAGGGTTAACATTGACAATGTGTTCAGGAATGTTGACAGACAGGCAGGTCAATGATGTCATCTATCAGAACCAAAAGTAAAAAAACAGTCCCACGGCAAAGTGACAGCTGAGCTCATATTCTGTACTAAAACCTCCTCACAGGATCAACAGGATTTTACAGTTAATGTGTCATTAACAGAGAAGATTAATTCTAGACAGGTGAGTAAAGTATAGATGTACAATTTAGATTTGTTAAGAACATGACATGACAAAAATGGTTGTTCTGTGTCTAGAATTATGTAGGCTAGATGTTTCAGTGCGTGTGTGTGTGTGTGTGTGTGTGTGTGTGTGTGTGCGTGTGTGCGTGTGTGTGTGTGTGTGTGTGCGTGCGTGCGTGCGTGCGTGCGTGCGTGCGTGCGTGCGTGCGTGCGTGCGTGCGTGCGTGCGTGTGTGTGTGTGTGTGAGTAAAAAGTCCAGAATTCAAAATGCATGTGAATAAAAGTACTGAGGTATTGGCATGTCCTTAAAGCACCAAAGTAAAAGTCCCGTTTCACAATCTTTTGAAAATAGTAGATCTACAAGCTCACAATGAGTGAAAAATATATACGGCTGAAGTGGTTAATGTACATTTTGTAATAATAATACAAAGCTACAAATCAACTACTAAATACAATAATATTTGCCTCTGAGATGTAGTGGAGTAGAAGTAAAAGTATTGGAAATACATTCTGTTGTCATTTCATAGGCTCAACATTCTGGTTATCAATGGTAAAACTTTTTTTATCTAATTAAATAGTTTTGCTTAAAAGTAATCCAAAAGTAACTGAAAGTAATTAGCATTTACTTTTTAAATTGTGGTAATCAGATTACGTTACTGACTATAATTTTTAGCAAGTAGCCTAACTTGTAACGGTAGGGGATACTTTTTAAAAGTTTATGTTTATCAATGCAATATACTGTATGTACTGAACATAGAGTCGTGCCATTTGAATACTTTGGGCTTTCCTGTACTTTTCCTGCATTTTATTCTAGAAATACTTGTTTTGCCAGGGTTATTTTCACTGTTTAGTCTTGCTAATTCCTTTCTTTTGTTACCGAAAACAATTGTCACTTTTTGACACTTCTTTTCATTGGAAAAAACATGTAAAACGCCCTAGTTTGTCACTCGAAATCTGTATTATGTGGTATAATTTCAAATTGTTGGTGAAGAGGAGTGTCTTTCAATAACATGTTATGTTTTCACTTTTATTCAGTGTGTAGAAATGGCCACAGCCAGCAGTCTCCTGTCTGAAGAGCAGTTCCTGTGTTCTATCTGTCTGGAGGTGTTCACTGATCCAGTCACCACTCCATGTGGACACAACTACTGCAAAGCATGTATCACACATTACTGGGACACCAATGATGTGTGTCATTGTCCTCTGTGCAACAAAAGATTCTATACGAAACCAGAATTCTCTGTTAATAAAGTTCTCTCTGAGATGGCCGATCTGTTCAGGAAGTCACTGCAGCTGAAAATAACTTCCAACGCATACCAAGAACCTGCTAAACCAGATGAAGTGTCCTGTGATGTCTGCACTGACACCAAGCTCAAAGCTCTGAAGTCCTGCCTGGTGTGTCTGACCTCCTACTGTGAGACTCACCTGGAGCCTCATCTCAGAGTCCCGGCATTGAAACGACACAAACTAATCAACCCTGTGAAGAATCTGGAAGACTATATGTGTCAGAAACACGACAGACCTCTGGAGCTGTTCTGTAAAACTGACCACACGTGCATTTGTCAGTTCTGCACAGAGTCAGACCACAAGTTACATCAAGTCGTGTCGCTGGAAGAGGAATGCGAAGGAAAGAGGGTTGAGCTGAGAAAGACAGAGGCAGAAGTTCAGCAGATGATCCAGGAGAGACAAGTGAAGATTCAGGAGGTCAAACACTCAGTAGAGCTCAGCAGGAAAGATGCAGACACAGTGATAGCAGGCAGTGTGCAGGTCTTCACTGCTCTGATCAGCTGTATTGAGAGGAGCCAGGCTGAGCTCATTGGTGTGATTGAAGAGAAGCAGAAAACAACAGAGCAACAGGCTGAAGGCTTCATCAAAGATCTGCAAAAGGAAATTACTCAGTTGGAGAAGAGAAGCTCTGAGCTGAAGCAGCTCTCACACACTGAAGACCACCTCCACCTCCTCCAGAACTTCACATCCATCAACACCCCTCCACCCACCAAGGACTGGACAAAGGTCAATGTCCATCAGTGTTCATATGTGGGGACCGTGAGGACAGCTGTGGCTCAGCTGGAGAAGACACTCAGTCAAGAGCTGGAGAAGACACTGGGTGATGCTGAACTATGGAGGATCCAGCAATATGTAGAGACTGACAAACACAATCCATTCTTCAGTCCTGATATCAATAATGATGGTAAACATCGCGGATTAAGAACTGTGGTCCGCTAACCCCATATTGAAAAACACAGGTTACACTACATTGCTTATTATAGTAATGTTCACCCCAACAAATACTTTTTATTTGAATGATAACTCCATGGGGACTTGAATGTATGGATTTTTTTTGTTTTTGTTTTTTGTAGCATTCCTAAGCCAATCATTTGATCTTCAGCAGTTGTTCCCTATGCAGACACAAAGTATATTAAGACACAAAGTATTGGCTTGGTCATTTTGGGGGTGAACGATCCCTTTAATCATTAAAGGGATTGTTCACCCCCAAAATGTATGTTTTGTATGTTTTGAACTGTAATTGTTAGTTTAAATTCAGAACCACTGTGAAAAGAAATGCTCTAACCGCACGCGTAGTCGCGTAGTCGGAGTAATCAGATGTCTTACAATTGTCATACAAACTATCCATGAAGGTTTCCCTGGCATTGTCTCCACAGAGTGGCCAGAGGAGCATGGGTCATCAGCAGCCTGCCTGGACACTGACAGTCCCAACAATCTGGAGACCTACAGGGAACATCCTAGCCTGCCACCACTGCCACCGCCTCGAGGGCCCAAACGCAAGTTCTCATATGCATCACGCACGCACAGTGATAGATGTATACACACCATCTTTTTGGGAGTGCAGCAGTACAGCATATGTTCTACAATTTACAATTTAGGCATTTAGCAGACACTAATTAATCCAAAGCTATTTACAATAAGCAGGTAATACATCAATATAATAAGCAAGATAAAAAATAATGCATGCATGACTTTATTACTGTTGGCTTATGGCAGTTTGTAAATCCTTTTACAGTAGTGATAGAGATCATAGCTAAAGTATAGCTTTAAATTAGTCTGTTACCTGGTGACGTGTTAAGATGAAATATCATATCATAAAACGTCTAATAAAAATACTGCAGAATTTAACAGGCAAGGTCCAGTGCATATTAACACAATGGATGCTTAAGACGTCCAGAGGGGTCTTAGGGTCAAAGGTTATTGGGAGCCGACTCACCGTTAAAGGAGTAGTTCACCCCCCAAATGACTTTTCTTTTCTATTCATTACTCATTCCATGGAGACTTGAGTTTAATAATAACTTCTGAATTCCTAAGATACACATTTGATTACAATAAATGCACCCCTATTGATTCCGGATCAATAGAAAAAAAAAGGTAATTTGGGGGTGAACTTATACTTTAACCAATACAATACAGTTATATATCTGGAGGATAACAGAACATAAAGTAAATACATGAGGTGATGGGAGTATAGGATTCGAGGAAGTAAAAGTGGTTTTGTTTCCCCTCTGCTCTCCAGGAGGGAAGCCATTCTTCACCAGAGACCCAGCGGAGCTGAAAGGAACCTTCATCTTCACCGAGCTGAAGAAGAGCCACTGTGGTTTAGGCTTCAGCGTGGTCGGGGGCAACGAGCCAGACGAATTCCTGCAGGTCTTCGACGTGCTGTCGGACGGGCCTGCAGCCGTGGCCGGCGAGATGGAGCCAGGTGCAGTTGACCCTCCTCAAAGCCGATCCTGTTGGGTCCATGCACCATAACATGAACCTCACAAACACAGTGCATCCAGCACCACTGAGAGCACAGTAGTTAAAGAATTTGCAGTGCATGTCCATCGTCCTTCCTTGGTCAAGATTTCGGGAGCGTGTCACTGTTACTACATCTCATCTTTTCGACTCCCGACTCTAACCCTCACCCTAACCTTAACCTCCGTGGAGTGAATCGCTAACCCTCCGGTCGAAATGATGGGCGTTCGCAAAAGCGAGATTTCCCCAAGATTTCTCTGTCATCCACAAAAAATGTTTAAACATACCTTGTGTGAGTTGTGTCAGTTAGGTTTTGTCACCAAAAAAGTAAACTTCGATGGCGTCTTTTGTAACATCGGATAGCTGTCCATCGAGCTGAGGCTGTCCATCGAGCTGAGGCTGCCTGCGGGACATTATCGCAGGCAGTAGGCTCTTTGTGTTGGGATTGGGGACGGCTTGTGGCAAAGGAGAGACACGCAGAAAAATAGACCTACTTTTATTTATTTTTCTGTTTTGGTAGCGGGGAGCGGCACAGTGGCCGACCAGAGCAAATAGCGAGCGGGACAACAGCCCTCTGGAGTGCAGAGCGGCTTTTCTCTTCGCTCCACTCTTATGCCCTGGTACACTTTGCCTTGTCAGAGCTCATGCACCTTGTCAGAGCACCTGTCAGAGCTCATGCCAACAGTTTACTGTCTTTATGGTTGCAGGTGACGTGATTGTCATTGTGAACTACACCACGGTGCTGGGCCACACCCAAAACCAGTTGGCGAAGATCTTCGGTTCCATCCCCATTGACTCCAAGGTGGACCTGAGTCTGTGCCGTGGTTACCCGCTGCCCTTTGCCCGCGATGACGCCAACCCTTACCAGCTGACGAACGACTCCCCCGAGCTGCAGAGGGAGAACCCCACAGCCCCTCGGCGCAGCACCAATGTCTCCGAGGTGTTAGGGCGGGCCTTACTAAGGTGCCAAAATGTATCTTAAAGAAATCCCCAAAACAAGGGTGTCTATTTTTACGTTTATTTTTTTATGGAGAATTCAAATGTTTAAATGAACTTCTCCCTGGCATTGTCTCCACACAGAGTGGACAGAGGAGCCAGCAGCCTGCCTGGACAGAGACAGTCCCAACAATCTGAAGACCTACAGGGAACCTCCAACCCTGCCACCGCCTCGAGGGCCCAAACGTAAGTTTTCATATGCAACAGCCACTGGCTGCACATGTGACACGGACACATTCTGTGTCACAACATGATTTTCCAAATAAAGCATCCTTATTGGGAGTGCAGTACAGCATAGTTTGTAGATGAGAAAAGGAAAAATGTTGATTCATGCACAACGTGTACTGTTGGCTTACATGCATGGCTTTCATAAAGAACAGGAATTCTTTATGTAAGCCTCGCAACTTCATTTCTTTCTTCCAGCAGAAAATCGCAAACGAATCAAAACATTTCCAATAATCAACTGCAAAAGTAATTTAGGTTTATCAGAAAGAAAAACAAATCTTCAGATTTGTATTCTACACACCAACATCTGTTACTTTGAATGTGACATTTTATTTTTTGTCAGTATGGTCTGGCCTACCCAGGCATCCTCCATGGCCGTGCAGCCTCAACTGGTCACCGTCCACATAGAGAAGGGTGACAAAGGCTTCGGCTTCGGCTTCACCACCAGTCAGGCAGATGGAAGCCACAGGGTCAGGACGATAATGGACTTCTGCCGTGGTCTCAAGGAGGGGGACATTCTGATGGAGGTCAACACCAGGAACGTCCAGCACATGGAACACAAGGAAGTCGTGAAGCTGCTCAACGTGTGTCCCAGAGGCAGCAAGGTTACTCTGTTAGTACAGAGAGATATTTCCCATTGTTAGGTTATGTATGATGTCCATGCCATATCAACGTAGCAGGGAGATAACAAAGTATTATTAAAATAATAATTGTTCTACATTACAGCGCACACAGTTGGGGCAGCAGGAGTCGGGACACACACAACCAAAGACAGACATGGCACTAACACATTAGCCCATGTTCTCATCATAGCAAGGGTGGTTTAAAAGGCTAAATAATTATTGATTGATTGGGATTGATTGATTGATATAAGTTTGCATCATCAATTAGAATTATTCACGTCCCAGTGAAGCTGATGTAATTGGACAATAAAGTTTGATGTTAAACTGTAAAACATGTTCCCTCCTTTACTGTATATATCTTTTTCACAAGTGTTTGATAATCACATTTACTCACAAGACAAGACAAGTGTTTGAAAACCACATTTGATTACACGACAAGACAAGCCCTCTAGGGAGTGGGCTATATCGACCAAAAACATTATATTGCAGGACATGGAAAACATAATCTGCGTTCCAATGCCACTCAACTAGACTGAGTTGCAAAACTGAAAGCAGCGTGTAGGAGTGGAGTTTGGAAGCGCTCGTTCGGAAACTCCTGACTCTGTTTTTGGCACTCAGTAGGTGTTGTACGATGTCACACGCATACTGTACCCTCAATCAGGCACGTGGCACATGCACACATAGACAACAATGGGGGCTTAAGCCCCTGCCCTTTTATATGTCTGTAAAAAAGTGCCCTCTCCAGAACTTTTTACTGTGGTGAAAACAATGCAAATGCCCCCTCTTTCCATGCCATACCTGAAGGCAGCATTCAAGAGAAGTGCCTTGTCCAAACTCTCCTGAACTTGAATACAGCATCTCATGTTGAAAGAATCTCCCTCTCTGTGTAGGAATACATGCCGTTACACCACAACTCCAGTATTGACTTGATTATTCTTAGTTAGTGTGGTATCAAGCACCGAAAACAGCCGACCTCCAAGCTCACAACACGCCGTGATGCGATGCGTTGTGAGCTTGGAGGTCGATATTTTCACCAAAATTCCCTTTTAGAAATGTCAGCCTCTGCCTCTCTAACATTCTCTGCAAGTCCCTGCCCTCAATGGTTAATAGTCACATGTTAATACTTTTCAATGGTTCAAGTAACCCACAGACACACTTAACACTCTCAACCTGGCCTCCCTATTTTCATTATAGGCGGCGGGGTCATTTTACTACTTCATCCACAACACTACAGCAAAATATAAAATAGGGCATTCATTTATAGAAAATCAAAACAAGAGTTGAAATATTGGGATACAAGGATTCTGCCTGATGATATTAATAATAGATCTTGAAGGCAATGACACTGTCATAGCGCGAGCCAGGGTTCAAGTGACCCCCGTGGACATAATCATTGTAAAAAGACAACAAATCAAATCTGTTGTGGCCGCGGGGGATCAACCTCTTCTTCACGTACCGCTTGTCATTGAAAGGGCAGAGTTACGGCCCTCTGTGTGAATCAAATCAATCTTCATTGTCAATTAATCACGGCCGCAGAATAAATTGAACAGCCATGAATACCGAGCCTCTACAATATATAGTCTCTCTGTCCCTGCTTCAATCATTCAAGGAGTGTAATGTAAGGCCAAGGGGAACACACTCCACACTATACAACCCGGAGTCTACATTTAACCCAGGATTCTTCAGCAGGGGGCCTGGGACCCCCAAGCGGTTGAAGATGGATGGATGGATGGATGGATGGATGGATGGATGGATCACCTGGAACCACTTTAACCATTATTGTATGCCTTTACTATTTAAAGCTTGTAGATCTGCTATTTTCTAGATTTTTTTCTTTTCTTTTTTGCATGATGACCCTCACCAGACCATTATGCCTTAACCCTCACCTCTCATTACAGAGTGTGCTATCAGGCCTATTGAGGATCCTCTCCACACACACACACACACACACACACACACACACACACACACACACACACACACACACACACACACACACACACACACAGATAAAGGTTTGTCCATTACTCATTGTCAACATCTTAACTGAGTGAACAAGCTCTTGATACGAGGTCACTGCACTACGTGATGTAAAATATATAAATGGTTTAAACATGTCTTGAATCACAATCATTTCCGAAAGCTGTGAACAGTGGCGTCAGTTCAGAAAAAGCTAAGGTATGGCAACATGACCAGTCATGTTGCCATACCTTAGCAACAGGCATGATACATTATTTTATTTAAGTACATTTTATTTTTTCCCCTCGTTTCTACGGTTTCTTGGGCTGGATATGGCAGCCTGGAACGGTTGTTCAAGTGCAGCTAAACTTGGCATGTTAGTTAACGTGCCACAATTAACAAAAATGAATTGCACCTGTGCAGCTGACCTGCGGAACCTGGGAATATACCATTTTGTCATGAGAATACAAGTGTGGACAATATAATTATAATACCTTGTTAAAGTGACCATTTTGTTAAATGTTGCATTTATAGTTATTTTACTGTCATTTAACAACATAATAACCAGCACAGGTAGACAAAGAGACATTCATGGATTTATATTTATAAGTAAATTTTATTTTCCCCACTGGACCCAGGGTATGGCAGCTGCATACCCCTGCCATACCCAATTGACGCCCCTGACCCCAAATGAGGGTTTCAGCATCAATACATTAGTGACTGAAATCCCACTTCTCTTAAGCCAGAGTTATGCTGTTAAATCTCATTCTTGCAGTCCCTGTTCTTTTTAATTCAAGCTTTAGTATTTTTCTGGCTTATCCACTGCAGGGGAGAGTCAGTAGGATACAACAGTACGTCCTCCCGGTGGGGGCTCCTCACCGGCAGGTGAGCTAGTAGGATACAACAGTACGTCCTCCCGGTGGGGGCTCCTCACCGGCAGGTGAGCTAGTAGGATACAACGGCAGCGAAAACACAGAAATGTATGTGGAGATGATGGAGAGAAACACAGCCAGAATTTAGGGTGAAAGGCCTGAAGAATGACAATACAGAAAACCATCACCAACCTACAATACAAAAAAAAAAGAAAATCACATCACCACACAACCTGCCTAAAGCAAGGAGACTGCACCTTGATTGCCCCTGTGTGTGTGAGTGTGATAGTGAGTGCGTACGTGTGTGTGTGCGTACGTGCCAAAGCTGCAGCGTAGATCAGATGGCCTGGTTTCTGCGTCTCCGTAGAAACAGCATATAGTTTAGGCAGGAACATTCACGTCAAGAATATAACAATTAATAACATAATGAACAGATAGACTCGGCAAGATATTGGCAAGGATATTTAACCATTTATTGCATAAATGGAATACAGTTAAACTTGGCGTTTGAAGGGCTCCGCGATCGGAGATGCTCCCTGAATTTTGTGCAGGCATTTCTGAGCATGCTAAGCAAAATCAGGGAACGCAGCAATACCCCCCCATAGGGATAGAATAGCAAATAGCAATAACCATGACATGTAACATAGTCAAATCACAGTATTGAGCTTAACAACATTGACATGAACTTAGACAAAATCACAGTATGAGCTTAACAACATGACATGAACTTAGTCAAGATCACAGTACTTGCTTAACCACATTGACATGTAACTTAATCAGACAATCACAAGTATTTGAGCTTAGCCAGACTGATCATGCAAAGGTGGAGGCTGGGGTGGAGGAGGAAGCAAGCAGCAAATGATTCCGAAGCTCCGGAACCAAGCATTGGTAGAGAAAGCCAGCTCTATTTAAAGGAGCCTTCCCTACTGATTGAGAGCTCTGATTGGAGTATGGCAGTCATGTGACATAATGACCAGCAGATATGTTAATGAGGTATGAGAACAGAGCTGACTGACATCTGACTACAGCTGAGCAGCAACTTGACTCCCATGCGGAAAAATGTTAATGGACCCCGAATAGGGACGTGGCTAAGGCAGATGTCCTCATCTATGTCCATGGAAAAATTAACTTACATTGTTTGAAAAAAAGCAGATATGTTTGAGAACATTTGGAGTCCTTTTATTTCTTTCTTACAAAATGATACAAATGTTGGTAATCTACTGCAACAGGAGGGGGAGGGGGAGAGGGAATAGAATCATGGTTAGTGACTCAGTGTCACAATTTTATAAGTGTTGATCGCGGATACACACCAGTGTCTTGTTTTGTCTGTTTTTTTTTTTTTTTTTGTATTTGTTTGTTTGTCTTTTGCTTCATAATTGTATTGTAACTGTGTGGGAGGGGGGTGGAGGGAGGGGGGGGTGATGTGTCGGAGTGTAATGTATATGTTTTGTTCTTTAAATATCAAAAATGTACCAATAAAAAATATTGTTAAAAAAAAACTTGACTCCCATGCCCTGCATAAACTTATGCTACGCTTTATTATGTGTGAACCAGAGAGAGAGATTGAATCACATTAACCACAGTGGGGAAATCTCACTATGTCTACGATATTTTGACTAAGGGTTATGGTTAGGTTTTAGGGTTAGGTTTAGGCATAGTTTTACCGAGGTTAGGGTTTGGGTTAGGTTTAGGCATAGTGGTTAACATTCACCAGGTTAGCATTCACCAGCGTCGGCAGGTTAGCATTTCACCAGGTTAACATCCACCCGCATCGAACAAACGGAACGTCGGACAAATGTTATGTCAACATATCGACACTCTCCCAAAACACAGTGAACCGGAGAGATTGAATCACATAAACAGGCCGAAGTGTGAAAATGCAGTAAAACTAGGGATGCAACGATAGTAACTGAATCGAAAAATCTATTTTGATTTGCAATGACTATATCGTTTGCAAAAGCCAAATATCGTACCGTTTTGGCTTTGTATCGTATCGTTTTAAAATGCGGTAATCGGTATCGAATCGTTTTGCAATGCAAACAATTGATTGTATGGAAACTAAGTATGTGTGCCTTGAATTTGGCAATTTTAAGAGGGAAAATTAAAAAGAGGGGTCTAATTACCTTTCCATTCCATATAGCTACTCTTGGTCCATCGATAAATGTGTGTAATCCCTGTGTCAAGGTGGGTGTAAGAGCCATTTGAGCATTGTTGCTTATTTAATGATTTGAAATTATGATGTCATGGAAGGGCGTGGTCAAGGCCTGATTGCCTCTCTATTTAACAAGGTGCCTAATCACACTCAGGTGTTGCTGACGGCCGAGGCAAACAGTTTTCAACTGTGTTTCATTGACTGTGGTCTGTATTCGTGCCATGCTGTTTGTTTATTATTTTATTAGTTAAAGTATAGGACCTTGACAATAAATATAATTAATTTAACGCTGGACAAGTTTGGACTTCAGTTTTGTTTGATCACACGTTTAACAACATCTTGGCCGTCGCATCCAGTAGTGCTCCAAATATTGGATTTGGGCACTACATTAAGTTGAAAACTGCCTCGACTGGTTTCAAAGGAGTTGATTCATATTGGAAAACAAATCCAACAGCGGGGCTTTTTTGGTGCTTGGTGTGTGCATGTTGCTGGTGGAGTCAACTGTTCAGTGCTCTGCAAGCAAGACAGCAAGTTCTGTTTTTGATCAATCCGGAGCTATTGGAGCTCCAGACGCTTACCGAGCACAGCAGCAGCCACCAGAGTTCGGTATTGGACCGGACTCGGAGAACACATCAGCAGCAGCCACCAGAGTTCGGTATTGGGCCGGACTCGGAGAACACATCAGCAGCAGCCACCAGAGTTCGGTATTGGACCGGACTCGGGGAACACATGAGCAGCCACCAGAGTTCGGTATTGGACCGGACCCGGCGGACCGCACATTGGGAATCATCATCTACAGTACTCAGATCAACATCAGGTAGCCTATTCAGCTGTGCAGCACAGACAGATCATGCAGGAGGCCAGCTCCTACAAGAATCCCTACATTATCCTATTCAGCTGTTTCTGTTGTGTGTGGGCATGCGTGCAGTGTCCAACTGGGGGAAAAGGGCACACCAAGAAGAGGGCTTTCTATTGGGGAGAGTCCTATGTTTTTGGGTGCTTGTGTATAGGGCACCAAACCAGAAATGCGATAGGCGCATGTGGTGCATTGCTTGTAAGCATCACAGACAATATTTTACATATGGAGAGTTAAGTGTCGGGAGCCTACACAGAGATGGTACCGATGAACTGCCAAAGGTACAAATCTGAGTTCAATTTCACCAAGTGGCCATATAGGGGCTGGCATTGGCAACAATGGCATGCCTTTACTGCTGTTCTGAACACCACAAACTGAACACTGAACTGAACTGTGAAGGTATAGATTTAGGCCTATTTGTTTTTGCATTAATGAATATTGAACAGTCTGAGTTACTTAAAAGGATTTGTATTTGTTTTTTGCATTATTGAATATTGTCTTGAGTTGCCAAAAAGGTTTTTTGTATTTTTGTTTTAATTAATGGCTCTTTGTAAATGTAAGTTTAATTGCTCAGTTTCTTTTGTAACAGTAGCAATTAGGGGCCGGTGTAAGAGCCATTTGAGCATTGTTGCTTATTTAATGATTTGAAATTATGATGTCATGGAAGGGCGTGGTCAAGGCCTGATTGCCTCTCTATTTAACAAGGTGCCTAATCACACTCAGGTGTTGCTGACGGCCGAGGCAAACAGTTTTCAACTGTGTTTCATTGACTGTGGTCTGTATTCGTGCCATGCTGTTTGTTTATTATTTTATTAGTTAAAGTATAGGACCTTGACAATAAATATAATTAATTTAACGCTGGACAAGTTTGGACTTCAGTTTTGTTTGATCACACGTTTAACAACATCTTGGCCGTCGCATCCAGTAGTGCTCCAAATATTGGATTTGGGCACTACAGTGGGTTTGTCCATTTGTGCTGAAATATATTTGCTGTATTTGCTAGATAATCACAGCGTTTACTTCCATAATAACACATTTTTTACACGTTTTACCCAGATTTCATTTCTTTGCTAAATAGTTACTATATCTATTTTAAATCATTGAATCGAATCGTATCGTATCGCCACGAATGAACCAATATCGTTCATGTATCGTATCGTCAACTATGTATCGTGATGTGTATTGTATCGCTGTTAAAATGTATCTTTACACCCCTAAGTAAAACGTCATCGTTATCACATAGCATTGAGTGACACAATGGCACTGCATGCAAAGACAGAGACACACCTTCACACACACACAGCCATGATGCAGAGAAAATGAGACTTGTTGTGATTTTGATCGTACAAGAGTATAAACACCTCCACGAAGAATGAATTTATCTCTAGCTCACTGGCTTGCCTGAGAGAGAGAGAGAGAGAGTGAGAGAGAGAGAGAGAGAGAGAGAGAGAGAGAGAGAGAGAGAGAGAGAGAGAGAGAGAGAGAGAGAGAGAAGCTCCTATCAGTGAAAGGTTAAAGGTTCTTATCCATATTCATGAAGCATCATTCCACCTTGTTCTGTGTAAGGTGATCTAGATAGGAACCAGGTGTCTACTGAATACTTATACAATGTAATTATAAATGTTAATGGGAAAGGGGCCTTGGTGCACACACGCACACCCGCACACACCTTTAATTCTTCTTTCCGCGGCATGTGCTTCTAGTCGGAGGCAAACAACATGGGGCTACAAATGGCCCCAGAAAACGATGGTTTAGTGATGAAAAGTGATGAAGTGACTCACTTTTCACAGTTTTGTGGGGGTTTTCTGGGGCCATTTGTAGCCTAAGGAATATTTTTTGTTGTGCAAAACAAATGCTTGCAATGGATTCAGCATCATGACAAACCCCTAGTTAGACCCTGTAGCAACTCATAATGTAATAACGGCTCATAATGTAATAAGGGCTCATAATGTAATAAAAAAAATGTAATAAAAACTCATAATGTAATAATCAGCTCATAATGTAATAAAAAAACGAGCGCATAACGTAATAACAGATTTTTCAATAATGTAATAATGTAATAATGTGTTACATTAAGAACCTCCACATAGGAGCCTCATAATGTAATAAAACTTCATAATGTAATAATGGCCTATTTTTTTGGTAAATATCATGGTATTTGCGACCGACCTCCACGGACCCCCAGGGACCCCCAGGGACCCCCTGCCACCGCCACCAAATAGTGCAAAAATGACCAAATCAACACCCCAACTGGGCTGCTCATGGGGGAATTCCCAGGGACCACCGACTCCTGCTACTCCCAACAGTCCTTCACCTTCATTGGTTTAACTTTGCCCCGCCCCCTCCCCTCATTGGCCGAAAGTTTATTTGGCTTTACTCATCAACTGTTTGTCGTACAAACTTGTGGGTGGTGTCAATTGACTTGATTAAGAGTCCTTAACCTTAATTGGTTTAACTTGGCCCCACCCCCTCCTCTGATTGGCCGAAACTTTATTTGGCTTTACTCATCAACCATTTGTCGTACAAACTTGAGGGTGGAACCAATGCCACTCACAGGCCTTTTTGTGTACATACTGTGACCTGATGGTCGCTTATCTCCTGATTAGGGAGCCTTACTGGTATCATGGTAGTATCATGTCAGTATCATGGTCATTATCCTGGTCAGTATCCTGGTCAGTATCATGTCAGTATCCTGGTCAGTATCATGCCAGTATCATGTCAGTATCATGGTCAGTATCATATCAGTGGCATGGTCAGTATCCTGGTCAGTATCCTGGTCAGTATCATGGTCAGTATCATGTCAGTGTCATGGTCAGTATCATGTCAGTATCATGGTCAGTATCATGTCAGTGTCATGGTCAGTATCATGTCAGTATCATGTCAGTGTCATAGTCAGTATCATGGTCAGTATCATGTCAGTGTCATGGTCAGTATCATGTCAGTATCATGGTCAGTATCCCAGTCAGTATCATGCCAGTATCATGTCAGTATCATGGTCAGTATCATGTCAGTATCATGGTCAGTTTCATGTCAGTGTCATGGTCAGTATCATGTCAGTGTCAAGGTCAGTATCCCAGTCAGTATCATGCCATATCATGTCAGTATCATGGTCAGTATCATGGTCAGTATCCTGGTCAGTATAATGTCAGTATCCTGGTCAGTATCATATCAGTGGCATGGTCAGTATCATGGTCAGTATCATGCCAGTATCATGGTCAGTATCATGTCAGTGTCATGGTCAGTATCATGTCAGTATCATGTCAGTGTCATGGTCAGTATCCCAGTCAGTATCATGCCAGTATCATGTCAGTATCATGGTCAGTATCATGATCAGTTTCATGTCAGTGTCATGGTCAGTATCATGCCAGTATCAAGGTCAGTATCATGTCAGTGTCATGGTCAGTATCATAGTCAGTATCATGTCAGTGTCATGGTCAGTATCCCAGTCAGTATCATGCCAGTATCATGTCAGTATCATGGTCAGTATCATGTCAGTGTCATGGTCAGTATCATAGTCAGTATCATGTCAGTGTCATGGTCAGTATCCCAGTCAGTATCATGCCAGTATCATGTCAGTATCATGGTCAGTATCATGTCAGTATCATGGTCAGTATCATGTCAGTGTCAAGGTCAGTATCCCAGTCAGTATCATGCCATATCATGTCAGTATCATGGTCAGTATCCTGGTCAGTATAATGTCAGTATCCTGGTCAGTATCATGCCAGTATCATGTCAGTATCATGTCAGTATCATGGTCAGTATCATGTCAGTGTCAAGGTCAGTATCCCAGTCAGTATCATGCCATATCATGTCAGTATCATGGTCAGTATCCTGGTCAGTATCATGCCAGTATCCTGGTCAGTATCATGGTCAGTATCATGGTCAGTATCATGTCAGTATCATGGTCAGTATCATGCCAGTATCATGGTCAGTATCATGGTCAGTATCATGGTCAGTATCATGCCAGTATCATGGTCAGTATCATGGTCAGTATCATGGTCAGTATCCTGGTCAGTAGCATGGTCAGTATCATGGTCAGTATCATGTCAGTATCATGGTCAGTATCCTGGTCAGTATCATGCCAGTATCCTGGTCAGTATCATGGTCAGTATCATGGTCAGTATCATGGCAGTATTGTAGGCTATATCATGTAGGGAAGGAAGGTCACCAGTCTCTGTCTGTCTGTCTGTCTGTCTGTCTGTCTGTCTGTCTGTCTGTCTGTCTGTCTGTCTGTCTGTCTGCCTGCCTGCCTGCCTGTCTGTCTGTCTGTCTGTCTGTCTGTCTGTCTGTCTGTCTGTCTGTCTGTCTGTCTGTCTCACTATCAGCAGGATCACACAAAAATGTCCAGACTGATTTGCACAAAACATTGGTGGAGGGGTGTAGTATTGGCCAACTTGGCCAAAAGACCCGATAAGATATAATATATATATATAATATATAAGATAATAAAAACATGTTTTGACAAGGTCTTTGTCATGTGTTTTTGAAAGAAAGATGGTTACAGTATTTTCTGGACTATAAGGCGCACCTGACTATAAGGCGCACTGTCAATGAATGGTCTATTTTCAAACTGTTTTCATATATAAGGCGCACCTGACTATAAGGCGCACATAATAGACGCTTATGCATCCAACAGATGGAGCTGTGCTAAAGGGAATGTCAATGTCAATGAATAATCCATATATAAGGCGCACTGGACTATAAGGCGCACTGTAGTTTTTTGAGAAAATTAAAGGTATTTAAGTGCGCCTTATAGTCCGGAAAATACGGTAATTTACTTATTTGAAAAGACCAATCCTTTAAGTGTTTTAATGTATAAGATAAGAGATAAAAGTTGTATTGATCCAGCAGGGAAAATTCAGGCTCCACAGTCTGCAACAAAATATATACAGTATATGTACACCCTGAGCAGTGCTAGCATAGTGTTGACGATTAAAAATAAAATAGAACACACAGAAGCATAACTGCTTGTTTCCGAGCAAGTTAGTCCACCAAGCGAGATGATTGTAGATAATATTGTAGATATTGATTGAATTATTACCTATAATATATACACATATATACATATGCCTACACTATATTGATTGTATAGATAATATTTCAAGATACATTAGAGACTAAAAGGTATTGCATTATACATTTATGCTGGTGAAGAATTCAAGAAGACTGTAATTATATATGTGGACAGACATTCTGTCTTGGCCCTTTTTCAATGGAGGTAATAATTATGATAGTTTTCAAAAACAATTGGCAATTATTACATTAATAACTTTTATTACATTATGAAGTAATAAGGGTGTGATCCTGCTGATAGTGAGACAGACAGACAGACAGACAGACAGACAGACAGACAGACAGACAGACAGACAGACAGACAGACAGACAGACAGACAGACAGACAGACAGAGACTGGTGACCTTCCTTCCCTACATGATATAGCCTACAATACTGCCATGATACTGACCAGGATACTGACATGATACTGCCATGATACTGACCATGATACTGACCAGGATACTGACATGATACTGCCATGATACTGACCATGATACTGACATGATACTGGCATGATACTGACCAGGATATCTGACATGATACTGGCATGATACTGACCAGGATACTGACATGATACTGGCATGATACTGACCAGGATACTGACATTATACTGACCAGGATACTGACCAGGATACTGACCATGATACTGACATGATATGGCATGATACTGACTGGGATACTGACCTTGACACTGACATGATACTGACCATGACACTGACTGAAACTGACCATGATACTGACATGATACTGACCATGATACTGACATGATACTGGCATGATACTGACTGGGATACTGACCATGATACTGACATGATACTGACCATGACACTGACATGATACTGACATGATACTGACCATCACACTGACATGATACTGACCATGATACTGGCATGATACTGACCAGGATACTGACCATGATACTGACATGATACTGACTAGGATACTGACCATGATACTGACATGATACTGACTGGGATACTGACATTGATACTGACATGATACTGACCATGACACTGACATGATACTGACCATGATACTGACATGATACTGACCATGACACTGACATGATACTGACCATGATACTGGCATGATACTGACTAGGATACTGACCATGACACCGACATGATACGGTCATTATACTGACATGATACTGACCATGATACTGGCATGATACTGACCAGGATACTGACCATGCCACTGATTGCGACCGAAGGTCGCATAATACTCTGAAGAACCGTGTCACTTGAGTGTCCTTCCGTATCCTCGTGACTGTCCGTATCCTCTGTGATGTCAGTGTGATGTCAGCGAGTTGTGACATCACTTCCTGTACTGGGCGGCTACACGAAATGTGGATAACACTATATATGGAGATAGTCCAGTCCATCATGTCATATGGGACTAACGTCATAGAAAGTAGCCATTGTTAGGCCGGAGTCATTGGCTGTCTAAACATGGAGATGTGGATAACACTATATATGGAGATAGTCTAGTCCAATATGTCATATGGAACTACCGTCATAGACAGTAGCTATTGTTAGGTCGGAGTCAATGGCTGTCTGTCTAACTGTCTGTACAGGAAGTGATGTCACATGACATACTTTTTATGCCCATATATGAGTCCTTCTGTACCACATCTCCATGTTTAGGCAAACTCCACACAGAAAGGCCCTATCGCCAACCCAACCTAGGGTGTGAGCGATAGGGCCTTTCTGTGTGGAGTTTGCATGTTCTCCCCGTGTCTCCTAGGGTTGATACCCTCACAAAAACATGAACAAACTCCCCCCAGAATGACAACAACTTGAATCGTCAGAGAAACTCTGTGGTTGGCCAGATGGTCAAGAATTGGCGCGACCTCGCCCTTTAGGGCGAGGTCATTTGGACCTATACATGGAGAAATGGAGCAAACCTGTTTGGCCTAAACATGGAGATGTGGTACAGAATGACTCATATATGGGCATAAAAAGTATGTCATGTGACATCACTTCCTGTACAGACAGCCATTGACTCTGGCCTAACAATGGCTACTGTCTATGACGGTAGTCCCATATGACATGATGGACTAGACTATCTTCATATATAGTGTTCTACACATCTCCATGTTTAGGCCCTATCGCTCACACCCTAGGTGGGGTTGGCGATAGGGCCTTTCTGTGTGGAGTTTGCATGTTCTCCCCATGTCTCCTAGGGTTGATACCCTCACATGTTCTCCCCGTGTCTCCTAGGGTTGATACCCTCACAAAAACATGAACAAACTCCCCCCAGAATGATAACAACTAGAATCGTCAGAGAAACGCTGTGGTTGGCCAGATAGTCAAGAATTGGCGCGACCTCGCCCTTTAGGGCGAGGTCGCATGTCACCCTGAGGTCGCATTCCACCCTCAGGTGTCTTACTAGTATGATACTGACCATGATACTGACATGATACTGGCATGATACTGACCATGATACTGACATGATACTGGCATGATACTGACCAGGATACTGACATGATACTGACCAGGATACTGACCAGGATAATGACCATGATACTGACATGATACTACCATGATACCAGTAAGGCTCCCTAATCAGGAGATAAGCGACCATCAGGTCACAGTATGTACACAAAAAGGCCTGTGAGTGGCATTGGTTCCACCCTCAAGTTTGTACGACAAATGGTTGATGAGTAAAGCCAAACAAAGTTTCGGCCAATCAGAGGAGGGGGTGGGGCAAAGTTAAACTAATTAAGGTTAAGGACTCTTAATCAAGTCAATTGACACCACCCACAAGTTTGTACGACAAACAGTTGATGAGTAAAGCCAAATAAACTTTCGGCCAATGAGGGGAGGGGGCGGGGCAAAGTTAAACCAATGAAGGTGAAGGACTGTTGGAGTAGCAGGAGTCGGTGGTCCCTGGGAATTCCCCCATGAGCAGCCCAGTTGGGGTGTTGATTTGGTCATTTTTGCACTATTTGGCGGTGGTGGCAGGGGGTCCCTGGGGGTCCCTGGGGGTCCCTGGAGGTCGGTCGCAAATACCATGATATTTACAAAAAAAATAGGCCATTATTACATTATGAAGTTTTATTACATTATGAGCCTCCTATGTGGAGGTTCTTAATGTAACACATTATTACATTATTACATTATTGAAAAATCTGTTATTACGTTATGCGCTCGTTTTTTTATTACATTATGAGCTGATTATTACATTATGAGTTTTTATTACATTTTTTTTATTACATTATGAGCCCTTATTACATTATGAGCCGTTATTACATTATGAGTTGCTACAGACCCCTCACATCCTACTTAAATACCCCCCCCCCAAAAAAAATAAAAATAAAAATCAGGGTATTTTCCTCCTGTATAGAAAGTCAATGGGAGCCCAACTTGATTTGGCCGCTGTGGCGATGCCCGAAGGTCGCTGACTCGGGCGCCCAAGCTAAATCATTAGAGCATGCCCTGGGCTACATCTGTGCAAAATGTTGCGCTTTTAGACTGATTAGCACGAAATATCCCAAAGGCCTCCAACTATTCCTCTTCTTGAGATGAAGTTGCCCTGCCTGGTGAAGCTGCTCTTTGCAGTGGTCCTCTCTTGCTTGACCGACTTCCTCACGACTTCTTCCGCCATCTTCTCCTCTTGAGATTCCTCTGCGTCCACAGCATGTGTTTAGGTCCAAGCTGCTCGAAGTGGTTTCCAACTGTCATGTTCCCACAGTGTTCAGTTCCAAAGGACAGTGGACAATAAGACTGCGCCTTGATTGCCCCTGTGTGTGTGAGTGTGATAGTGAGTGCGCACGTGTGTGTGCGTACGTGCCAAAGCTGCAGCGTAAATCAGACCTGATTTCAGGCCTGGTTTCTGCGTCTCCGTAGAAACAGCATATAGTATGTGTGAACCAGGAAGAGAGATTGAATCACATTAACCACAGTGGGGAAATCTCAGTATGTCTATGTTATTTCGACTAAGGGTTAGGGTTATGTTTTAGGGTTAGGTTTAGGCATAGTTTTACCGAGGTTAGGGTTTGGGTTAGGTTTAGGCATAGTGGTTAACATTCACCAGGTTAGCATTCACCATCGTCGGCAGGTTAGCATTTCACCAGGTTAACATCCACCCGCATCGAACAAACGGAACGTCGGACAAATGTTATGTCGACATATCGACACTCTCCCAAATCACAGTGAACCGGAGAGATTGAATCACATAAACAGGCCGAAGTGTGAAAATGCAGTAAAACTAGGGATGCAACGATATAGTAATTGAATCGAAAAATCTATTTTGATTTGCAATGACTATATCGTTTACAAAAGCCAAATATCGTACCGTTTTGGCTTTGTATCGTATCGTTTTAAAATGCGGTAATCGGTATCGAATCGTTTTGCAATGCAAACAATTGATTGTATGGAAACTAAGTATATGTGTGCCTTGAATTTGGCAATTTTAAGAGGGGAAATTTAAAAGAGGGGTCTAATTACCTTTCCATTCCATATAGCTACTCTTGGACCATCGATAAATGTGTGTAATCTCTGTGTCAAGGTGGGTTTGTCCATTTGTGCTGAAATATATTTGCTGTATTTGCTAGATAATCACAGCGTTTACTTCCATAATAACACATTTTTACACGTTTTACCCAGATTTCAGCCACGAATGAACCAATATCGTTCATGTATCGTATCGTCAACTATGTATCGTGATGTGTATCGTATCGCTGTTAAAATGTATCTTTACACCCCTAAGTAAAACGTCATCGTTATCACATAGCATTGAGTGACACAATGGCACTGCATGCAAAGACAGAGACACACCTTCACACACACACACACACAGCCATGATGCAGAGAAAATGAGACTTGTTGTGATTTTGATCGTACAAGAGTATAAACACCTCCACGAAGAATGAATTTATCTCTAGCTCACTGGCTTGCCTGAGAGAGAGAGAGAGAGTGTGAGAGAGAGTGTGAGAGAGAGAGAGAGAGAGAGAGAGAGAGAGAGAGAGAGAGAGAGAGAGAGAGAGAAGCTCCTATCAGTGAAAGGTTAAAAGTTCTCATCCATATTCATGAAGCATCATTCCACCTTGTTCTGTGTAAGGTGATCTAGATAGGAACCAGGTGTCTACTGAATGCTTATACAATGTAATTATAAATGTTAATGGGAAAGGGGCCTTAGTGCACACACGCACACACCTTTAATTCTTCTTTCCGCGGCATGTGCTTCTAGTCGGAGGCAAACAACATGGGGCTACAAATGGCCCCAGAAAACGATGGTTTAGTGATGAAAAGTGATGAAGTGACTCACTTTTCACAGTTTTGTGGGGGTTTTCTGGGGCCATTTGTAGCCTAAGGAATATTTTTTGTTGTGCAAAACAAATTCTTGCAATGGATTCAGCATCATGACAAACCCCTAGTTAGACCCCTCACATCCTACTTAAATACCCCCCCCCCCCCCCCCCCCCCCAAAAAAAAAAAAAATCAGGGTATTTTCCTCCTGTATAGAAAGTCGATGGGAGCCCAACTTGATTTGGCCACTGTGGCGACCCCGAAGGTCGCTGACTCGAGCGCCCTATAGCTAAATCATTAGAGCATGCCCTGGGCTACATCTGTGCAAAATGTTGCGCTTTTAGACTGATTAGCACGAAATATCCCTAAGGCCTCCAACTATTCCTCTTCTTGAGATGAAAGGGATAGTTCACCTATTTTTGACATGAAGCTGTGTGAAATACTTGCCATTAAAATAGTGGTTACAAATGTATTAATCCATTACCAGAGTCCTGTGGTCAGAGTTCTGGTCAGTTTTAGATGAATATAAAGTAGTTCTGGTGATTTGGCAGGGGCTCATGGCCCAATCATTAAAAATAGATGAATCCACAAAACTAGCTTCATTTGTATTGTTGACCTATTTCTACCAAATAGACCAACTTTCGTTCAACTTTGACCCCTCTGTCACATGGTACTATTTTTTGTGTCCAGTAGCACTACGCCGCTGCAACGTATTTCCCCAAAACAAGGTGCTTTGCAGGCAGCTGATCAGAACGAAACCTCGCTCTATATGGTAGAAATAGGCCAACAATACAAATGACGCTAGTTTTGTGGATTAATCTATTTTCAATGATCGGGCCACGCCAAATGGCCCCCACCCCATTGGAACTACTTAATATTCATTAGAAACTGACCAGAACTCTGACCACGGGACTCTGCTAATCAATTAATACATTTTTAACCACTGTTTTAATAGCAAGTATTTCACACAGCTTTACGTCAAAAATAGGTGAACTATCACTTGAAGTTGCCCTGCCTGGTTAAGCTGCTCTTTGCAGTGGTCCTCTCTTGCTTGTCCGACTTCCTCAGGACTTCTTCCGCCATCTTCTCCTCTTGAGATTCCTCTGCGTCCACAGCATGTGTTTAGGTCCAAGCTGCGCTCGCAGTGGTTTCCAACGGTCAGGTTCACACAGTGTTCAGTTCCAAAGGACAGTGGACAATAGGGCTGTCACGATTATGACATTTTACATGACGATTAATTGTCACTCAAAAAATTACGATTAACGATTTAATTGTGTTTTTGTCGTTGACAATTACATTTCTGTTTGGCTTGTAGGCTTTGAAGTTGCACATGGCAAATATGACACATAATCTAAATATACAAAGAAATTAAGGACATATTTGACAACTGTACACTTTAAAAAGAACTGCATTGATGCGATGCGACGTGTTGTGAGCTTAGATCTGCTATTTCGACATTTTTTTTTAAATGTTTGAGCTTATATAAACATTTTTCAACATGTAACACGATTATGACGATTATCCCAAAATAATTGCCCTAGTGGACAACTCTAGATTGCAACTCAATCAACGTCTTTATTTTCCAACTGTTTCATTGTGTGTTGGCTTCTTCAGTTGAAAACCATTTTAGTCTTACCATCTTAGTTGGAAAACTTGGAACCAAATTTACTGGAGTGACGTTGTTCTGGAGCTGCTCCTCTCTTAAGTTGTTTGCTCAAACTGACTGAGCACCAGCGTTTCTTTTCAGCCAACGTCCAACGAGCAGCCATCTTTGCTGCTGCATTCTGGGAAATGCAATTTCTTGATCAGAGTAGGTGTTGTGAATTGGCAATAAGCTATTTTCTGAGTTTTAACTCAATAAGTACACAAGAAAGAGTAAAATTATTCACTTTAATATTATTATATTAAAGTTCAAAAAGGCAAATTACTTTTTCTTTAACCCATCAACACTTCCAGTGCCATTCACGTCCATTATTTTGTCCTTTAACTGTTAACCCATTTAGTGCTCCAGAAATGAACGGGTTATCATGTCCAGCGTGCCTCCCGCAGGCTGCATCCACGACCGTTGTCTTATTTTGAAGGCCAGAAGTCCATAGCGTAAACACTTCCGGTTTGACGTCATGACGTCATTCACCGGAAGCGATCGTCATCAACATGCGGTTGTGTAATGGCGGATCGATGCCTTTCAACATGTGTTTTATCAGCGAGAATCTAATGCCATCCTTGGCTTTAAAAGTGTTGTTTGGAGAAAATGGACATTAAAGATGCGATTCCCCGTCGGCCTCCATGTTATGTGATTACTATTTTGTGCACGTGGATCCGTGATGATGATGAATCGGCGAGGCCGATCGTGCCAGGACCTTCCGCCAGGCTACAGGGTAGGAGAACCGGCGTTACTCCATATCGAGTACTTTTCGCGAGTATACTCGGGATCGGCTACAAATGAGTGCAGAACATGTACATCTGCTATTTTTGAATACATAAATAACACAAATAAACCAGGGGTACAATATGAGCCCCTACTTCAGTACTTCTACATTCAGATGTTGAAGCCGGCTAATTAAATTCACCATTTTATGTTTTAATAACAATATGGAAATAGCCCTGCTATCAAAGCCTCAAGTGTGTGTGTGTGTGTGTGTGTGTGTGTGTGTGTGTGTGTGTGTGTGTGTGTGTGTGTGTGTGTGTGTGTGTGCGTGCGTGCGTATGCGTGTGTTGAAGGCAGCAGGGTGATTAGCGACCACTAAAGGGTATTTCATTAGTCTTCTCCTGGGCTCTCAACAACAAAGGCATAAATTATCTCTAACAGATTAACACTAATCTCTCTCTCTCTCTCTCTCTCTCTCTCTCTCTCTCTCTCTCTCTCTCTCTCTCTCTCTCTCTCTCTCTCTCTAATCAAACAATCAGCCTGTAAGCCTCTTCTTCTCCTGTTCAACGTCAGCTTAGATGTCTTTGTGCAAAGATTCCTTCCTTTGCTTCTCGTTCTATATTTTATTTTATTATTCCCAGTAAATCCCCATGGAGCTGCTAGGCCTGTCATTACTTTTAACTCTGGGAATAAAAACAACTGAAGTATTCAGAGACGTCACATTCTCTGCTCCTCTGTGAGCACACTGAGAACTCAATAAGGAGGATGTGAACTCTGCATTTCTGCAGGGGCTTCATCCAAAGAGCTTTAAGTATATTCCCCCCCAGGAATCTGCAGGGAAAAGGTCTTGATTCTGCGTAGAACAGTCCTGATTCTGCTGAGAACAAGTCTTGATTCCGCGGCTTGATAGTGAATATTCTGCAGACATTAAAATGACCAGTTATCATGCAATTTTTTTGTTTTAACCCCTTGACGCCTGAATTAATTAACACAAAAATTATAATTCTGTGTGTTTTGGCTATCAAAAAGAAGATTTCAATTGTCAGTTTTGATATAGCACATAAAAGAAACAGAAATGTTAATATGTGTCATAAATGCATCACCAGGCACATACGGGTATTGTACTTTGCAAACATACCAATTATGTAATAACAAAATAATAATAATGTTATATAAAAATGTTCCCTCACTTGGGTTGTTATAGCTAACAAAGCTGTACTTTTTTGTTGTGCTACTCAACATTCACTCGACCAGAACAATCTTGACCTTGGTAAGCAGAAAACATGTACAACTAAAGTGCCGATAAACTGCTCCAATTCCTTTCTATCCAATTTGAGACTAGCATTTGGATTTCTTTATCTATTTTAAATTTTTTTGTGCAATACAGAATAATCTTTCTCCTTGCAGCTGATTGGCTTCGGCTTCTTGCACCAGTAGCAGTTGGTCGGCCTCTTCTTGCACCAGTGGCGCTGGCAGTAGCATCATTATTGCTGTTCAGAGTCTGAATCACCCCCCGGCTCCACCGAGCGCGTCGAGCGTCGCATCAACGTCAACGCTGGGAACGCTCTGGTTTTAATCAATGAAGGGAGCTCCACTGCCGACGGCAACGGCAACGTCGGTTTCGGACGGCGTCCAAAATCAAAAATCGCCCCAGTTCAATTTTTTGACGCCGTCCATAACGTCCAGTCATGTATAAAATACGATTAAATGCATTGTAGGCTATATTTAAATGTAGGCTATATAGCCTAAGTGCTTTTCTGCTGTTGGCTATCCATTCACGTCATTCACAAGGGTTACGTGGTCTTCCTCACTTTGATAAAATGATGTAGACCTATGTATAAACACAACATGCTGGGAAACAACTCCTTTCTCATTTCTTCCTCCTAAAACAGGTCAGTAGTGAGTGACTGAGTCTGAACACTAAAGACACATTTTTATACATTATTGTGGCGGCGCTTGTGCACCGAAAATAGCCAATCTACAAGCTCACAGTCACAAAACAGCATGTCCTGACTCATGCATGCGACGTGTTGTGAGCTTGTAGATCTGCTACTGTTTTCCGTCACTTTAACACAGCATACATTATAATTTTTTAGGCATAACACTATAGTTGATAATGCTCATATCCT